>NC_052315.1:27227983-27550675 GCF_016432855.1 Salvelinus namaycush
TAGTCAAAGGTATATGAAATACAAATCGTATAGAGAGAAATAGTCCTATAATTCCTATAATAACTACAACCTAAAACTTCTTACCTGGGAATATTGAAGACTCATGTTAAAAGGAACCACCAGCTTTCATATGTTCTCATATTCTGCGCAAGGAACTTAAACGTTAGCTTTTTTACATGGCACAATTGCACTTTTACTTTCTTCTCCAACACTTTGTTTTTGCATTATTTAAACCAAATAGAACATGTTTCATTATTTATTTGAGGCTAAATTGATTTGATTGATGTATTATATTAAGTTAAAATAAGTGTTTATTCAGTATTGTTGTAATTCTCATTATTACAAATAAATACATTTTAAATAATCGGTATCGGCGTTGAAAAATCATAATCGCTCGACCTCTACAAGAGACCACTCCTCATATGCTCATGTTCCCCTTCACCTACCCCTTCCACCCTCTACAGGTGCTTCCCTCTCCAAACCCGCCCCTCTCGATGGACCCACAGGTCATTGAGCCTATGCTGATTCAGCATGCCTCTCCCACCCTGGCCCGCTCTCCAGACGTCATCTCATCTGCCTCCACGGCCATGTCACAGGACATCCCTGAGATCGCCTCTGAGACGCTGCAGCGAAGCCTGGGGGGTGTGTCTGGAGCTGAATCCCGAGACTCTCTCCCAGCCCTCCACACAGACAGCATGGCTTCTGCAGCCTCAGCCCTTCACCACCTCTCTCCACGGAACCGGAACAACTCTGACCACGGCCACCTGACCCTAGAGCTGGGTGCTGGAGCAGTGGAGGCGGAGCAGAGGCTCAGTAACACTCCTTCACTACTGGAGAATGCCCTGTCACAGGAGAATGCTGCTGCAGCCGCCGCTGCCTCCTGCTCCGACAACAACACAAGCCACCCCTGGCCTGCAGCTCCCGACATCACACGGGAAACGCGCAACAGCCTGCGGGACAACGGCCTAGGAGACTGGTAAGACAGTCTCGCACACGCGCTGACATAGGCACAGTGTCTTTACCTATGCATGCAACCTGAAGAGCCTACACAAATCGGCTTTTTTGTTTTAAATGGTATCTCGTGCTTTTAGCTCAAGGGAGGAAATGAAGGACAGACACATGTCCTCTCCATACCACAGACGCACCTACCACTTAACCCAGAATGACAGTCAGGACGCCAGTGCAGAACAGAGGTAAGATAGTCACATCTCCAGAACTTCCCTTTTGTTGTCAATAGTGTTGGTCCTGGAGGGATGCAGTATTTGTGGTGTTTTGGAAGTCAATGCTTGATTTAAAGTTTCCATTTAAATGTATTCTTGATTCTGATTTAATGTTCATCCTAAACCTGCACAGGTTTTTTTTGTACCCATGCCATGTACCCATTATCAACACCTATTGTGGGCACTTAAACTCCTCCTCTTGCTTTGTTTTCCTGTCACACAGTGACCATGATGACGAGGTGGCCAGTCTAGCGTCGTCCTCCGGGAACTGTGGAGCCAGGTCGTCTCAAAGACTGCCAGTGAAGGAGTGGAAGAGCTCTCCCAGAGGCTCCCCTAAACTCAAGAGGAAGAGTAAAAAAGATGATGGGTGGGTGAAGACCATGACAGTTACCACAATGTTATTCTCTGATATTTACTTCCATGTCTAATGGCCTCTTTGCCTTCTCTCTTTTTAGGGATGCATCTCATGCCTCTCAGTCCAGGCAGCCTGAGCATCATAATCATCATCAGGTAAGTGATCATGGCTGAATGAATATGATTCACTGTTCATTTTTATCTTTAAATTGTGATTATAATAGTGGCACCAAGATGTTTCCATTATACATACATTTTCAGCAATACCATTTGTTCCCTGATAATTAGATGATACATTATACCTGGTTTGCTTAGGCACCATGGTCTTCTGAACATCCCTCTCTGTAATCTGATCTAACCTGTTGCAGATGAACCCTGAGGTGCAGGAAGAGCTGCTGATGCTGCTGCGTAACCAGCAGAGGGAGCTAGCGGATCTCCGTCAGAGTCAGCTAGAGCTGCTGCAGAGAGTGACGGGCCACATGGACGCAGTGCAGAGCTCTGTCATAGCCCATGTGGAGCACGTCATGGTCAGCCAGCAGGAGCACGAACGTATCCTTACAACTGGGACATGTCACAAGTTACAATCAGTGCCAACTCCTAGACCTCCCTATGTAGTGGTACCATTGAAAATTATGTAGTTTGGTATGAGATGATCACTGCAAGATATACTACATGGCTAAAAGTATGTGGACACTCCTTCAAATTAGATTCGGCACACAGCCATGCAGTCTCCATAGACAAACATTGGCAGTAGAGTGGCCCTTACTGAAGAACTCAGTGACTTTCAATGTGGTACCGTCATAGGATGCAACCTTTCCAACAAGTCAGTTCATCAAATTTCTGCCCTGCTAGAGCTGCCCCTGTCAACTGTAAGTGCTGTTATTGTGAAGTGGAAACTTTTAGGAGCAACAACGGCTCAGCCGAGAAGTGGTAGGCCACACAAGCTCACAGAACGGCACCACCGAGTGCTGAAGTGCATAGCGTGTAAAAATCGTCTGTCCTCCGGTTGCAACACTCACTACCGCGTTCCAAACTGCCTCTGGAAGCAACGTCAGCACAAGAACTGTTCGTCGGAAGCTTCATGAAATAGGTTTCGCAGCCATTGGACTCGGGAGCAGTGGACACGCTTTCTCTGGAGTGATGAGTCATGCTTCACCGATGGACAAATCTGGATTTGGCGGATGCCAGGGGAACGCTACCTGCCCAAATGCATAGTGCTAACTGTAATGTTTAGTGGAAGAGGAATAGTGGTCTGGGGCTGTTTTTCATGGTTCGGGCTAAGCTCCTTAGCTCCAGTGAAGGGGAATCTTAACGCTACAGCATACAATGGCATTCTAGATGGTTCTGTTCTTCCAACTTTGTTGTAACAGTTTGGGGAAGGCCTTTTCCTGTTTCAGAATGACAATGCCCCTGTGCACAAAGGTCCATACAGAAATGGCTTGTCGATCGGTGTGGAAGAAGTTGACTGGACTGCACAGAGCCCTGACCTCAACCCCATCGAACACCTTTGGGATGAATTGGAACGCCTACTGCGAGCCAGGCCTAATCGCCCAACATCAGTGCCTGACCTCACTAAGTCCCTGCAGCAATTTTCCAACCTCTAGTGGAAAGCCTTCCCAGAAGAGTGGAGGCTAGCAGCAAAGGGGGGACCAACACCATATTAATACCTATGATTTCGGAATGAGATGTTCGACGAGCAGGTGTCCTCATACTTTTGGCCATGTAGTGTATAGGGAAGTGTTATGAATGCAGATATTGTAGGTTAAATGGAATTCAATTCACATGAATAAAGATGCTTTTCACATCTAGAAAGGTGCCTAATTAAAGCTGCAATATGTAACTTCTCGGGCGATCTGACCAAATTCACATAGAAATTAGTTATTGTTCTCTCATTGTCATTGAAAGCAAGTCTAAGCAGTAGATCGCTTCTATGTGCGCTATTGCTATTCTTCTCGTTCTCAAGTAAAATGTTGCATCTTAAATTCAGTTTTGGACACGAGGTTCAAACATCTGAAAATACAATATATTTGGTTATGGTCAATATTTCAGTGGTTTATATGCTTATTTTGTCACACAAACTGAAATTAGGCCAACTATTAGTTTTAGCAACCAGGAAATGCCAGAGCCATTTATGCATATTGCATCTTTAAGACCGTAGTTTTGTTGCAGAAGCACATCCTCATCAACCCACTGTTTGATCCTTGACCTGGCGGTGTTTCTCAGAGAGGAGAATGGAGAGAATCCTAGCAGAGGGACAGAACCGTAACCAGCAACTCCAGGAGCATCTCTCCCAGCAGCTGGCTCAAACTCTCAACAACACCCTGTGTAACCGTCTAGACAAGACTCTCCGAGAGGAGATGAAGAAAACCGTTCCTCCCAGTCAGTACACTTCCTTCCTTTTTCCTAACTTATTCCACAGTTTTTATCAAATGAAGTTAACTGTATAATCACTGAGAAGTAAATGTTTGGCCTTGCTACTAAACAGCTATTATCAAGAGTCTCGAGCCTGTTACTGCCCAGATGAATAACACCATCGCTGCTAAGCTGACGGCTGTGGAGGCAGCACTGAAGGAGAACGTCAGCAAAGTCGTCAAGTCAAAGGTTAGTGGCAACAAATTCAGGGGGGGATAAAAAAAAATGCGCTGCTTAGTTCATAGAACCGCGTTACGTGACTTACCTTAGATATTTGCTTATAGCAGTTGTGACAGAGGTTTTGGTTTTCTTCCTACAAAATGTGGCTCTACATTTTGAACAATGGGGGCTATAAGCTATTATGACCCCATTTGCTTAAAGCGAAGACACACACATGCCTTCTCTTTCCCTCTGCAATGCTCACGTGCCTTGCGGGTGTCGTTAGAACAGAGTGGACAGGACCAGGCACCAAATCTGCATCAAATAACTGGGGAGAGGAAAGAACATCATTGAAGGCAATGATGTTAATTTCTACACAAAAGATCATACGCAGTTATTGCCTGATCTTCCTTGACGTTTTCCTAAACTTTCCAATACCTTTCTGATGCATTTCAGTAACTTCAAACCAATGGTTGGAACCGGTTCAGGAAACAGAACCGAAAAGAACGAAAGTGATCTTTCCTTTTCCGGAACAGAACCATAATTTAATAACGTTCAGAGTGGAGCGCCTATGAACATTTTTGCCTGTGTGTATTTAGGCTACCTGCCCCTCCCCTCTGAAGCATAGATTACTGTAGCCTACTGACCACGTTACAAACGTAATTCAGAAATTAGGGTCAGATGTTTAATTAGAGAAGAGTGGGTTTGACTTATTCAATCATAGTTAAGGATACTATAATACAGTTGCATCTCTCGCGCTATAGCACAGTGTGTTTGTCTTGCATTATGATTAAACCATGCTCTTACGGCAAAATACAATTTGCTCTTAATGACTTTTCTATATAGTTTTTAAGTTGCTTACCCGCTCCACAGTAAGCTGCTCTAGCCGTGCTGATTGAAGTAATTTAATGTTGAGCTAAATGTTTTTTTTTAAAGTAAAAAATATATATATTTGATGTTTGTTTTAAAAGTAATGATTATAAACTGATACTTTTGGATTGAACCAGTTCAAAACTTTATTTTGCTAGTCAGACCAGTGGAACGAATAAAAAATTTAAAAAAGTCACGGTTCTGTTCAGAACGAAACGATTAGTAAATAATTTAGGTTCCAACCCCTGCTTCAAACTATACTTCCTTCAGATTTGAATTTGAAAAACTGTCAGAGTGATTTTTAATATAGCCCCAAATTAAAAAGTTAACATTGGCTGTTGATTACATCTCTTTTTAACTGTGAGATCGCGAAAGATTTCTGATATCAAAATGGGGTCTTGGGCCCAAAAAGTTTAGCATGCCCTGCTCTAGAGCCTAGATTGGTCATTGGATCAAAGGATGTAAAGTAGTCTCATAGCTCACTTATTCAGTCTACAGTCAAAATGCACACACACAAATTACTTTGTATCCATTTCTGTGCAGAACACCACAGATGCAATCGGCCGGGCAGCTGCTGAGGCAATGCAGGGGCCTATCCAGGCTGCCTACAAGGATGCGTTCCAGAGCATTGTGCTGCCTGTGTTTGAGAGGGGCTGCCAGTCTATGTTCCAGCAGATCAATGACAGCTTCAAGCAGGGAACACATGAGTGTATGACAATCCAATTACTAACTGTTAACACTCAGCGTTTCAGGCTGTTTCTTCGCTTTATGCAGTTTCGCCCAAGAGCAAGGTCATGGACTTAGCCTAGTTTTTAACTTGTTACATTTGTCATACAAAGCCCACTGCTCTTAACATAGATGTATGTATTGATAAACATTTGCTGTATTTTTTTTCAGCTGATTTTTATATTGTGCTAACAGCACATCTGAATATGCCTGACAGATCTTACTGTGTTGTACTGAGGATGTTTGTTTTCCTCTGTAGATATCCAGCAACTGGAGACCCATGTGAAGAGCAGGAAGCAGCGTGAGCAGGAGGGCCAGGACCCTATGATTGGCCAGCTGCAGCAGATGATTGACACGTTCCAGAATTCTACAGATCAGCTGGCCACCACTGTCACAGCAAGTGTCCGCTCGGAGGTCCAGCACCAGCTCAACATGACGGTGGGAAAGTAAGTCCAACCAGGCTTTTGACATTTTTTTGTGTGCTTGAACAGACATGCCTAATAGATGCCTTAGCAAGAAGTTTGGGTTGCCATGTTGAGTGGCTTTGTAATGGATTGGTTGATTAGAAAAACAAACACCTTAATCATGGGCTTAATTTCGATTGAGCCATACGTTTTGCAAAGCAATTAATGAAATGGCGCTTGAGTTATTAGATTTTGTTTTTTAGGGTGTGGGAATGAATAACTTTAAGTTTTTGGGATTGTACAAAAGTGTTCGGGAAATGACACGTTTACAGTGCATTCGGAAAGTATTCAGACCGCTTGACTTTTTCTACGTTTTGTTAGGTTTTACAGCCTTATTCTAAAATTAAATAGTTTCCCCCCCATCAATACCCCATAATGACAAATCAAAAACAGGTTTTTGACATTTTTGCTAATTTATAAAAAATAAAGGATATTTTACATAACTATTCAGACCTTTTACTCAGTACTTTATTGAAGCACCTTTGGCAGCAATTACAGCCTTGTGTATTCTTGGGTATGACATTACAAGCTTGGCACACCTGTATTTGGAGTTTCATTCTTTTCTAAAGATCCTCAAGCTCTAAGGTTGGATTCGGAGCAATTTGCCGGTCTCTTCAGAGATGTGCGATCTGGTTCAAGTCCAGGCTAAGGCTTGACCACTCAAGGACATTCAGAGACTAGTCCCGAAGCCACTCCTGAGTTGTCTTGGTTATGTGCTTAGGGTCGTTGTCTTGTTGAAAGGTAAACCTTTGCCACAGTCTGAGGTCCTGAGCGCTCTGGAGCAGGTTTTCATCAAGGATCTCTCTGTACTCTGCTCCGTTCATCTTTACTTCGATCCTGACTAGTTCCCCAGCCCCTGCCGCGAAAAACATCCCCACAGCATGATGCTGCCACCACTTTGCTTTACAGTAGGGATGGGGCCAGGTTTCCTTCAGACGTGACGCTTGGCATTCAGGCCAAAGAGTTCAGTCTTGGTTTCATCAGACCAGAGTGTTAACTCGAAATGACACAACGACAAGGTTCCAGTTTAACAAAGTTTACTCAACTATATGAACACACTACAAGGTAGCCATTACACTCCAGGCTAGGTCCAACAACGAACAGCCTTCCAGCGCATGCGCACTCTTGACTGAGTGATAGCCCCGTAATAACAGAAATATAGGGATACTTAAAACATGAACTTAACACAGAGAATCTTGTTTCTCATGGTTTGAGAGTCCTTTAGCTGCCTTTTGGCCAACTCCAAGCAGGCTGTCATGTGCCTTTTACTGAGGAGTGGCTTCTGTCTGGCCACGCTACCATAAAGGCCTGATTGGTGGAGTGCTGCAGAGATGGTTGTCCTTCTGGAAGGTTCTCCATTCTCCACAGAGGAACTCTGGAGCATCGGCTTCTTGGTCACCTCACTGACCAAGGACCTTTTCCCCCGATTGCTCAGTTTGGCCTGCCGGCCAACTCTAGGAGGAGTCTTGGTGGTTCCAAACTTCTTCCATTTTAAGAATGATTGAGGCCACTGTTCTTGGGGACCTTCAATGCTGCAGAAATGTTTTGCTACCCTTCCCCAGGGCTGTGCCTCGGCACAATCCTGTCTCTGAGCTCTACGGACAATTCTTTTGACATCATGGCTTGGTTTTTGCTCTGACATGCACTGTCAACTGTGGGACCTCTATATAGACAGTTGTGTGCCTTTTCAAATCATGTCCAAACAATTGAATTGACCACAGGTGGACTCATATGACGTTGTAGAAACATCTCAAGGATGATCAATGGAAACGGGATGCACCTGAGGTCAATTTTGAGTCTCATAGCAGATTGTCTCAATACTTATGTGGATGTTTTTTTATTTTTAATACATTTGCAAAAATGTCTAAACCTGTTATCGCTTTGTCATTATGGGGTATTGTGTGTGTGTGTGTGTAGATGGGGGGGGGGGGGTGTTTAATCAATTTAGAATACGGCTGTAACTTAACAAAATGTGGAAAAAGTCAAGGGGTCTGAATAGTTTCTGAATGCACTGTAAATGTTTGATAGTATTCCTTGTTTATATAACTGTGCCTATTTTCTTCTGTCCTACATCCAGCCTGCAGGAATCAATCCTGACCCAGGTGCAGCGCATAGTGAAGGGTGAGGTGAGCATGGCCATGAAGGAGCAGCAGGCAGCTGTGACCTCCAGCATCATGCAGGCCATGCGCTCTGCTGCAGGCACGCCCGTCCCTACCCCACACCTAGACTACCAGGCCCAGCAGGCCAACATACTGCAGCTGCTGCAGCAGGGACAGCTCAACCAGGCCTTCCAACAGGTGAGAGTCCTGCTCCCCGATGCACCGCCATGGGCTTGGGCGGTATACTGTAAGATGTATACCGGGGCATTTGGGAAAAAACACTGGAGGGTTTTTCATTACCGTCAACTATTTCAAACGTTTTTCATGAAACTTTAATATTTGTAGCTACTTTTTAAGTTGATACCTGCAGTCAACTTGTGCAATACGTTAGGAGAAAAAGAAGATTACATTCTTCATTTCACCGGTCACATTATTTTACATGATGAAGCTTACTGTAGTTCCCCAGAACAGTTGAGACAGTCACGTGTTTGTTTGTAAATGGCACAATGGGAGAAAGCAGGAGCAGGTGAGTCCATAGAATTCTATATCTATCAGTGAGTCTCTGTTGTGAGGCGCATATGAGGTGATGAAGTAACACATTTATGAAATTCACTACTAAATGTTTGCCATCAGATATCTTATGTCTTTCTGCCGCGTTTGAGAAGTCAAAGAGCTCTAATCTGTACAGCTGCCATTTCCCCCCTGTGCTTCTACTAGTGTTTTTTTCCTCCTCTGTTCTCTCCTCTACTCCCCTCTGCTCTGTGTACACATGCTGCTCTTCCTTCAGAAAAGCATGCATCACAACTTTGTTCATTTGCACAATTTATTTTGTTCACGTTCGCTTGTAAATGTCCACACTCACCGAAAATATCATTCGGTAGCTACTAGCTAGGCTATATAACTTTATTAGCTGGATTTGCCTGTCTTTGCAATTAGTTATGTTTGTTTCCACTCATTAGCATTTAGCTAAAAGCATCTGTGATTTCGTTGTTCTAATTTTGTTAGTATTCTGGTAGAGGCACAATGGGCTTTTCTTGCGTTTTTTAGCGCCCCTTGTGTAGTACTATGCCGGTAATACCGTAAATCCTGGCATGAGAAAAGGACTGATAATCTGGATACCGCCCAAGCACCTACCCATCCCATCAGTCACACAGCCTCTCCCGTCCACTGCATGGGGGATGTCCGAGGGCATCATTTAAAATGTACCTGTGGTGTCTGATCGGTCTCATCTCCTCCAACCCCTTCCCCTGTAGGCCCTGTCAGCCTCTGACCTGAACCTGGTTCTGTATGTGTGTGAGACCATCGACTCCCAGCAGGTGTTTGGCCAGCATCCCTGCCCCCTGATCCAGCCAGTGCTGCTGTCCCTCATACAGCAGCTATCCACTAACCTGGCCACACGCTCTGAGCTCAAGATCAGGTATGCATGTGCACCCACAGGAACATGTTATAACCCACAGATTTGATGCTCAAACTCGTCATAGACCCCTCTATGCACCCATGCTAAAACATATAAACACACACTCAAAACACATCAATGTAAATTCTTACACACCTTGGATGTAATAAGTCGGCCATGGGCAGCTTGAGATTAGACGTTTTTGTTTGATCTTAATCAGGTTTGTGCTCTTACGAGCCTCCCATAAGGAACACTTTTCAACCTCATTTTCATTATCTCCAGCACCAAACCAGTGTAGAGAAGGTCCTAAGAAATGCTTCCCTATGACATCACAGGTTGGGATTAAAACTGATTTATCAACCTGTACAATGTAGAAATGCAGCTATTTTCCCCATATGTAGACACTGGTTAGGTGCTGTAGATAATGAGGTCAATGAGGGTATGAGGTTGAAAAGTGGCAGAGTTACGCTATGCTGAAATCGCAACGCAATTTCCTGGTTGCTAAAACTAATAGTTAGCCTAATTTCAGTTTGTGACAAAATAAGATGGTACAATGATTCTCTACACTATCTAAACAGCTGTTAAATATATATTTTCCATAACCAAAAATATTGTTTCAGCTGGTGCAAAAAATTGAAAATAGTGCATTCGAAAGTATTCAGGCATCATTTTCCACATTTTGTTACGTTACAACCTTATTCTAAAATTGTTTTTTTTCCCTCAATCTACCCCATAATGAAAAAGCAAGATTTAATATTTTTTTTGCTAATTTATATAAAAAGAATACAAAATGGAAATTTCACCTGAGTTTTCAGACCCTTTACTCATTACTTTGTTGAAGCATGTTTGGCATCAATTATAGCCTCGAGTCTTCTTGGGTATGGCGCTACAATCTTTGCACGCCTATATTTGGGGAGTTTCTCCCATTCTATGCACATCCTCTCAAGCGCTGTCAGGTTGGATGGGGAGTGTTGCTGTACAGCTATTTTCTGGTCTGTCCAGAAATGTTAGATTGGGTTCAAGTCCGGGCTCTGGCTGGGCCATTCAAGGACATTCAGAGATTTGTCACAAAGCCACTCCTGCGTTGTCTTGATAGGGTCGTTGTCCTGATGGAAGGTGATCATTCACCCCAGTCAGGTCCGGAGGTCTCTGCAGCAGGTTTTCATCAAGGATCTCTCTGTACTTTGCTACATTCATCTTTGACTTGATCCTGACTAGTCTCCCAGTCCCTGCCACTGAAAAACATCCCCACAGCATGATGCTGCCACCATGCTTCACTGTAGGGATGGTGCCAGGTTTCCTCCAGATGTGACGCTTGGCATTCAGGCAAAATAGTTCAATCTTGGTCAGTCCAGAGAATCTTGTTTCTCATTGTCAGAGTCCTTTAGGTGCCTTTTGGCAAACTCCATGCGGGCTGTCATGTGCCTTTACTGAGGAGTGGCTTCCGAAGTCTGGTCACTCTACCATAAAGACCTGATTAGTGGGGTGCTGCAGAGATGGTTGTCCTTGTGGAAGGTTCTCATCTCCACAGAGGAACTCTGTCAGTGACCTCCCTGACCAAGGACTTTTTCCCTCGATTGCTCAGTTTGGCAGGCAGCCAGCTCTAGGATGAGTCTTGGTGGTTCCAAACTTCTTCCATTTAAGAATGGAGGCCACAGTGTTTTTGGGGACCATAAATATTCCAGACAATTTTTGCTACCCTTCACCAGATCTGTGCCTCGACACAATCTTGTCTCGGAGCTCTATGGGCAATTCCTTCGACCTTATGGCTTGGTTTTTGTTTGACATGCACTGTCAACTGTGGGACCTTATATAGACAGGTGTGTGCCTTTCCAAATCATGTCCAATCAATTGAATTTACCACAGGTGGACTACAAGTTGTAGAAACATCTTAAGGATGATCAATGGAAAAAGGATGCACCGGAGCTCAATTTTGTGTCTCATAGCAAAGGGTCTGAATAGTTGTAAAAAAGAAATTTCTCTTAATTTTTAATGCACTTATAAAAATGTCTAAACCTGTTTTCGATTTATCATTGTGTGTGGAAGAGGAAAAACATTTGTTTAGTCAATTTTAGAATAAGGCTGTACGTCACAAAATTTGTGAAAGGTTAAGGGGTCTGAATACTTTCCGAATACACTGTAAAAGACCTTAAAACTAAATTTAAGTTGAGCACATAGAACAGACCTACTGCTTCTTAGACTTACTTTCAAGTAGAATGATATATCTATAACTCAAGTCTGAATATGGCTGGGTCTCCCAAAATGTTACATGTTGCCACTTTAAGGCTCGGACACACCCGTAGCGTTTGCCGGCTGAGAGTACCTAGCACCTCTGATTTAGAGCACCGGATGTAATTTGCAATCTGATTCTACATGTTCAATCACGAGAAAATGTCGGCAGTCAGACGTCAGGTGGTCCCTAAAACACCCTGCCGAACAAACTGCAGACGAACGGAAGATCAACATTCAGTGCAGTGTGTGTGGGGGGTCCCTTAGTCACATTTGCTCCATGTTGAGCTGTATCAAACTACAGATGTAATGCTTTTCACCCTTCTGGCTCACTTAACAAATGTGTGTTATGGGAACAGGATGGGCCTATGAATATTGGAATAATGTCCAGACAATGATGTGCCAAGTTTCTTTTAATGCTCTTTAAAAGCTCAAATGACCAGTCTCAATCCAGTTTGAATTGCACCCTAAAAACTATCAGCCTGTTACTGGCCAGCTGTTGAGTTCTACGCCATCTGTGGGACTGAATCTGTGTGTGGAGTGTGGTTACATCTCTCTGATGTACACCTAAAAGGTGTTTGCATACAGTCCAATGCCTTAATGCATGGTATTGATTGGCTGTTGCAGTGCAACTGTTTTAAACCAGGTGTGCAAGATATATCACAGAAGAGATGTGCTGCTCTTGAATATTTCATATCTTATATCATGCACATTTCATGTCATCGTCCCCCCAAAAAATGTACTTTGCGTGCAAGGGCTTTTAAAGGCATATCAGGTTTAGTAGAGAAGAGACCTGATAGGGCTGGCTGTTGTTCAATGTGTGTGGGGGTGGGTTTAGCTGAAATTAAAGAGTAATTGGGCACTTTGAGCGTAGGGAGATTAATGGTTCTTATCTCAATGGTAATCTTGGGGTTTAACTGTGTTTAGAGGTTTTAAATGCATTCGATTGGGTCTACAGATGTAAAATTAAAACAATCTGATGGGATTAATTTGGGTTGAGCCATCTGGATTGGATAACGGGACAGTGCTGCTGGGTGATCAGTCACAACACTGCATTTACTCTGTTTTAATCAAGCCATTCAAATTTTTGCCTTCGGCTGCAAGGAAATAAAGGTGACTTTGTCGGTACACACAAACCAATAACACTATTGGCTTAAATGGTACAATTTGAGTATTTTGAAAGCCCACGGTAAACTTCTCTGTCTGTATCAGTTACTTGGAGGATGCTGTGATGAACCTGGACCATGGTGATCCGGTGACGAGAGACCACATGAGTACTGTGCTGTCCCAGGTCCGACAGAAACTGTTCCAGTTCCTGCAACAGGACCCACACAGTCCTCTTAGCAAGAGAGCCCGGCGCCTGGTGATGATGCTTCAGGGCCTGGTCAATCACTAGTTCTGTACTTGTTTCTGCTCTGCTCCCATACAGTTAGAATATGGTGCAGTGAGTTTCATTGAGGTGCTGAGGGGAGTGGCATTTAGTTAAAGAGATGTGAGCATGTTGTGTAATTGCTCTGATCTTCCTGTACCCTCGGCTCGCTCTGATGCATTATACATTGCAATTGAATTTATTTTTTGTTGTCCTCATTTAAGTGGTAAAAATGGCAAGAACTGACTGGGTTTTCCCATTTTGGACTTGTAGATTTGAAGGATTTTTCTGTTTGAAACCCACTGTTCATCATAAGATCTATGAACCTTGCCATTTGCTTATTTCAGTCCATTTCCCTGTCATAGCAGCAAGAGTTTGTTAGAGGAAAAAAACTATCCTAAATGTAGACTGTCGAAACAGATGGGTGGGCCCTTTATGTTTTCTGTATGTTCAACCATTCTTTTAAATCCAAAGTTCTGACTTTAGTTCAGAATGGTATTTTGCTTTGAATCTGCACTGTTAGTATTGTAATAAAGCCTTTCTCTGCTCTTTCCTATATATTAGACTGACCATATTACTATGTAAAGAGGACAGCTTGTGGAGTCTGAGAAACTGAAATGGCTGTCCTTTTTATAGGGTCAAGGTCAACTTTGTTTGATTTTTATTTTATGGAACCTCAGTGAAATTCACTCATGCCCCTAAAAAATCTTTATTTTCTTTTGTGCCGCCTTTTTTTTTTTTTTATGTATATATCTCAATAATCCTTAACATTTGTATGACTTGTATACTTCCTCAGACTTATTTGAAGTAATTATCATCCATAGTAAATGCTTCTAACTGATTTATGTCTCTTGCTTTTGGATACCCAAGTAATGTGTGTGAACCTGATCCTGGTCTCTAGAGGACAGCCCGTTGTGAAAATGCAATCACATTTATATTTTTTTAGCGAGGTTTCTATAGAAGCTTACAAAGTCTAGTGGGAAAGTACAGCAAAACTGGGGGGTGGGGCCTGGTACAGACCTTTGACACTCCAATGTTGGGTTGCATTATGAAGGTCAACTGCACAATGCCTGCCTGCTCTGCCACTGTGGTCAGTTTATTGTAACCATTCAAGTTGCACAGATTCAAGTGAATAAGACTTTGTAGGTTTTCCATCTCAAACCCTTCATGTGCTACAAAACCTTTATAGAAAGTGCCTTATTGTACTTCACGCATGGGAATTTGCCCTCCACCACCTTTTAGTCTGTTGTGCCATTTGTAAACCAACTATTTGCCTGACTGTAAAAGTTGGTGACTGGGCTTTTTCGCACCTCTCATCAATGTCTTCTTTTGCAAACAAGGGCTCAAATGGCACAGTGAGAGAATCTGTGCGTTAGGTATACAAACATTATTTGACAATAGGGGCTTGCTAGAATAAGTTATCTAAATTTGCTTGGGTATGTGATTCCACTTTACTGTATGAGTGATAGGAAACGTTTAAACCTATTCTAAACTTGTCTAGTGTATACCAAAATGTCAATCTCTGCTATTGATGTCTTGCCATCTAATTGCATGGACAGTTATTATTTATGGTGGTTCTGGTGTCATCTGTTTTAAAATTCCTTCAACCTAAAACAGAATAAGGTGTCATAGGGCAGTGTGAGCTAAGCTTGGCGGTGTTTCTTGCCATTCCGTATACAGCACATTAGTCCTGAAACAACATGCTTATTTAACTAGGCCATAATTATGTTTTAGTTTGACAGTAGTGATGGGCACCTTTGGCGGTCCAATTTATTTATCATAAATTGTTAAAAGGTGATTCCTGATTCCTTTTTTTGCTTCAATTACTGAGTTTCATCAGTGAACACTATACACTGAGTGTACAAAACATTAAGAACACCTTCCTAATACGTTGCACTCCCTCTCCCCAGTCTGAATTCGTCGGGGCATGGACTCTACAAGGTGTTGAATGCATTCCACAGGGATGCTGGCCCATGTTGACTCCAATGCTTTCCACAGTTGTCAAGTTGGCTGGATGTCCTTTGGGTGGTGGACCATTGTTGAGCATGAAAAACCCCAGCAGTGTTCCAGTTCTTGACACAAATCGGTATCTGGCAACTACTACCATACCCCTTTCAAAGGCACTTACATATTTTGTCTTGGCCATTCAACCTCTGAATGGCACACATACACAATCCATCTCTCGAATGTTAAAAAATTCTTTAACATGCCCCTCCCCTTCAGATACACTGATTTAAGTGGATTTAACAGGTGACATCAGTAAGGAATTGTAGCTTTCACCTGGATTCACCTGGTCAGTCTGTTATGGAAAGAGTAGGTGTCCTTAATGTTTTGTACACTCAGTGTGTAGTTGCCAGATCATCTTTAGCTGCTGATTTGATTGATAGACAAAACGCTAGGCATGCTCTGGAGCAGGGATGGGTGACTTTGATGCGGGTGGGGGATACAAAAAATCTGAACAAATGAGGGGCTGCAGATACCGAGTCTGTGTACCCACATCCATACCCCACACACATTGCAAGCAAAACGTCTTAGTGCCCCCCTCTTGACAGCAGATAAACATTTTTTTTAAGTTTTAGTTAATTTCGTGCAATTCTACACATTTTGACATGGGGTGTAGAGTAAATGTTGACGTTTTTAAAGCAAGGTTGCTGCAATTCTACACGTTTTTCCATGGGGTGGAGAAGATCTTTGCTATTTTTAAAATGGTGTATCAGTGATACTAACAATATCAATGGGGACCCCTGACGGTAATTAGAACATGATTAGTTTAGATATTTGGTCGCTAAGCTAACCTGGCAATCTGAAGAATTTTTGGGGGGCTGACATGAGCAAATTGACTTACTATCAGTGACGGACAACAGTAAAACTGCTGATGCACAACCATATTTTGAAACTGCACCTTCTTTAGTCTATTCTAACTTGCAACAGTAAATTGAGACCCCAACTGAGTTCCTTTTGGGGGAAGCGGGTTGATTTGCGGGCCTTCGAAGGGGAGGACTGCGGGCCGACAGTTGCCAATCCCTGCTCTGGGGGGATCATGCATTAAAAAGGCAAACCACTATCTTCAAGGTTATAAGCCATCTGTTTTACAAAGCTGTGTAAAGCAGACATGAATCTCGTTTTTATTTTTCTGCACAAGGTTGAGAGAGGACGAATCTGTCCATGGTCGGGTAGGTGGACTATCCATCCTTTATTGTACTGAAAGTTACATGTCTGGATTTCTGGAAACGGACCCTTTTCACTGAGTGCTCGATTCACTTAAACTAATGTTCATTTGGAATAGCAATTGTGACCTGAAGTGTAAAAGCAGGATGGTTTCCATGCTCTTAGGTAGTTTTATGTTTCATATTGATCAGGGTTAAGCCTCAAGAATCACAGACCTGTATTTTGATAGGAAGCTTGCACATAATCGCTATACAGTATATATATTTTTTTCCTAGTTTACAAAGAATATTATCCTGTATTATCCTGACCCAATGTGGATCGTTTTGTAATTTCCATCGTGTTTTGTTCCCTGTGCTTGGATTGTGTTGTATATTTTACCCTCAACATTTTGGAATAAAAAATAAATTACTTCAATAGATTTCAGTGTTTTTTTATTTCACATGTCTCCTATTTGACACCACAGTGAAGTTTGTACGTTTTGTCAAGATGATAAATATCCCGCGTTTGATTCAGTTGCGTAAACTCGCAGGAAAAAAACAAAGATGGTAAGTTTTTGACATGCGAATGTTTGTTTTCATGAGGACAAGCATGGGTTTATTGGAATATTGAGAGTAAAACAACACTTATGCGGTATAGACCGATATCCATCGGATGATACATAGAGATGAGATTGAGTCTGCCCTGGTCACACACATGCGCCCTCCCTCGCGCGCACTAGATGCACATAGGAGTGAGTAGGGGCTCTTCTCTTGCGCAAGATGCGAGATACTGTATCACCTATGTAGTATTACCCTGCTGAAGCAGGTAGCAAAGTAGCTGTGCTCAGCAAACGGATTGTAACATTTGGACGTGGTCTTTTTTTCCTGAGTTGAGCGGCCTGAGCAGAATGGTATCGCTCGTGAATTACGCGTGTCTTTTCTTGCCTGTTGCTCTCCATCTGAGTAAGTGTTTACTTTTAGAAATGTACATTTTCCATATAAATAAGTGTTTAATTTGTAAGTATTATGTTTGGGGTTCACAAGTGGCATTTATCAAACGCGTCTCGTAATTATAGGGGAACGAGTCGCGCGAAAGTGGACACCGGAAAAGGTTCCAATTCCAAATTTGCTCGGTGCCGAGGGACGAAATGGTTGAGTTAGAATATATGAAATGTTTGAAAGGAAAATTAATTTTCTGACGTGGGGAAAATAGATTACGGAATAAAATAAATTAAATGATTGTGAAGATATGTGGCAACTGACTTTAATTTCAAGTAAACAATTGACTGTTTTGTTTTTTACTCTCATTTGACCATATTAAGGTAACTAGCCCCCTAAGAACAATGTCCAGTTGCTGACACTAAAAAAAGCAACGTTTAGTCAGAATGTGGTATGAGGATGATAGTCATGCTTAGGCGAACAAACTATGGGGGGTGGGGCAATTACCCCGGGAGGCTAGTTACTCTATAGTGTACTCTATGGTCATCTATTCTAATACATTTGAATTCACATGCACTTTGTTATTGGGTACCGGGTAGCCTAGTCTACTACACTAGATCGTCACGCTCAGTCGAAGCGTCAATGTGTGTGGTGTGAGAATGAATAAAACATTCAAGATGAACAAAGTCCGTTGTCTAGTTCTCATAATAGCCTATGCATTATATTGGCTTATCTGTGTTCTGTAATAGTTGTATGCTTTATCAGGACAATTCAAACAACCACCTTGATTCCCTCTTCTAAGGAGGGTGCTGATGTAATAGCCTACTATTCATTGGGGAATTTAATAGGGAAAACATGCCGATGGAAATAAATCATGAATGAATCTCATCTGCTTTACCCTGGTAGACTCTCCAGAGAGTAGCCCAGTATCTCATCTAAACATGTGAGCCTCCGGATGCGCACAAGCATTAGATAGTCCTCCTTTCTGTCAGTGCGGATCAGAGCAATCCCTCAACTCTAACTGTTATTTTCGCGTCAAAATGATGTGTAAAAAGAAAAATCATATTTAATTTATGCACATACACCACAACCTTTGGAAGCAGCATCCCATACCAATATGCTTCTTTCTCACTCTCTTTTTCTCCTCACTTCTCTCTCTCTCTCTCTCTACCCCCCCCCCCCCCCCTCCAGAAGTTATGCCTCTGTGGTTTGAAAGTGTTCTAAAGGTAGTTCACTGCAGTACACAGGCATATGGAGCAGACATTAATTCCTCATTAAATCAGGTTCAGGCTCTCCAGGAGAATTGCATCCACTTTATCCCACAATTTCACAATTAAGTGAGGCAGTATAAAGCGCCTCTCCTGAATCCTTTGTTTGCAAATTAAGCTTCTGGTTTGGTTGCTGTAGAGTTTACAGTCTTTAAGGAGCATACAGGGAGGCATGGGGAGGAATTTAATTTCTTCACCTGAATTTCTCCACTATATGATTCATCAGACAACGCCCCTCTGAGCTCTCCACACACATCTTCACATCAGCCCTGCCCCAATAATTAAATAATTACCCTCCTCCCCTCACCCACTCCCCACATCCTCTCTCCAGCAGGAACTTAGCGTGGTGTGGAGTCCCTTAACAAACACTGTGAAATGAAACGGCAGCTGAGCGTGACACACCTCGACTCTTCACCCTTAGTCAAGCCTGAGAATTAATATTTATGGATAGACCGACATACTTCTGTTCTGAGGAGTTACAGGAACTTGTGTCCTCTAGCACTACTGAGTTGTGTGTGGTTATGTTCCTAAAGGGCTATTGAGGAAGAACATAACTCCATTGGCTCCCATCACCCCAAGGTCAGTGCAGCTTATGTCCATTGTGCTTTGTTCTGTGTAGACAGCAGATTCCATGGTTGACCACTTGGGATGGGGGGGTCTGGGACAGTGGTGTAAAAATACTTGAAAGTACTACTTAAGTAGTTTTTTGGGGTATCTGTACTTTAATATTTATATTTCTGCCTACTTTTACGTCACTACATTCCTAATGAAATTCTTTACTTTTTACTCCATACATTTTCCCTGACACCCAGAAGTACTTGTTACATTTTGAATGCTTAGCAGGACAGGAAAATGGTCCAATTCATGCACTTATCAAGAGAAATCCCTGGTCATCCCTACTGCCTCTGATCTGGCGGACTCACTAAACACACATGCTTCGTTTGTAAATTATGTCTGAGTGTAGGAGCATGCCCCTGGCTATCCGTACATATGTTTTTTTAATTTTAAAAATGCTGCTGCCTGGTTTGCTTTATATAAGGAATTTGAAATGATTCATACTTTTACATGTTGATACTTAAGTGTATTTTAGCAATTACATTTACTTTTGATACTTAAGTATATTTAAAACCAAATACTTTTAGACTTTTACTCAAGTAGTATTTTACTGGATGACTTTTACTTGAGTCATTTTCTATTAAGGTATCTTTACCTTTACTCAAGTATGACAATTGGGTACTTTTTCTACCTTTGGTCTAGGATCAATGCAAGACCCGTTGTCCCCGGTGACTGTACCCTGCAATGGCACCTTGAGACATAGCTCCCACGGGAATTCCAGGAATATGACAAATCGCTCTCAGTAATGTATGGAATATGTTAAATATTTGCAACAGATCGTGAGTCATAGTGATAATCATTCCCAGCAAAGCAAGCCTATTAATATCATCTTTACTATGCATGTACACTAACTTGCACTTCATGAACTGTAACTAAGTCATAAGAAGTACTGTAAGTAAGAATTGGCAGTGGTAAACATTGGTCGTTTGATCATAACATGAATGTTCAGTGACGTGTATTCATGAAGCCAAGGGAAGCCAGGCTTCCCCAAAAAATTGACTAAGAAAAAAAGAAAAACACATTAATTATTTTATCTTTCTTCTCTCTGTGTTTCATATTTGTCCTTCAATTCGCAAGAGGCTGAATGTATCTCACCGGAGAAAGCATTCGAGCAGGCGAAACAGTGCCCCTCTGTATATGTAGGCCATCTATCAGATGCTGTCTGGTCCAAAAGAGTATGACATTGTTGCCGCAGGTGAGCATTTGGCGTCCCTTGATAAAAAAACAGTTTAAAATAATAGCCAATTAGCGTTGCGCTAAACTGCGTGATGTCAGCTGCGAATAGTCCTGGCACACCCCAAAAAAAGTGTGAAGGGAAGTCCGTTTGGATTTGGCGTCACTCTTATCAAATCACATTGAGAATATACGTCATTGACAGAAACAACTTGAATTGTGTTGTTGTCCTCCAGTGGCGATTTCTTAAATTATCCATTTATGGAGATAGGGATTTGGACTTGTGGTTTTACCTAATTCTCTGTACTGGCCAATGATTATAACAGTGATTCTGATCCAACCATTAATTCATACATTGTGCCCCTGGCCTGAGAGGGTGGAAGTTCAATATGTAGCTAGCCGTAGAAGACTAATGTTAACTAACGTTGCCCATGAAAGGAAGTTAGGGTAGCGAGCAAGCATTTTAACCAGGTAGCCTAGGACAACAAAAAATAAAAGTGTGTACTGTATGACAGAGTGACAGACCGTTTCATCAACATGAAGGAGGGCATTGGCGTTTCTCTAGAAGTACTGTAGGGTGAGTCAACATGTTTTTTCTACTTGCACGAACGTACACACACACACACACACACACAGATCAGAACCATGGACAGCCACATCATATTTATCTTACATTGATTGGACTAAATTGTTTTTGGTGTCTTTTAGTTGTCACTGTATTAGACTAAGCATAGGTGATTTGATAATGTTGAAATGTTGATGTTGAAATGGTGCTGGAATAGTGGAGGCAGTTTTCCTTGTGACTTGTGGTAACTCTCCGTGGTTCTAAATCAATAGTTGTTTAGTGGTCCGAAAATGTCGGAAACATGAACTTGCTTGACCATGCTGTAGGTCATGTAACTGTTTGCAATATGCTTTGTCGACTTCACTGGACAGAAGTTGCTCTCCAGTTTTGTGATGAAACAAAGGTGTGGTTGAATTTATTCTGCAACTGTGTCTTATTGTCTCGACCTTTAGGCCTATATATCACGGTCGCAAGGCATATGAGCTAACAGGTTATAGAGCAAACAACGCAATTATCACAACATATAAGTTGTAATATGGCTTTTTTTCTGTCTTCAGCAGTGATTTTACCCACGCACTGCTACTATGAGTGTTCTCATTCATCTTGTCTCTTGTAGGGGTGAAATGAGTAAGAGCGGAGGTAACACTGCCCTGCAGTGAGAGGATCGTTGTGTCCTTTTGGTGTGACGTGTTTGCCTGCTGTGGGGCTTATAGTAGAAACTCAGTGCAAGGCATATTGATTGGAAATTCTCAGTTCTCTTTGAGTGAAATGAAAAGAGAATCAAAGAAAAAATTCAATCAAAACCCTGATTTGCTCTCTTGCGTCAAAGATGTGAAGGAGAGAAAAATATGAATATAGCTGTCAACTTCAGTAGATCACACCTAGCTCCTTTGCCACTGTAACACCAGTGTTACATTAGTGTATACACCCTTATGTAAAACTAGGGAAATTGTGTTTCCATAGCTAGGACTGACAGTGAGGACTGTGAAGCGCCGAATTCATAACCTCTGCATAAACAGTTGCTTTGTGAGAAGGTCTTAAAGTTTCCAGTTAATCATTGTTATGTAAATGAAATCTAAAAGTACCAGTGGCCTGGCATTGGCCCCAAGTGAGAGCAGGTCCGCCAGAGCCATGGCCCAGTGAGACACGAATGCCGGCCCGCGTAGATGTAAACAGAAAAGTCTGAGCCTTTTGGGTAAAACACAGGTAAATCCTGTATGGAAATGCACCAACTACTGAGTACTCACTACTCACTCATCTGATCTAACCTTGTGTACCATAACTCTGAGGTACAGGCTTAGATAGTCAGGTATCGTACATTTCCTGTCTGTTTAATAAGAATGCTATACATTTGGCTGAGATGAACAGTTATAAGGGAGGTTCAGAGGTCAGGTCATAGAGATGAGAAGAGAACAAGGAGTCAAGACTCAGCAAAGGTCAGAGAGAGTGTTTGTTGGGGACACTAGGGCTGTAAGCATGGAGCCTCAGCTCCCTGGAAGCCTGTGCTAACCATGATAAGTTACAGCTGGAAACGCAGGTGTTCTATCTAGTCAATAAAAACGAATTAACTCCCAGAGTGGGTCAGTGCGCGTGTGTCCACTACAATGAGCCTCTCACTTACTCTCCATCAGAGGGGATGATGGGGAGAGGGATCAATGTGCACAGGAAGCTAATTTATGAGAGAGAGAGAGACTCTTATCATTGTGTCAGAGTTTTCTGTCACTATCTCACCCAGCGCTTTTCTATGTGTCAGAACTTCCATTCTGTCAACATGTGCTTAATTAACTACTTCCAGGAAGTCAATTCATTTTCACTATGTGCATGAAGGACTCGATCCAGCCCGACCTGTCTGTCATAGAGCACTAGACATGCTAGCGCCTTGGGGTGAAGTTCAATAAATGCACAATAGATCTGAGTGTTCTCTCACTCACTTTTTTATTGCTTTACATAACAGTCGCTAAGTAAACTGTTTTTCAACATTCATCTTTAATTCAAGCTAGATTTGGAATTCTCTTAATAAGCTTTAAGTTAAATAATGTAAAGCTAACGGATGGCTGGCTAACTCCTTGTTGGCTCAACTCATTACTCTTGTTCAGAGAGAATCTCTCTGGCCCCTTCATTTTCATGTATTTTGATCCCATTGTGTCAGTTTCAATAATATGGGATACAGGAAACAGGGAATGCTGGCAGTGTACTCACTGAGGATGTGTAACTGTCTGTAACCATCTCTGTAGCCATGCTGATCAAAGCTATATGCCTGCAGCCTTTGCTTCATGGGTGTTTTCTTTCTGTGTATCCATCCATTCATGTTCTTGTTTCCCTCAGTGTTTCCAAAATTATTATAGGTAACCCTTTACTGTGTAGTAAGTAACGATGTAATTACACTAGTAATAACACTGTATTAACATGCTGTTACAGTACTTTAGTGATTGCATTTGAATTGCAAAACAATGGAGTTGAGAGTGGATTTGTAATTACAAAAGTAATAGGAACTGTTATTATGCATAGGTATAAGAGCAACTTACAATGCTGTGAAAAAGTATTTGCCCCCTTATTTTTGATAGTGAATGTTATTAGATCGATCTTCAACCAAAACCTAATATTAGATAAAGGGAACCTGAGTGAACAAATAACACAACTATTACATACTTTAAAAAATGTATTTCATAAACAAAGTTATGCAACACCCAATGCCCCGTGTGAAAAAGTAATTGCCCTCTTACACTCAATAACTGTTTGTGCCACATTTAGTTGCAATGACCCCAACTAAACGATTCCTGTAATTGTTGATCAGTCTCTCATGTTGCTGTGGAGGAATTTTGGCCAACTCTTCCATGCAGAAATGCTTTAACTCAGCGACATTTGTGGGTTTTCAAGCATGAATTGATCGTTTCAAGTTCTGCCACAACATCTCAATTGGGATTAGGTCTGGACTTAGACTATGCCATTCCAAAACTTCAAATTTGTTGCTTTTTAGCCATTTTCATCTAGATCACATTGTGTGTTTTGGATCATTGTCTTGCTGCATGACCCAGCTGTGCTTCAGCTTCAGCTCACAGACAGATGGCCTGACATTCTCCTGTAGAATTCTTTGATACGGTGCGGAATTCATGGTTCCTTCTGTTAAGGCAAGTCGCCAAGTGCTGAGGCAGCAAAGGATCCCCAAACCATCACACTACCACCACCATGCTTGACCATTGGTATGAGGTTCTTACTGTGGAATGCAATGTTTGGTGAATGGGCAAGACACAAGATTTAAGTGCCTTTGAACAGGGTATGGTAGTAGGTGCCAGGCGTACTAGTTTGTGTCAAGAATTGCAACGCTGCTGGGTTTTTCACGCTCAACAGTTTCCTGTGTGTACCAAGAATGGTCCACCACCCAAAGAACATCCAGCCAACTTGACACAACTGTGTGAAGCATTGGAGTCAAAATGATTCAGCATCCCTGTGTAACGATTTCAACACCTTGTCGAATCCATGTCCTGACAAATTGAGACTGTTCTGAGGGAAAAAGTGGGGGGGTAACTCAATATTAGGAAGGTGTTCCAAATGTTTGGTATACTCAGTGTATATTTGGAGAAGGACATTTGTATACTCTGCAGTTTGACTTTTGCTACAATCAAGTAAAAAATATAAAATGTAGCCAATCATTTTTTTATTTTAAAGAATGTACCGAAAACACAAAATTAGCATGATCTTTCAGAGAGACTTAAAAATATTGGGGTTTTCATGTTTCGTAATGTTGCTTCCCAAGGGCTGCGCGTGCGACAGAGTCCTGAATGTTTTAAGCAGTTTTAAGATTTTTCCATCTTTTTTTATGTTAGTCAATGGTGGGATTCCTGGTTATATCTCAGCATGATGTTATTAAACAATGAAATGCATTTGATTGATGAAATGTATTTCATATAAATAATGGCCTGTCAGTAGATGTTAGGTTAAAGTATAAAGCAGTTACATGGGGTTGAAATTGATAATATAATAGATTAAATCTAATTATACCACTAATTCTGTCTTGGTTGTATACCACCCCTTCAAATCAAATCACATTTATTTTTATAGCCCTTCTTCCATCAGCTGATATATCAAAGTGCTGTACAGAAACCCAGCCTAAAACCCCAAAACAGCAAGCAATGCAGGTGTAGAAGCACGGTGGCTAGGAAAAACTCCCTAGAAAGGCCAAAACCTAGGAAGAAACCTAGAGAGGAACCAGGCTATGAGGGGTGGCCAGTCCTCTTCTGGCTGTGCCGGGTGGAGATTATAACAGAACATGGCCAAGATGTTCAAATGTTCATAAATGACCCGCATGGTCAAATAATAATAATCACAGTAGTTGTTGAGGGTGCAACAAGTCAGCACCTCAGGAGTAAATGTCAGTTGGCTTTTCATAGCCGATCATTGAGAGTATCTCTACTGCTCCTGCTGTCTCTAGAGAGTTGAAAACAGCAGGTCTGGGACAGGTAGCACGTCCGGTGAACAGGTCATAGCCGCAGGCAGAACAGTTGAAACTGGAGCAGCAGCACGGCCAGGTGGACTGGGGACAGCAAGGAGTCATCATGCTAGGTAGTCCTGAGGCATGGTCCTAGGGCTCAGGTCCTCCGAGAGAGAGAAAGAAAGAGAGTAAGAGAGAATTAGAGAGAGCATACTTAAATTCACACAGGACACCGGATAAGACAGGATAAATACTCCAGATATAACAGACTGACCCTAGCCCCCTGACACATGAACTACTGCAGCATAAATACTGGAGGCTGAGACAGGAGGGGTCAGGAGACACTGTGGCCCCATCCGATGATACCCCCGTACAGGGCCAAACAGGCAGGATATAACCCCACCCACTTTGCCAAAGCACAGCCCCCACACCACTAGAGGGATATCTTCAACCACCAACTTACCATCCTGAGACAAGGCCGAGTATAGCCCACAAAGATCTCCGCCACGGCACAACCCAAGGGGGGGCGCCAACCCAACACACAAGATCTCCAGATAAACAGAGATAACTTGAAAGTCTTTATTTTAAGCCATGTTTTCTCCATAGGGATGAAACTATGAATTCACAGCCTGGTCTTCCATTTTACTTTTGTCAGGGAGTGGTGTGAGAAGAAGAAACAGCCAGGGAAATCACTGGGAATAATCATCCCCATACTACAGTGCCAGTTCTGAAAGATTATCCTACCTGTGGGGCATTTCTTTCTCTATCAATCACTCACTCTCTCTCTCTCTCTCAATTCAATTAAATTCCATTCAAAGGGGCTTTATTGGCTTGGGAAATCTATTTTACATTGCCAAAGCAAGTGAAATAAACAATAAGCAAAAGTGAGAAGAAACAAAAAGCATTAAAAAAACATGTACAGTAAACATTGCACTCATAAAGGTTACAAAAGGATAAAGATGTTTCAAATGTTCAAAACAAATTTGATTGGTCACATACACATGGTTAGCAGATGTTAATGCAAGTGTAGCGAAATGCTTGTGCTTCTTATACACACAAATGTAAAGGGATGAATAAGAATATATACATATAAATATGATGAGCGATAATCATGAGCGATGGCCTTGCGGCATAGGCAAGATGCAGTAGATGGTATAGAATACAATATATACATATGAGATGAGTAATGTAGGATATGTAGACATTTTTAAAGTGGCGTTATTTAAAGTGACTAGTGATACATTTATTAAATCCATTTATTAATTTTATTAAAGTGGCCAGAGATTTGAGTCTGTATGTTGGCAGCAGCCACTCTATGTTAGTGATGGCTGTTTAACAGTCTGATGGCCTTGAGATAGAAGCTGTTTTTCAGTCTCTCGGTCCCAGCTTTGATGCACTTGTACTGACCTCGCCTTCTGGATGATAGCGGGGTGAACAGGCAGTGGCTCGGGTGGTTGTTGTCCTTGATGATCTTTTTGGCCTTCCTGTGACATCGGGTGCTGTAGCTGTCCTGGAGGGCAGGTAGCTTCAAATCAAATCAAAGTTTATTTGTCACGTGTGCTGAATACAACAGGTGTAGGTAGACCTTACAGTGAAATGCTTACTTACAGTCTCTAACCAATAGTGCAAAAAAGGTATTAGGTGCACAATAGGTAGGTAAAGAAATAAAACAACAGTAAAAAGACAGGCTATATACAGTAGCGAGGCTAAAGAAGTAGTGAGGCTACATACAGACACCGGTTAGTCAGGCTGATTGAGGGGCACACAATGCAAATAGTCCGGGTAACCATTTGATTACCTGTTCAGGAGTCTTATGGCTTAGGGGTAAAAACTGTTGGGAAGCCTTTTTGTCCTAGACTTGGCACTCCGGTACCACTTGCCATGCGGTAGTAGAGAGAACAGTCTATGACTGGGGTGGCTGGGGTCTTTGACAATTTTTAGGGCCTTCCTCTGACACCGCCTGGTGTAGAGGTCCTGGATGGCAGGCAGCTTAGCCCCAGTGATGTACTGGGCCGTACGCACTACCCTCTGTAGTGCCTTGCGGTCAGAGGCCGAGCAATTGCCATACCAGGCAGTGATGCAACCAGTCAGGATGCTCTCGATGTTGCAGCTGTAGAACCTTTTGAGGATCTCAGGACCCATGCCAAATCTTTTTAGTTTCCTGAGGGGGAATAGGCATTGTCGTGCCCTCTTCACGACTGTCTTGGTGTGTTTGGACCATTCTAGTTTGTTGTTGATGTGGACACCAAGGAACTTGAATCTCTCAACCTGCTCCACTACAGCCCCATCGATGAGAATGGGGGCGTGCTCGGTCCTCCTTTGCCTGTAGTCCACAATAATCTCCTTAGTCTTGGTTACTTTGAGGGATAGGTTGTTATTCTGGCACCACCCGGCCAGGTCTCTGACTTCCTCCCTATAGGCTGTCTCGTCGTTGTCGGTGATCAGTGTTGTGTCATCTTCAAACTTAATGATGGTGTTGGAGTCGTGCCTGGCCATGCAGTCGTGGGTGAACAGGGAGTACAGGAGGGGACTGAGCACGCACCCCTGGGGAGCTCCAGTGTTGAGGATCAGCATGGCAGATGTGTTGCTACCTACCTTCACCACCTAGGGGCGGCCCGTCAGGAAGTCCAGGATCCAGTTGCAGAGGAAGGTGTTTAGTCCCAGGATCCTTAGCTTAGTGATGAGCTTTGAGGGCACTATGGTGTGGAACGCTGAGCTGTAGTCAATGAATAGCATTCTCACATAAGTGTTCCTTTTGTCCAGGTGGGAAAGGGCAGTGTGGAGTGCAATAGAGATTGCATCATCTGTGGATCTGTTTGGGCGGTATGCAAATTGGAGTGGGTCTAGGGTTTCTGGGATAATGGTGTTGATGTGAGCCATTACCAACCTTTCAAAGCACTTCATGGCTACGGACGTGAGTGCTACGGGTCTGTAGTCATTTAGGCAGGTTGCCTTTGTGTTCTTGGGCACAGGGACTATGGTGGTCTGCGTGAAACATGTTGATATTACAGACTCAATCAGGGACATGTTGAAAATGTCAGTGAAGACACCTGCCAGTTGGTCAGCACATGTCCGGAGCACACGTCCTGGTAATCCGTCTGGCCCCGCAGTCTTGTGTATGTTGACCTGTTTAAAGGTCTTACTCACGTCAGCTACGGAGAGCGTGATCACACAGTCGTCCGGAACAGCTGATGCTCTCATGCATGCCTCAGTGTTGCTTGCCTCGAAGTGAGCATAGAAGTGATTTAGCTCGTCTGGTAGGCTCGTGTGACTGGGCAGCTCGCGGCTGTGCTTCCCTTTGTAGTCTGTAATAGTTTGCAAGCCCTGCCACATAAGACAAGCATCAGAGCCGGTGTAGTATTATTCAATCTTAGCCCTGTATTGACGCTTTGCCTGTTTGATGGTTCGTCGCAGGGCATAGTAGGATGTCTTGTAAGCTTCCGGGTTAGTCCCGCACCTTGAAAGCAGCAGCTCTACCCTTTAGCTCAGTGCGAATGTTGCCTGTAATCCATGGCTTCTGGTTGGGGTATATAGGTACAGTCACTGGGGACGACGTCCTCGATGCACTTATTGATGAAGCCAGTGACTGATGTGGTGTACTCCTCAATACCATCGGAAGAATCCCGGAACATGTTCCAGTCTGTGATAGCAAAACAGTCCTGTAGTTTAGTATCTGCTTCATCTGACCACTTTTTTATAGACCAAGTCACTGGTGCTTCCTGCTTTCATTTTTGCTTGTAAGCAGGAATCAGGAGGATAGATTTGTGGTCGGATTTACCAAATAGAGGGCGAGGGAGGGCTTTGTACGCGTCTCTGTGTGTGGAGTACAGGTGATCTAGAGTTTTTTTTCCTCTGGTTGCACATTTAACATGTTGATGGAAATTTGGTAGAACTGATATGTTTCCCTGCATTAAAGTCTCCGGCCACTAGGAGCGCCGCCTCTGGGTGAATGGTTTCCTGTTTGCTTATTTCCTTATACAGCTGACTGAGTGCGGTCTTTGTGCCAGCATCTGTCTGTGGTGGTAAATAAACAGCCACGAAAAGTATAGCTGAAAACTCTCTAGGCAAGTAGTGTGGCCTGCAATTTATCACAATATACTCTACTTCAGGCGAGCAAAATCTAGAGACTTCCTTAGATTTCGTGCACCAGCTGTTGTTTACAAATATGCACAGACCGCCACCGCCCCCGTCTTACCGGAGTGTGCTGTTCTATCTTGCCGGTGCAGCGTGTATCCCGCTAGCTGAATATCCATATCGTCATTCAGCCACGATTCCGTGAAACATAGGATATTACAGTTTTTGATGTCCCATGGGTAGGATATTCGTGATGGTACCTCGTCTAGTTTATTGTCCAATGATTGCACGTTGGTGAGTAGTATTGACGTTAACGGCAGCTTTCCCACTCGCCTTTTCCGGGTCCTGACCAGGCATCCGGCTCTTTGGTCTCTATACCTGCGTCGCTTCCTCTTGCAAATAATGGGGATGTCGGCCCTGCCGGGTGTTTGGAGAATGTCTTGTGCGTCTTGTTTGTTGAATTTTTTTTTTGTTGTCTAATCCGAGGTGAGTGATCGCTGTCCTGATATCCAGAAGCTCTTTTTTGCCGTAAGATACGGTTGCAGAAACATTATGTACAAAATAAGTTACAAATAACGCAAGAAAAAACACATAATTGCACAGTTGGTTGGGCGCCCGTAAAACTGCTGCCATTTCTTCCGGCGCCATTTTTTCACAAAAGAAAGGAGATGATCGTGGACTTCAGGAAACAGCAGAGGGAGCATCCCCCCATCCACATCGATAGGACAGCAGTGGAGAAGGTGGAAAGTTTTAAGTTCCTCGGCGTACACATCACAAACTGAAATGGTCCACCCTTAATGACGAGTTTAGAGAGTACTATGGTGTTAAATGCTGAGCTGTAGTCAATGAATAGCATTCTTACATAGGTATTCCTCTTGTCGAGATGGGATAGGGCAGTGTGCAGTGTGATGGCGATTGCGTCGTCTGTGGACCTATTGGGGCGGTAAGCAAATTGGAGTGCGTCTAGGGTATCAGGTAGGGTGGAGGTGATATGATCCTTGACTAGTCTCTCAAAGCACATTATGATGACAGAAGTGCTATATTGTCACATATGTTCTGTGTTTTTTCAATGTGAAAATAGTTGCAGTGGTGTAAAGTATTTAAGTAAAAATACTTGAAAGTACTACTTAAATAGTTTCTGGGGGTATCTGTACTTTACTATTTGTATTTTTGACAACTTTTAGACTCACTACATTACTTTTATTATAAATTATTTTTATTTTAACTTATTTTTCTCCCCAATTTCGTGGCATTCAATTGGTAGTTACAGTCTTGTCTCATCGCTGCAACTCCTGTACGGACTCCGGAGAGGCGAAGGTCGAGAGCCATGCGTCTTCCGAAACACAACCCAACCAAGCCGCACTGCTTCTTTTTTTTTATATACTTTTTTTTAATTGTAGGAACACAAAGAAAGTACAAATAAAGTAAAATAAAAGAACAAAAATGATCTGGCAGTTACAGTGCACTTCATACCTTTATCATCATATTAGTTACATTAGCATCTTTGAATTAGACCTTTTCCAAGTATGAAACCCATTTCTCCCAGTATTCCTGACCTCTCTCCTGTTGAGTTCTTAAAGCAAAGGTCATACACTCCATGTGGTGTATTTCTTCTACAATGTCTATCCATTGTGTCACTGTGGGAGGGTCTTTTTGTAGCCATTTCCTAGTGATAGCCTTTTTACTGGCTGCCAGTAGGAACTTCAAGAGGTACTTTTCTCTATTGTGTAAGTTATCTGGTATTTCACCCAAGTACAAAGAAATGAATGTTTGTTCTATGTCAAATCCCATTATTTTTCCAATGTTAGATCTTATTTCTCCCCAGTAAGTTTCGATTGCGGGGCAGGACCAAAAGATATGAGAGTGGTCCGCCCTCAATAGACCGCATTCTCTCCAACAAGGGTGTGGTGAGCCAGTCTGTTTTGATTTCAGTTTAGGTGTTATGAAGAAACGTATAACATTCTTCCAACAGAATTCTCTCCATGACCTTGAGTTGGTGGAGCTTTGTTGAGTCTCTAATATGTTCAACCATGTTTCATCAGTTATTTCAATGTTAAGTTCCTCCTCCCATTTCTTTTTAATATAGTTTGTAGAATGTTTCTTTGAGGTTTGAATACCCAAGTAGAGATTTGAAATCGTTTTTTTGTTACTCTCCAAGTTGTATGCGTTAGTGAATACTTGGATTAATTTTGGAGGTGCTCGAGGGTCAGTCACTTTTATCTCCCTTAAGAAATAGTGTCGGACTTGTAGGTGTCTGTAAAAATCTTGTTTATCCAAGCCATGTTTTTTACTTAAGTCCTGGAAGTTATCTAGGTTCCCATTCCTTATAATTGTACTGAATGATGTGATGCCTTTCTGCGTCCATTGTTTAAATCTGCTGTCCTGAGTTGCAGGGATGAAGCTGGGGTCGTATGCGGGCCAACTCAGCAGTTTGATCTCTCTGTCTAAATTATTTTGCTTAACTACCCTAAACCATGTCTTCAGAGAGAAATTAATCCACTGATTTTGTCTATTGTATATTTCTTTTACCATGTCCTTATTTCCCAAAACTGATTGTATGGGTATCTCTGTCAAAGTAGTCTCGATGTCTTTCCATTTGGATTCGTATTCTGAAATGCACCAACAAACCAGGGGTCTCAATTGGGCTGACACATAATAATCTTTTAGGTTTGGTAAGGCCATACCCCCACTGTTTTTTGGTAATTGTAATGTTGTATATCTAGTTCTTGGTCTCTTACTGTTCCAGATAAACCTTGATATCCGTTTATCCCATTCCCTAAACTGTTTAGGTGGGATTTCTATGGGCAGTGATTGGAACAAATACAATAACCTCGGCAGGATGTTCATTTTGATTGTTTCAATTCTACTACGAAGATCTAAGGGAAGTGAGTTCCACCTGTCTAGGTCATCATATATTTTCTTGTTGATGTGATCGTAATTCATGCAATAAAGTTTGGGTGTATCTTTTGATAGGTATACTCCAAGATATTTAATGGATGAAGAGGTCCAGGTGAAGTTATACCTAATCTTCAGCTCTTCCTGTGGGGTATAATTATATACTAGGGCTTGGGTCTTGTGTACATTAAGCACATACCCTGAGTATGTTCCAAATGTTTGTAGAACATCCATCAATCTAGGTACGCTTGAGCCTGGGTCTTTAAGGAATAACAGAACGTCATCCGCATACATGCATATCTTATGTTCACTGTCTCTTATTGTCATTCCCTCTAAGGTTGGGTCCTGTCTTATTGCCTGTGCTAATGGTTCGAGGTACAAGGAGAAGAGCGTGGGTGAAAGATTACAGCCTTGTCTTGCCCCTCGCACTAATTTTATCGTTCGTGTCAAATGTCCATTTATCTTTATTCTAGCGGTCGGACATGAATACAGTGTTTTGATGCACTGTATCACTTCTTTGTTGAAACCAAATCTTTCCATAACTTGGAATAGGTAATCCCATCCCACTGAATCAAATGCTTTTTCTGCATCTAGACTGATTAATATTGCACTTGTCTTATTCTGAGTAATGTGGTCCATGACATGTAGTGTTCTCCTTATATTGTCCTGTGTCTGCCTATTTTGTATGAAACCAGTTTGATCTCCGTCAATCAATTCTGGGATTATGTTCTACATTCTTTTGGCTATTATTGATGCATATAGTTTATAATCTGTGTTAAGAATTGCGATAGGTCTATATGAACTGCATTCTTTCTTATCTTTACCCTCTTTTGGGATTACAGATATGATGGCCTCTCTCCATGACGGTGGGAGACCGCCCTCCCTCAGAGTCCATTTAAAACAGGCCTTAAGTAGAGGTGTTAGTTGTTCTCTGAAGGTCTTGAACCATTCTGAAGGGAAGCCATCAGGGCCTGGAGACTTGTTGACTTTTTGTTGAGATATTGCTTTATTAATTTCTTCGGTGGATATTTCTAAAGTTAGTCTATCATTTTGCTCTGTCCCAATTGAGGGGAGATCAAGTGAGTTCAAAAAGTGCTCTACTGTCTGTGCATCTGCCTTCTCTGGTTGCTTGTACAGATTTGTGTAATATGATTCAAATGCATTCTGTATTTCATCTAATTTGCATGTGATCTTTTTTGTTTTGGGGTCTTTTATTTTAAAAATGGTATTCTGTGCTTGTTGTTTCCTGAGTCTCCATGCTAGTAATTTGGTTGCCTTTGAGCCTGCTTCATAATATCGTTGTTTCAGGAACCTAAGCTTTTTCTCTACTTCTTCTCTATAAATCTGGTCAATTTCCTGTTTTACCTTTTGAATCTCTCGTAATATAAGAGGGTCTTTGTATTGACTATGAGATCGTTCTAAGTTTCTTAGGGTTTCCTGTAATTTCAGCAGTTTCTGTGCTTTAATCTTTTTCTTGAGAGACGATGTGGCTATGATCTTTCCTCTAATAACCGCCTTAGCTGCATCCCACAATATAGCAGGAGATACTTCCCCATTATCATTATTCTCCAGATAGATGTTCAATTCTGTCTTTATTGATTCCTTGAATGCTGGATCATTCAGCATGCTTGTATTAAGTCTCCATGTAGTATTTCTTGGTTTGCTATCAAGGTGTAGAGTGAGGTAAACTCCATTATGATCTGATAAGTCGCTCTGCCCGATCCTACAATCCTTAAGCCTGTGTCTATCTGCACTGTACATAAAAAAGTAGTCTAACCTGGAGTATTCAGTGTGGCGGGCTGAGTAAAAAGTAGATTCCTTATCGGTCTTGTGGGTGTCACGCCATACATCGAGCAGTCCTAGATCCTGCAGTATCCTATTGATCTTTTTGGCAACTAGGCTCATTTTCCTATTTTGATTTGTGCTGTCCAATTTTGAGTTTAGAATTGTGTTAAAATCCCCTCCACAGATAAGAGTGCCAGTGGTTTCTGTGGCAATTAAATCAAACACCTTCCTATAGAAGACCATGTCACTCCCTGGGGGTGCGTATACATTAAATAATGTAACTTCCTTGTTATCCAGTTTACATTTAACAAGTATAAATCTACCCTCCTTGTCTTTTATTTCTGACATAAACTCAAAATTAACTGAATTTGGGATCAAGATTGCAACTCCCCTTCTACCCATTTTGTAAAAAGAAAAAAAAGTGTTCCTATATCCCATTTTCTTGAGTTTCTCGTGTTCAGGTGTGGATAAGTGAGTTTCCTGCCAAAATAGTATGTCAACTCTCTCCCGTTTCATCTTTGCTATTACCTTACTTCTCTTATTGGCACTCCCCAGTCCGTTTACATTGAGACTTATGACCTTAAATTCCCGATGCTGCATCGATATAAAAAAAAAAAACTGTGCACCATATCTGCCTGCTTATCATGAACCTAAAAATGAACGAAAATTCAAGAACGATCATAAAGTAAACCAAAGTGGGAAAGTACTTTGGTATTTGGATTCCCATGTCAGAGGACTGTCTCTTGCCTCTGGGGTTTGAGGGGATGAGCCTGTCCGCAGGATGGGCCCCTCGCTCAGATATGAAAATGCGTGACGTAGTCACAAACAAGACCTGGTGGAAGCGAAAATAATAAGGGCGCCTATTTTGTCGCTTATACACATCGGTTAATTACAAGTGAAAACTATATCGGTCATGCGTGCATATCATGAGTCCTCCCCTTGATATGCCCTTCTGTCGCCCCGTTGTCAATGTGTCATTAATCCTTAGCTAATATATATGTTATTAACGTGACGCTACTTAATGTGTTCATAAAGAACACATGCTTTTGGGTACTCACCCTTGTTCAGCATTGGGGGAAAATAGGGGAGATATTTTATCTATTGCAATGTCAACCGTAACAACCCAAAGTCTTAACAGCTGCGGTAACTATTAATTCTGTTAAATCCGATTCAGTGTCTTTCATCTTCCCGTTGGAAATGCCTGAGTCTCTCTCGGATGTGAACGTCCTCTCGCCGAGATGGTTTCCCTCTTTCTCCATGACCTTGCTTGTTGACAACGATCCATGGGAGAGCCTGCTCGAGTCTTTCCGCTGGTGATGTCGCCTTTCTCCTGGCGGTATACTCCACTGGGAAGCCCCTTGACTTCAGGTCCTCAGCCGCCTCATCTGCATGCTCGTATGTAACCGGGCCATTTTTCAGAAATACCCGCATTTTTGCCGGGTATGGTATTTGGAAGCGAATACCCTTCTCTTTAAGTGCTTTCTTAATGGGGGTGTATTCTTTCCTTCTTTTCAGTATCTCTCCCGCGTAGTCATGATCAAAGAACACTCGTTGGCCTTGGAAGTTAACAGGTTTTTTCCAGGTAGCATGTAAAACTTTCTCTTTGACTGAGAATTTTAGGAACCGTACTACTATGGATCTTGGTGGGGCGCCGCTGGGGGGTTTTGAGGCCAGAGCTCGGTGTGCTCTCTCGATTCCCAGGTCAGTGTCGTCGTCAAGTATGTCCTTGAATAGACCCTCCACGAAGTTGGGCATAGAGTCTTTTTCTGCGCCCTCTACTACGTTATAAAGTCTAATGTTGTTTCGACGTGAGAAACCTTCGAGTTCTGTCACTTTTGCCTGTAGTGCATGTTGGCTTTTCAGTGACTGTTCAAGTATTTCCTTGACTGCGAAGTTCCATGTGTCCGTTTCCCCAATGCGCTGTTCTGCGTCCCCCATTCTTGTAGTTATGCTGTGAAGTTCTAATTTGTTTTCTTCCAGTTTCTGGTTAATGTCCTTCTTGAACTCATTTAGTTCTTTTCTTACATCTTCTCGAAGTTCCTCTCGTAAGCCTGTGAGCGCCTCGCGCAATTCCTCCTTCATCACCTCACGAAATGAGGGTTCTTTTGCTGCTGCTATCTTATTTGCGCTAGCATTAGCCATTTCGGGTTCTTCGACGATTATATCTTCTGCTGTCTTGTTTCGGGCTGTTGTTGTAGCTCCACGACCTTTTCCTGTTTTCCCCTTTTCCATTTTGCGTAAGTTATTATAATGCTCAGAGTAAATACTTGAATTTGGGGGGGAAATTCCCAACCGATGTGCAGTACGAAAAACTAGGCAGCCATTTCCTAAGTTGCGTCACCGGAAGCCGCCGCACTGCTTCTTGACACAATGCCCGCTTAACCAGGAAGCCAGCCACACCAATGTGTCAGAGGAAACACTGTACACCTGGCGACCATGTCAGCGTGCATGCGCCCGGCCAGCCACAAGAGTCGCTAGAGCGCGATGGGACAAGGACATCCCTGCCAACCAAATCATTCCCTAACCCGGACAACGCTGGGCCAATTGTGCGCCGCCTCATGGGTCTCCCAGTCACCTGCGACAGAGCCTGGACTCGAACCAGGATCTCTAGTGGCACAGCTAGCAACTGTGATGCAGTGCCTTAGAACACTGCGCCACTCGGGAGACATTTCACTACATTCCTAAAGAAAACGATGTAATTTTTACTCCATATATTTTCCCTGATTACCGAAAGTATTGAATGCTTAGCAGGACAGGAAAATAGTCAAATTCACGCACTTATCAAGAGAACATCTCTGGTCATCCTTACTGCATCTGATCTGGCGGACTAACTAAACACATTCTTTGTTTGTAAATGATCAATGGCGACCCATCATTCAGGGTAGGTGGGGCCATGATTGGCTCAGTGTTCTGTCACTCATGGCGACTTTTATTACATTTTTTATTTAACCTTTATTTAACTAGGCAAGTCAGTTAAGAACAAATTCTTATTTACAATGACGGCCCAGCAAAAGGCAAAAGGCCTCCTTTTAAAAAATTAATATAGGACAAAACACACATCACGACAAGAGAGACAACACAACACTACATAAAGAGAGACCTAAGACAACAACATAGCAAGGCAGCAACACATGACAACACAGCATGGTAGCAACACAACATGGCAACATGGTAGCAACACAATATGGTAGCAGCACAAAACATGGTATAAACATTATTGGGCATAAATAACAGCACAAAGGGCAAGAAGGTAGAGGCAACAATACATCACGCAAAGCAGCCACAACTGTCAGTAAGTGTGTCCATGATTGAGTCTGAATGAAGAGATTGAGATAAATCACACCTGCAGTAATCACACCTGTGGGGAGAGGGGCATTCTTCTTACCAAACCACATGACCTTTGTTTTAGAGGTGTTCAGAACAAGGTTAAGGGTAGAGAAAGCTTGTTGGACACTAAGAAAGCTTTGTTGTAGAGCATTTAACACAATATCTGGGGAGGGGCCAGCTGAGTAGAAGACTGTATCATCTGCATATAAATGGGTGAGAGAGCTTCCTACTGCCTGAGCTATGTTTTTGATGTAAATTGAGAAGAGCGTGGGGCCTAGGTTTGAGTCTTGGGGTACTCCCTTGGTGACAGGCAGTGACTGAGACAGCAGATTTTCTGACTTTATACACTGCACTTAGGGCTGGGTGATATATCAAGTTTGTATATATATATTGGAGCTTATGTTTTAGCCCGATATGGAAAATGGTGTGTGGCCACCAGCTGCATTAAGTACTGCAGTGCATCTCCTCCTCATGGACTGCACCAGATTTGCCAGTTCTTGCTGTGAGATGTTACCCCACTTTTCCACCAAGGCACCTGGAAGTTCCCGGACATTTCTGACGGGAATGGCCCAAGCCCTCACCCTCCGATCCAACAGGTCCCAGACGTGCTCAATGGGATTGAGATCCGGGCTCTTCGCTGGCCATGGCAGAACACTGACATTCCTGTCTTGCAGGAAATTACGCACAGATCGAGCAGTATGACTGGTGGCATTGTCATGCTGGAGGGTCATGTCAGGATGAGCCTGCAGGAAGGGTACCACATGAGGGAGGAGGTCTTCCCTGTAACGCACAGCGTTGAGATTGCCTGCAATGACAACAAGCTCAGTCCAATGATGCTGTTACACACCGCCCCAGACCATGACGGACCCTCCACCTCCAAATCAATCACGCTCCAGAGTACAGGCCTCGATGTAACGCTCATTCCTTCGACGATAAACGCGAATCCGACCATCACCCCTGGTGAGACAAAACCGCGACTCGTCAGTGAAGAGAACTTTTTGCCAGTCCTGTCTGGTCCAGCGACTGTGGGTTTGTGCCCATAGGCGACGTTGTTGCCGGTGATGTCTGGTGAGGACCTGCCTTACGACAGGCCCACAAGCCCTCAGTCCACCCTCTCTCAGCTTATTGCGGACAGTGTGATCACTGATGGAGGGATTGTGTGTTCCTGGTGTAACTCGGGCAGTTGTTGTTGCCATCCTGTTCTCATCCCGCCGGTGTGATGTTTGGATGTACCGATCCTGTGCAGGTGTTGTTACACTTGGTCTGCCACTGCGAGGACGATCAGCTGTCCGTCCTGTCTCCTTGTAGCACTGTCTTAGGCGTCTCACAGTACGGACATTGCAATGTATTGCCCTGGCCACATCTGCAGTCCTCATGCCTCCTTGCAGCATGCCTAAGGCACATTCACGCATATGAGCAGGGAGCCTGGACATCTTAATTTTGGTGTTTTTCAGAGTCAGTAGAAAGGCCTCTTTAGTGTCCTAAGTTTTCATAACTGTGACCTTAATTGTCTACTGTCTGCTAGCTGTTAGTGTCTTAACAACCGTTCCACAAGTGCATGCTCATTAATTGTTTATGGTTCATCGAACAAGCATGGGAAACAGTGTTTAAACCCTTTACAATGAAGATCTGTGAAGTTATTTGGATTTTTACGAATTATCTTTGAAAGACAGGGTACTGAAAAAGGGACGTTTCTTTTTTTGCTGAGTATATTTATACTATGATTTTCCCATTCTATGGAATGCCCACTGCCTTCATATGGCATGTCTGCCAATGTGTTTTATTTGGTTCTTCAATGATAGACGGAACAGATAAGGTTAAATTTGTTTCTATACAAGTAAAGACCAACAAAATCCTACTTATCTCATGGAATGTGCACAAGCTCCATGATGGAAAAAAAACCATATGGTTCTCAAACAATTAAAGAGATTGTCAGCAGATGTTTTTTTCTTGCAAGAGTTGTATCAACAACAAAAGAGGATTGTAATATTTAAAGAAGAACTGGGTTGGAGAGGCCTATGCTGCCACCTACTGTAGTAACAGCAGAGGTATAGGCATCCTGATCAATAAGAATACACAATTTCCCCTTATATCCCAGCACATGGACCAAGAAGGCCATTTTCTAATGATGAATTGTACTCAGGCTATACTCAGGATGCAAAAAATTAAATAATGGCAATAGGGGAAAAAAAGATTAACTCACGATCTACAGCAATCCTTTAAGTAGACCACAAAAAATATGAACTACTAATAAGTGACAAGAAACAACAAATATATAAAGATAACTTTATTCCATTACTCAACAATATGAAAGGATATCTAATTAAATGGAACAATCTTCCCATAAATGTTACAGGTAGAATAAACGTCTTCATTGTCGGTCATAATATACTTTAAATAGGCAAATAACATTTATAGAATAAAAAGCAAAGTTCTACATCTTCCTAATTCTGAGGGTGGTTTTAACCTTCCAGACTTGGAATTGTATCAACTCGCTACCTAAGGCTTTTACTTGTGACATATAGTTAGACATATAGTTAGATGTACTAAACCATGTATTGAAGATGCGCATGACAATCCCAATAATCGTTTTATGCCTATTTTCAAAGGATAAAGCTAAGAACATTAACAATTTCATTGTTAAGAACACTCCCGAGTGGCGCAGAGGTCTAAGGCACTGCATCTCAGTGCTAGAGGCGTCACTACAGAACCTGGTTCGATTCCAGGCTGTATCTCAACCAGCCGTGATTGGGAGTCCCATAGGGCGGCACACAATTAACCCAGCGTTGTCCAGGTAAGGTTCTGGCTGGGGTAGGCAGTCATTGTAATTAAGAATTTGTTCTGAACTGACTTGCCTAGTTAAATAAAGGCTAAATACAAATAAATAACAATAAACACTGTAACAATATGGAAGAAAATGAAACGTCTTCTACAAGAACCAATATCAAAACCTGATGGAACAATCCTTGGGTTGCTTTTCAGAATTCACTGATGCATTGGTCCACATAGAAAGCATAAATTACTTGGTAATAGGAAATACATTTATTTCCATGACATAATTAAAAAGCAATTTTGGACTGACCAATATTTTCAAATACATGCAATTTGAAAGATACATATCACAACATTTTGATTTGAAATCATTTGGATGTCAGAGCAACGATGTCAGAGGGAATCTTATTTGAGTCAGAAAATGATGTTCATATGATAGGTAGGCTATACAAAACCTTGCAGAGGGCCTATCCAAATGACTATCTCTTAGAAACTAATATAAACTATTGGAACCAAGACTTAAAAACAACTGATGTTGGCACAAGATGGAGGGAATGTTGGAGCATAACTAACGAAAATACAGTTAACAAAAATGTACGCTCAATCCAGTATAAACTAACGTATAGAATTTATTTTACAAGAGCCAAAATTCACAAATTGTACAGCACAACGGCAGAGTCATGTCTTAAGTGTAAAACTAATAATGACTCAATAATCCATGCTTTCTAGGAATGCTATGAAGTTCAAAAATTATGGGCGGAGCATGAAAGTTGGATGTCAGAAGTATTACAATGTAAACATACTTTTAATCCGTCTGTCTGCATATTTGAAGACATAGCATATGAGGGTGTAGTGAGATACCCAATGGGCTGGACAATTCTCTTCTCATCACTCATCTTCAAAAAAACGGACACTGAAAACGAAAATCAATCCTCCATCATTAACACGATGGAAAAAGGAAATATTGAAATAACATGGGCGACCGAGAAAAATAAATTGGTACATTTTGAGACCATGTGGCAAACAATAATGAAGACACTAAGGATGAGGGTGTGAGCATGGGGTTCTGAGCAGATGAGATGTAGTAATTGTTTGTGTGAGTCTGTAAGGTGTTGTTCGTATGTATATGTTTGTGTCTGATGTAAAGAAAAATCTCTCTCTCTCTCTCTCAGAATAATAGTAGAGAGAATGATTTATTTCAGCTTTTATTTCTTTCATCACATTCCCAGTGGGTCAGAAGTTTACATACACTCAATTAGTATTTGGTAGCATTGCCTTTAAATTGTTTAACTTGGGTCAAACATTTTGGGTAGCCTTCCACAAACTTCCCACAATAAGTTGGGTGAATTTTGGCACATTCCTCCTGACAGAGCTGGTGCAACTGAGCCTCCTTGCGCGCGCACGCTTTTTCAGTTCTGCCCACAAATTTTCTATAGGATTGAGGTCAGGGCTTTGTGATGGCCACTCCAATACCTTGACTTTGTTGTCCTTAAGCCATTTTGCCACAACTTCGGAAGTATGCTTGAGATCATTGTTCATTTGGAAGACCCATTTCCGACCAAGCTTTAACTTCCTGACTGATGTCTTGAAATGTTGCTTCAATATATCCACATCATTTTCCTACCTCATGATGCCATCTATTTTGTGAAGGGCACCAGTCCCTCCTGCAGCAAAGCATCCCTACAACATGATGCTACCACCCCCATGCTTCACGGATGGCATGGTGTTCTTTGGCTTGCAAACCTCCCCCTTTTTCCTCCAAACGTTATGATGGTCATTATGGCCAAAGAGTTCTATTTTTCTTTCATCAGACCAGAGGACATTTCTCCAAAAAGTACGATCTTTGTCCCCATGTGCAGTTGCAAACCGTAGTCTTGCTTTTTTATGGTGGTTTTGGAGCAGTGGCTTCTTCCTTGCTGAGCAGCCTTTCAGGTTATGTCGATACAGGACTTGTTTTACTGTGGATATAGATAATTTTTTGTACCTGTTTCCTCCAGCATCTTCACAAGGTCCTTTGCTGTTGTTCTGGGATTGATTTGCACTTTTCACACCAAAGTCATCTCTCTGAGACAGAAAGCGTCTCCTTCCTGAGCGGTATGACGGCTGCGTGGTCCCACGGTGTTTATACTTGCGTACTATTGTTTGTACAGATGAACGTTGTACCTTCAGGCGTTTGGAAATTGCTCCCAAGGATGAACCAGACTTGTGGAGGTCTACAATTTTTTTTCTGAGGTATTGGCTGATTTCTTTTGATTTTCCCATGATGTTAAGCAAAGAGGCACTGAGTTTGAAGGTAGGCTTTGAAATACATTCACAGGTACACCTCCAATTGACTCAAATTATGTCCATTAGCCTGTCAACATCTTCTAAAGCCATGATATCATTTTCTGGAATTTTCCAAGCTGTTTAAAGGCACAGTCAACTTAGTGTATGTAAACTTCTGACCCACTGGAATTGTGATACAGTGAATTATAAGTGAAATAATCTATCTGTAAACAACTGTTGGAAAAATTACTTGTGTCATGCACAAAGTAGATGTCCTAACCGACTTGCCAAAACTATAGTTTGATAACAAGAAATTTGTGGAGTGGTTGAAAAACGAGTTTTAATGACTCCAACCTAAGTGTATGTAAACTTCCGACTTCAAATGTATGTATATATATATATGGCAGGAGTTAAGTGCAGCTCAGTTTCCACCAAATTCTTTGGACAGTGGGCACATAGCCTTTCTTCGCTCGAGAGCCAGGTTTGCCTATAGCGGCCTCTCTCAATAGCAAGGCTATGCTCACTGACTCTGTACATAATCATGGATTATCTTACTTTTGGGTCTGTCACGGTGGTCAGGTATTTTGCTACTGTGTATTATCTGTTTAGGGCAAGATAGCATTCTAGTTTGCTCAGTTTTTTGGTTGATTCTTTCTAGTGTGTCAAATAGTTGGTTGGGTCTAATTGTGTTTTCTGCCCTTGGGCTCTGTTGGGTCTGTTTGTGTTTGTGAACAGAGCTCCAGAACCAGCTGGCTGAGGGGACTCTTCTATAGGTTTATCTCTCTGAAGGTAAGGGCTTTGTGGTGGAATGTGTGGACATTGCTTACTTTTAGGTGATTGTAGAATTGAACAGCTCTTTTCTGGATTTTGCATTGTTTTGGGTTTTACGTTGTACATGAAGGATTTTTTTGCAGAATTCTGCATGCAGAATCTCAATTGGGTGGTTGTCCCATTTTGTGAATTGTTGGTTGGTGAGTGGACACCAGACCATAGAGAGCAATGTGTTCTCTAACTGATTGAAGTATTTTTTTGCCAGATCCTATTTGGGATCTTGAGCTTTATGTTCCTTTTGATGCCGTAGAAAACCCGTCTTTCCTTTTTTGTTAGATCAAATCAAATTGATTTGGTCACATACACATGGTTAGCAGATGTTAATGTGAGTGTAGCGAAATGCTTGTGCTTCTAGTTCCGACAGTGCAGTAATATCTAACAAGTAATGTAACAATTTCCAAACAACTACCTAATACACACAAATCTAAAGAGGTGAATGAGAATATGTACATATAAATATATGGCTGAGTGGCACAGGCAAAGTGTAATAGATGGTATAAAATACAATATATACATATGATATGAGTAATTTAAGATATGTAAAAATTATTAAAGTGGCATTGTTTAAAGTGACTAGTGATCTATTTATTAAAGTGGCCAGTGATTGGGTCGCAATGTAGGCAGCAGCCTCTCTGAGTTAATGATTGCTATTTAGCAGTCTGATGGCCTTGAGATAGAAGCTGTTTTTCAGTCTCTTGGTCCCAGCTTTGCTGGTGCACCTGTACTGACCTCACCTTCTTAATGGTAGCGGTGTGAGCAGGCAGTGGCTCGGGTGGTTATTGTCCTTGATGATTTTTTGGCCTTCCTGTGACATTGGGTGCTGTAGGTGTCATGTAGGGCAGGTAGTTTGCCCCCAGTGATGCATTGTGCATGGCCGCAAAACCTGAAACCAAAAGGGAGGGTTAGGGGGGGTGTCTAGTGTCGGTGGCGGCTCTGGTGCGGGCGAAGTACCCGCTCATCCCGCGGATCCGCCAGCATCGGGGGCGGCTCTGGTGCGGGACGAAGAACCCGCTCATCCCGCAGATCCATCCATGGACCCAGGCTGAACACTGTGCCTGGACTGGTCCTAGGTGCAGAAGAAGACTCCTGCCATGGAGCGGGACTAGACGCCGTGTCTAGACTGGGCATCGGGGCAGAGAAGGGCTCCTGCCATGAAGCTGGACTGGACGCCGTGTTCGGACTGGACATCGGCGCAGAGGAAGGCTCCTGTCTTGGAGCTGGACTGGACGCCGTGCTCGGACAGGGCATCGGCGCAGGGGAAGGCTCCGGCCTTGGAGCTGGACTGGACGCCGTGTTCGGACTGGACATCGGCGTAGAGGAAGGCTCCTGCCTTGGAGCTGGACTGGACGCCGTGCTCGGACTGGGCATCGGCGCAGGGGAAGGCTCCGGCCTTGGAGCTGGACTGGACGCCATGCTCGGACTGGGCATCGGCGCAGGGGAAGACTCCGGCCATGGAGCTGGAGGTTCCGGACCGTTGACCGTCGCAGGAGGTTCTGGACCGTTGACCGTCGCAGGAGGTTCCGGACCGTGGACCGTCTCAGGAGGTTCCGGACCGTGGACCGTCTCAGGAGGTTCCGGACCGTGGACCGTCTCAGGAGGTTCCGGACCGTGGACCGTCGCCGGAGGTTCCGGACCGTGAAACGTCGCCGGAGGTTCCGGACCGTGAAACGTCGCCGGAAGCTCTGGACTGGGGACCGTTGCCGGAAGCTCTGGACCGGGGACCATCGTTGGAGGTTCCGGATCGTGGACCGTCGTTGGAGGTTCCGGAATTTGAAACGTCGCCGGAAGCTCTGGACTGGGGACCGTCGCCGGAAGCTCTGGACTGGGAACCGTCGCCGGAAGCTCTGGACTGGGGACCGTCGCCGGAAGCTCTGGACTGGGGAGGCGCACTGGAGGCCTGATGGGTGGGGCCGGCACAGGTGGCATCGGACTGATGACATGCACCTCAGGACGAGTGCGAGGAGCACCTCTCTACCTCCTCCCATGTTGTCACTGGTTCGCACCTCGGCTCCGCAGACCAATGGTTCTAGTCACTGGTACATCCTGTTTGAGTTTCTCCCTATAAGACGGTAGGAGCAAGATGGCGTCGTGGTTGGATTTGCAAAGGGAGGGCGGTAGAGGCCTTTGTATGCATCGCGGAAGTTAGAGTAGCAGTGATCGAGTGTATTACCCCCGGGCGTAGTGCAATCAATATGCTGATAGAATTTAGGTAGCCTTGTTCTAAAATTTGCTTTGTTAACGTCCCCAGCTACAATAAATTCAGCCTCAGGATATGTGGTTTCCAGTTTACATAGAGTCCAGTGAAGTTCCTTGAGGGCCGTCTTGGTGTCTGTTTGAGGGGGAATGTACGTGGCAGTGACGATAACTGACGAAAATTGTCTTGGGAGGTAATATGGCGGCATTTGATTGTAAAGAATTCTAGGTCGGGTGAGCAGGAGGACTTGAGTTCCTGTATGTTGTTATGATTACACCATGAGTTGTTAATTATGAAGCATACACCCCGCCCTTCCTCTTCCCAGAGAGCTGTTTATCTCTGTCGGGACGATGCATGGAGAAGCCCGGTGGCTGAACCGATTCCGACAACATATCCCGAGAGAGCCATGTTTCTATGAAACAGAGAATGTTACAATCTCTGATGTCTCTCTGGAAGGCAACCCTTGCTCGAATTTCATCTACCTTGTTGTGAAGAGACTGGATATTGGCGAGTAGTATACTCGGGAGCAGTGGGCGATGTGCCCGTCTATGGAGCCTGACCAGGAGGCCGCTCCGTCTGCCCCTTCTGCGGCACCGTTGTTTTGGGTTGGCTTCTGGGATTAGATCCATTGTCCTGGGTGGTGGTCCGAACAGAGAATCCGCTTTGGGAAAGTTGTATTCCTGGTCGTAATGTTGGTATGTTGACGTTGCTCTTATATCCAATAGTTCTTCCCGGCTGTATGTAATAAGACTTAAGATTTCCTGGGGTAACAATGTAAGAAATACTACATAAAAAACTAAATACTGCATAGTTTCCTAAGGACTCGAAGCGAGGCGGCCATCTCTGTCGGCGCCATCTTGTTAACGTTCACAGCCTTGTGGAAGTTACCTGTGGGGTTGATGTTTAGGCTGAAGTAGGTATACTTTTTTGTCTGTTCTAGGGCAACAGTGTCTAGATAGAAAAAAATAACACCATTATTTTTGTCTTACTAAGATTTTCTATCAGGGCCCATGTCTGAGAGAATCTGTATCGAAGATTTAGGTGCTGCTGTAGGCCCTCCTCGGTAAAACATTTGACTTCAGAGTCTAGTAGCGTGAGGCCCTGTAGCACTCACTTCTGTCATCATGAAGTGCTTTGAGAGGCTAGTTAAAGATTATATCACCTCCACCTTACCTGACACCTTAGACCCACTTCAATTTGCATACCGCCCCAATAGATCCACAGACGATACAATCGCCATCGCACTGCACACTGCCCTATCCCATCTGGACAAGAGGAACACCTATGTAAGAATGTTGTTCATTGACTACAGCTCAGCCTTCAACACCATAGTAATCTACAAGTTCATTAAGCTCGGGGCCCTGGGTCTGAACCCCACCCTGTGCAACTGGGTCCTGGACTTCCTGATGGGCCGCCCCCAGGTGGTGAAGGTAGGAAACAACACTTCCACTACGCTGATCCTCAAATAGGGGCCCCACAAAGGTGCGTGCTCAGCCCCCTCCTGTACTCCCTGTTCACCCATGACTGCGTGGCCACGCACGCTTCCAACTCAATCATCAAGTTAGCAGGGAGGAGGTGAGGGCCCTGCCCTCCAGGACACCTACATTACTCAATGTCACAGGAAGGCCAAAAAGATCATCAAGGACATCAACCACCCGAGCCACGGCCTGTTCACCCCGCTGTCATCCATAAGGAGAGGTCAGTACAGAGGCATCAAAACTGGGACAGAGAGACTGAAAAACAGCTTATTTTTTTCATTAACTAGGTAAATCAGTTAAGACAAATTCTTATTTCCAATGATGGCCTACCTTGGACAATTGTGCGCTGCCCTATGGGACTCCAAATCACGGCTGGTTGTGATACAGCTTGGAATTGAACCACAGTCTGTAGTGACACCTCTAGCACTGAGATGCAGTGTCTTAGACCGCTGCACTACTCGGGAGCCCCTATCACAAGGCCAACAGACTGTTAAATAGCCATCACTAGCAGGCTACCACCTGTGGTGGCATATTTCTGCTTTACCAAATGAGGAGAGTTACAAACTTCACACACCAGTCAGAGTAATACTTAAACTACATCTTTAATAATAAGATCTTTGCAATAGCCTTTTTGACTTTCAATGATGCGCTATCTCTAATGAACCATTGAAAGTGAATACAGAAAAGTACAAAGGTCTTTTATAGCCAAGATACACCCCTCTCAACTTACATGACGAACCACAGATCTTAGGAACAGTTCACAAAGGTTAAGATTTGTATGAAAGATATCTATAAAACATAGCAGACAGTTACTGCTGTGTCAACAGTTTTCATTGTAAAGACCAGTGTCTGGCCCCCTTACTCCAAAAGGGAACCGTCTCTTCCTGGTACGGCATAGAACAGAACCATTAGCTCATGTTCTCTGGAATGCTCTTTAGGTTTATCACCCAAAGACATCGTAAATCTCCTCTGTCAGTGTTATTTCATAGAGGCCCATCCTCAGTGGAACACACACACACAATAGTTAACAGAATACTATATTCTGTCGAATAAAACAACTATTATAATGTAATACAAGCATTATAACATAATCTTACAAGCATTATAACATAATCTTGCAATTTTCCACGACACACCCGGTACTCATCCCTACACCTTAGAGGCTGCTGTCCTATGTACATAGGAATCACTGGTCACTTTAATAATGTTTACATATTCATTTCATATGTATATATTATATTCTACTCTTATTCTAGTCAATGTCACTCCGACATTGCTTGTCTTAATATTTATAAATTTCTTATTTACATTATTTTACTTTGAAATGTGTGTACATTGTTGTGAATTGTTAGATATTACTGCACTGTTGGAGCTAGGAACACAAGCATTTCGCTACACCAGCAATAACATCTGCTAAATATGTGTATGTGACTAATATGATTTGAACTGTTCTGCCAATTTAATATTGTTATTCTGGACAGTGCTCTCACATACAATCATCATATACGCTGCTGCTACTCTGTTTATCATATATCCTGAAGCCTAGTCACCTTACCTCTATACATATCTACCCATACCACTCTAGTATCCCTGCACATTGTAAATATGGTATTGGCACTGACCCTGTATATAGCTTAATTACTTTCTCATGTTCTATTTCTTGTGTGTTTTTGATCTGCTTTACTTTATATATATATTGTTTTATAGTACTACTCATATTGATTACTGCATTGTTGAGAAAAAGCATTCAAGAAAGGCTGTACTGTACTTGTGCACATGACAATAAAACTTAGAACTTAAACCCTCATACCCGCTGATCCTGAAACTTTGTATGTACAGTGCATTCGGAAAGTATTCAGCACCCTTGACTTTTTCCACATGTTGTTACATTACAGCCTTATACTAAAATGTATTACAATTTTCCCCCTCATCAATCTACACACAATACTCCATAAGGACAAAGCAAAGACAGGTTTTTAGAAATGTTTACAAAACAGAAATACCTTACTTATGTAAGTATTCAGACCCTTTGCTATGAGACTCGAAATTGAGCTCAGGTGCATCCTGTTTCCATTTATCATCCTTGAGATGTTTCTACAACTTGATTGGAGTCCGCCTGTGGTAAATTCAATTGATTGGACATGATTTGTAAAGGCACACGCTTGTCTTTATAAGGTCCCACAGTTGACAGTGCATGTCAGAGCAAAAACCAAGCCATGAGGTCAAAGTAATTGTCCTTAGAGCTCCTAGACAGGATTGTGTCGAGGCACACATCTGGGGAAGGGTACCAAAATGTTTCTGCTGTATTGAAGGTCTCCAAGAATACAGTGGCCTCCATCATTCTTAAATGGAAGAAGTTTGGAAACACCAAGACTCTTCCTAGAGCTGGCCACCCGGCCAAACGGAGAAATCTCGGGAGAAGGGCCTTGGTCAGGGAGGTGACCAAGTACCCGATGGTCACTCTGACAGAGCTCCAGAGTTCCTCTGTGGAGATGGGAGAAACTTCCAGAAGGACAACCATCTCTGTAGCACTCCACCAATCAGGCCTTTATGGTGGAGTGGCCAGATAGAAGCCACTCCTCAGTAAAAGGCACATGACAGCTTGGAGTTTGCCAAAAGGTACCTAAAGGACTCTCAGACCATGAGAAACAAGATTCTCTGGTCTGAACCAAGACTGAACTCTTTGGCCTGAATGCCAAGCGTCACGTCTGGAGGAAACCCGGCCCCATCGCTACTGTAAAGCATGGTGGTGGCAACATCATGCTGTGGGGATGTTTTTCAGTGGCAGGAACTGGGAGTCTAGTCAGGATCGAGGGAAATATGAACAGAGCAAAGTACAGAAAGATCCTTGATGAAATCCTGCCCGGAAGTTTCACCTTCCAACAGGACAACGACCCTAAGCACACAGCCAAGACAACGCAGGAGTGGCAGTAGGAAAAAGATGGCTGCAGTTGCACACTAGTGTAGCGAAATGCTAATTCTGTTTTACATGAAAACGGCTGAGATTACTCAAAAACTGTAGCTCAGTCTGGTCTCATAGACTAGACATAACATAGTAAATGAAAATCCAGGACACTCATGATATGTTACCTTTGGTATGGTTACATAACGTGTATTATATTACACTATATATATACATATATATATGTAACATGAACATCTAGCAACTCAAAGGTTGCATGTTTGAGTCTCATTATGTGGTCCCGTGTGGCTTAGTTGGTAGAGCATGGCACTTGCATGGCGCTTGCATGGTGCTTGCAACTCCAGGGTTGTAGGTTCGATTCCCATGGGGACCAGTATGAAGAAGGTATGAAAACGTATGCACTCATACGTCGCTCTGGATAAGAATGTTTAGTAAAATGTCATCACAGACAGCATTTAGCTATGTTGCAGCTACTTAGCGTGTTAGTTAACCTTTAACCGCTGTTGTCTCGATGTAGTGAAAGTGCAGATTTAATTCTGTAAAATTAGAAACTGGCAGTTGTGAGAGTGTATTGAAGTGTTCGTGGAAAGCTAATGTGGAGTGTACCAACTGAGATTTAAATTAACATGGTAATGCTTTCACTGATGGCACAGAAAGGAAGATAGTTCCTACATCATAGAGGGCTTGCTTTGTTATCCAACTGATCTTGTGTCCTTTCTGTCATCCATCTGAACCCTGTTCATTGCTGCTCGCAGATATATATTTACTTATGCTTGGTCCCTGTTGAGCAGAAGGTGTAAAAGGAGGTGTAAAGGCATAAAGGGAGGTCGGGGAGGAAAGGAGAGTGAATCAAGAGAAAGAAATTAGATAACTTTATCCTTCAAACAGTTTTCCTTGAGGGCACGTGCCCTTATGTAACCAAACTGACAGAAGTGAAATGAAGAGCAAGAAATGCATAACACTAATTGCACCAAAGTACAATTTTATCAATTTATGTCAAGTCAGTGGTTGTTTCCTACACAAGTTTCCACTATTAACACTACTTTTATCACAGATAGAAGTAATCTTTTAGGATTCTAACTTGATTTTTGATTCTCTCTCTCTGCTCTTACATAGGCCTACACAATTTTTCTGTCATAAGTCTGACCCTGTACTGTATGATATCTGTTAGTTTGATACAATTCTGTGATCTATCTACTTCAACTTAATGTGGGTGTCTCTTGTGTGTGTGTTTGCACATGGGAAGTGTTTGTACATTCACTCTGCCAAAACAGTACACAGTTAGTCACCCTTCTAGATAACTTGAAACAGTCCAACCAGGTCTTGTGCCTTGAAGCCACTTAGGGTGACTAACTGTGTACTTCTTTCACAAATTAGCTTCAGCTGGCTGGTGTGCGACTGTGGCAAAGTTGGTTTGACATCTCTGGGGCTAGTTAGGGACCGTCAATAAATTACAAAATGTAAATGACACAATATTTTCATGTTGCACATCTTCTAGTTGTCTCATTAAATGCTTTCAATATTTGTCTGCATTCTACAATTTATAGATGGTTTGAGGTTTTTAAGTTATTGAAATTTGGATCTGTTGAAATTTTTAAATATTGTCCCAAGTACATTGGTAATTTACAGATGGTCCCTAACTAACCCCATAGGCGCTACCATCTGTGGGCATCTGGGCACGATTGAAATAAACCCAACCCAAGGAAAACTGTTATGGTACCATTCATTCCGTGACACACAATATTTTTCTATCACCTTGCAAATCTCAGTTTTGGACGAGACTGACTTTATGACCAAAATTATCCTATTTACACTTTGTAGTCAATTATGACACTAGAATAAGTGTTTCTGACTCATATCGATGCCACATATAGGCCACAATCAAAGCGAGAAGTAGCTTTTTAGGGGCAGCCGCTCTTAAAAGACGTCTGTTTTATGCAGAAGAACTCCTAACACACTGGATGACAGATGGGATTCTTGTGCATCTTTCACAGCCTTTTTTCTGGCCTTTCTGTGAGTATCTGAGTAGTTTTTTTTGTCAGACAGAATTATGGAGCCCTTATATCTTAACTGTCTCAAGTAGGACACCATCACTGATTGTAATCAAAAGGCAGTCCCATCTCATTGGCTCTATGTCTTTTTCCTATCTGTTTTTTGGAGCAGAAAACAGTGCTTTTTGTTAGTGAGGGTTATTTGAGCAGCCATGTCTCATCTGCCTGTGATCAAAGGTAGCGCTCAGACTCTGCTGAGGGGAAGGGAGGGGAGGGGAGAAAAGGGGGATGCAGCCGCCCAGAGATCCCTACACCCTCCACCGCCATAGCAACAACACTCCCATGGGGCATGGAGTTGGAGGAGATATAGAGGAGTGAGTGTGTGTGGTGTTTCTGTGTGTCCATGTGTTGTGTTCATTTTGTTAAAGTGTGTGTATGTTTACGTGTTTTGGTGCTTGAGTGTGTGTTTGTGTTTATAAAACAGTGTGCTAAAGAATGAATATGAAAGAAGCTTGCACATTAAATATCTTTTCTCTTTTCATCTGTGCCCTTGAAGCACTTCTGAGCCAGAGAAATAGTTACTTGGCAAGTATTTTTCCTTACAGATTAATCAGACCTTTAGAGAGAGAGGGGAAGGCAGGAAGACAGGTCAAGAGATAGAGTAGGCTTAAAGATGGAATCCTTACTTGTTACATACATTTTGGGACTTGTAAATGAATGATAAATAACAGGGATTTGCATCTTTCCCTTTCAAGACGATTCAATTCGTATTTAGATACATGGGCTCCGATACGATATATAGGAACGATTTGTTTTAGTTTGAAAATATTTAGTTTGATTAGAAAAGGGAGACTAGGAATCTACCACCCCACTACTATCAGATTAGGTGGAACAATGTAGCCTATGTTTATTTATTTTTTATCACCATCACCCACTAATTAACTTGTCATTTTTGCTGATTAAGTGTTTGAGCTAGTAATGTATCAATATGCATTGTTTACTAATTAACTATGACACAGCCAATGACTATATAGCACAACTTTGGATTTCACCTCCATCTCAAAATCGAATGGCTTTGAGCGTTTGGGTGTTTTGAGCTTTTCTCATCCCGCTTTTGCCATCCAGTGCACCTCGCAAAGTGATTGCTGTCCTCGTTATGAAATGATCAACTATACCCCGTCATCATCTAAAAATGATGACGTACACTGATTGTTTAAAGCAAAATTACCAAAACTATTGTTGATGGTGAACCTGAACAATCAAAACAAAATCTATTGTAAGCCCCATTCAGCAGGGTTGATTCTCTGGTAGCTTACTTTTATTTTAGTAAAACACAATTTTTAACAGCACATAGATAACAATAACTTAGCAAATTACATAGTTTGTCATTCAACAAATAAAGCCTAATATCGCACAAGCCAATTTAGCATTTGAATGTTGAAGGTGCCGTGTAGATCAGGAACAGGCCGTCTACCTCGTGTTTGTCAGCGAGCAAAGCAGTTTGACTAGGCTACTGATATTTCCTGGGGTTATTGGAATTATCTCATTTGAATGACTTAGTATTTCGTTTGAAGGACTTAGTATCGTGTCTCAACGACTTAGTAAAAAAACAAGATGCTCAAATTTTCAAACGAGATAGTAAGTCGTTTGAACGACTTATCTTATTTGAATGACTTAATTGTTCTTTTGTCTAATTAGGCCTCATTTGTTATGCAGCTTTTCAGACCGTGTAATGGTTGCTGCAGCCATTCATTCACTGATTCCATCCATTGACGTGATTATTCATTGACAGTTATTTGATAGCCTAAAGCAGGGCTACTTTTTAATGCCAGAGCATGTAAGTGGGTAAGTGTAGAGAGAGGAGCAGAGAGTAATTCAAGCAGATTTAAAAAATGGTGTCAACCTTCTCTCCCGCTCCAATTTTGCTCTGGTACTGCTCAGCCACAAGCTCTGGGCATGCTCTGCCTAGCATTTTTCATTTCCTTTATCACTATCCTTTTAATTAGGCCTATTCAATTGTAATTATTTAGCCTACCCCACCCACAGTAGCCTTATATTCAAATTTTTAACATTAGGATATGTAGTTTCTATTTTTCAAGATGGGGAGAGGTCTGGCCGTAATAAAGAGATGCTCTGCTTTTTTGACACCACACTCCAAAAAGCAAGTTCTGCAGCTCTAGTTTAGTCTAATCTTGATTATTGTCCAGTCGTGTGGTCCAGTGCTGCAAGGAAAGACCTAGTTAAGCTGTAGTTGGCCCAGAACAGAGCAACATGTTCTGCTCTTCATTGTAATCAGAAGGCTGATATACAGTAAATATGCCAGTCTCTCTTGGCTTAGAGTTTTTTATTTTATTATTATTTCTCCTTTATTTAACCAGATAGGGCAGTTGAGAACAAGTTCTCATTTAGAACTGCGACCTGGCCACGATAAAGCAAAGCAGTGCGACAAAAATAACAACAACGAGTTACACATAAACAAACGTACAGTCAATAACACAATAGAAAAATCTATAAACAGTGTGTGCAAATGAAGTAAGGAGGTAAGGCAATAAATAGGCCATAGTGGCGAAGTAATTACAATTTAGCAATTAACACTGGAGTGATAGATGTGCAGATTAGGATGTGCAAGTAGAAATACTGGTGTGCAGAAAAACAAAAAACAAATATGGGATGAGGTAGGTAGTTGGATGGGCTATTTACAGATGGGCTGTGTACAGCTGCAGCGATAGGCAAGCTGCTCTGACAGCTGATGCTTAAAGTTAGTGAGGGAGATATAAGTCTCGAACTTCAGTGATTTTTGCAATTCGTTCCAGTCATTGGCAGCAGAGAACTGGAAGGAGAGGCGGCCAAAGGAAGTGTTGGCTTTGGGGATGACCAGTGAAATATACCTGCTGGAGTGTGTGCTACGGGTGGTTGTTGCTATGGTGACCAGTGAGCTGAGATCATGTGGAGCTTTACCTAGCAAAGACTTATAGATGACCTTGAGCCAGTAGGTTTGGCGACGAATATGTAGCGAGGACAAGCCAACGAGAGCATACAGATCGCAGTGGTGGGTAGTATATGGGGCTTTGATGACCAAACGGATGGCACTGTGATAGACTGCATCCCATTTGCTGAGTAGAGTGTTGCAGTGAATAAAGCAAACTTAGGGAGGAGGCTTCTGATGTTAACATGCATGAACCCAAGGCTTTTACGGTTACAGAAGTCAACAAATGAGAGCGCCTGGGGACACACAGGGCCGGGTTAACCTCTACATCACCAGAGGAACAGAGGAGGAGTAGGATGAGGTTACGGCTAAAGGCTATATGAACTGGTCGTGTAGTGCGTTGGGAACAGAGAATAAAAGGAGCAGATTTCTGGGCGTGGTAGGATAGATTCAGGGCATAATGTACAGACAAGGTTATGGTAAGGTGCGAGTACAGTGGAGGGAAACCTAGGCATTGAGTGATGATGAGAAAGGTTGCATCTCTGGAGGCGCCAGTTAAGCTAGGTGAGGTCTCTGCATGTGTGGTGGATGGGACAAAGGAGCTATCTAAGGCATGTTGAGCGGGACTAGGGGCTCCGCAGTAAAAAATTTAACAATGGGAGCTACCCTAAACAACAGTATACAAGACATATTGACATTAGAGAGAGGCATAAAGCAATCACAGGTGTTGATTGGGAGAGCTAAGACAACAACGGGTAAGACAACAACGGGTAAACAGCTAAGACAACAACAACGGGTAAATGGCGATGAATGGGCAGAGAGGGTCAGTTAGCTACACGCAGGGCCTGAGTTCGAGGCTGGGGCCGACAGATAAACAAAATGAAGTACCGTGTTAATGAACAGTCCAGCAGGCATCAGCTGTATAGCCGAGTGATCATAGGGTCCAATGAGCAGCAATACTACGCTAGGTGAGCGGGAGACATGGCGTTCAGAAAGCTAGCGGGCCGGAGCTAGCAGATGGGTCTTCACCGACATCCACGACGCAGAGGCTGGTTGAGAGCACATCGGCCGAATTACGTCACCAGACCAGCCGTGATGGATCGGCGGGGCTCAGTGTCGACAAAGGGTCCAGGCCAATTTGCAAGAGAGAGGTATTGTAGTTGGTGTACTTCGTTGGCTAGCCGGGAGATGGGCCTAGCTCGAGGCTAGCTCGAGGCTAACTGGTGCTTGCTTCTGGACAAGGGCGTTAGCCACAATAGCCACTCTGTAGCAGCTAGCTAGCTGTGATGATCCGGTATAATTGTCCAGAGCTTGCGGCAGGAATCCGGTGATGTAGTGGAAAAAAGCAGTCCGATATGCTCAGGGCTGATATTGCGCTGTGCAGACTGGCAGGTATTATCCGGGCTAAAGCGGCTGGTGTCTGAGCTAAAGGTAAAGACCGCTAGCAGTGGCTAACAATGACTAAATAGCTAGTAGCTAATTAGCTGGATAGCTTCTGATGGCTAGCTTCTGATGGAGGTTCCAGTTATTAGGTCTAAAAAATAGCAGATCCGTACCACATTGGGTGAGGCGGGTTGCAGGAAGGTATATTTATTTTGAAAATGGAAAAAAGAGATTGAAATATATATATAAAAAAATGAATATTTACATGGGACAAAACAACACACGTCTTACTGCTACGCCATCTTGGATATCAGAGACTGACTGCATCACTTCTTTTTATAAGAAGAAAATCCTAAATTGTTTGCATACTCAACTTATACACAGCTCTGACACACACACTTATCCCACCAGACATGTCACCAGGGGTCTTTTCACTGTCCCCAAATCCAGAACAAATTCAAGAAAGCGTACAGTATTATGTCGAGTCCTTATTGCATGGAACTTCCTTCTATCTCATATTGCTCAAATAAACAGCAAACCTGGTTTCAAAAAACAGAGAAAGCAACACCTCACGGCACAACGCCTCTCCCCTATTTGACTTAGATAGTTTGTGTGTATGCATTGATATGTAGCATACGTGTGCCTTTCAAAAATGTTTACGTAGTTCTGTCCTTGAGCTGTTCTTGTCTATTGACATTCTGTATTATGTAATTCTGTATTATGTTTCATGTTTTGTGTGGACCCCAGGAAGAGTAGCTGCTGCTTTTGCAGCAGCTAATAGGGATCCTAATAAAATACCAAATACCAAATGTATTAACCTTTCACGAGTATCAATCCCGGATCCGGGAGCACCCCCCACCCCCCACACACTGATTAGCATAGCTAGCATAGCTTCAGAAGTAGATAGTAGCATCTAAATATCATTAAATCACAAGTCCAAGACACCAGATGAAAGATACAGATCTTGTGAATAAAGCCACCATTTCAGATTTTTAAAATGTTTTACAGGGAAGACAAAATATGTAAATCTATTAGCTAAACACGTTAGCAAAATACACCACTATTCTAACTCCATCAGTTTCTTACTCCTTCAGGTGCTATCACCAATTCGGCTCAACTAAGATATTGATAGCCAATAACCTATAAAAAAAACCATCAGATGACAGTCTGATAACATATTCATGGTATAGGATAGTTTTTGTTAGAAAAAAGTGCATATTTCAGGTAGAAATCACAGTTTACAATTGCACCGACCATCACAAATCGACTAGAATTACTAGATAGAGCAACGTGTATGACCAATTTACTCATCATAAAACATTTCATAAAAATAGACAAAGCATAGCAATGGAAAGACCCAGTTCTTGTGATTTCAGACCATATTTCAGATTTTCTAAGCGTTTTTCAGCGAAAACACAATAAATCGATAAGTTAGCATACTACATGTGCAAACGTTACCAGAGCATCGATTCCAGCCAAAGAGCGCTATAACGTAACCACCGCCAAAATATATTAATTTTTTCACTAACCTTCTCAGAATTCTTCCGATGACACTCCTGTAACATCATTTTACAACATACATATACAGTTTGTTCGAAAAGGTGCATATTTAGCCATACAAAACCGTGGTTACACAATAAAAATACTAGGAAATCAAGCCTCAATATGTCTGACGTCATCTATCAGAGTGATCTAGTTTAATTGAAAGCTAATCATATACTTGACTAAAAAATACAGGGTTGACAGGAATCGAAAGACAAATTAGTTCTTAATGCAACCGCTGACTTACATTTTTAAAATTATCCTTACTTTTCAATACAGGGTTCGCCAAGTGACGCGATAACAAACAAAATGGCGAAATATGCGTTTAAAATATTTCGACAGAACAACGATTTATCATATTAAATATTGCTTACTTTGAGCTGTTCTTCCATCAGATTCTTGGGCAATGTATTCTTTCTTGGGTTTAATCTTCTTTTGGTCGAAAGATGTCCTTTGTCCGTCTAAATGCCCGCTAACGTTCGACCGGGACCCCGAAATGTGCCCGGTGCTTCACATAGAAATGCATCAAAATCGCACTAAACGGATATAAATTGCTATAAAACGGTTTAAATTAACTACCTTATGATGTTTCTAAGTCCTATATCGAATTAAATTACAGACGGATACATTTTACGTTGATAACCGAGCCTTTGAAAATGGCATCCGGAGGTGTCTTCCTGCGTAAAGGCGAGCGTCGAAAGGGGGGCTACCCTCACTCCTTGGTCCTTTATAACCTCTGAGAGCTACGCAGAAGGCCCATTCCACTTCTCATTGGTTACTGACATCCAGGGGAAGGCGGGTGCAGTTCGTGTCGTTCCATAGGATAGACAGAGACTTTTAAAACTGATCTGAAATCAGAGCTTCGCTCTCAGACCTTTCACTGTCTGTCATGGATTTCGCTGTAGAAAGAGTTCTGGGTCACCCACAGACATCATTCCAACTTTGTATGAAACTTGAAAGTGTTTTCTATCCAATAGAATTAATAATATGCATATTGTACGAGCAAGAATTGAGTACTAGGCAGTTTAATTTGGAGACGACAAAATGCTAATTCGGAACAGCACCCCCTGTAGTCGCAAGAAGTTAACATATGTTTTAGGTAGGCAATACATAGACTCCTGTAAAATGGACCCAATTGTCACAAACGTCAGTTTAACGTCAAGTTTTGATTTACATTTGGTTTAGTTGTCAACTAACGTGAATTCAACGTGAAATCAACGAAAAATGTTCCCAAGTCATTGGATTTAGGTGAACATTTGGGTAAAAAAATAAATAAATTGAATTACGTTGATGACTCTGTGTTGATTGAACTTTTGTTGAAATGATGTGGAAACAACGTTGATTCAACCAGTTTTGCCCAGTGGGAAGGCTACCTAGTCATAAGCCTACACTCACTGCTGGAGGGAATGTACAGCCGTCCTTGATTGTGAGCTAGAATGAAATGTTGAATGAAATATGTGCGACACAAGAGGTGAACAACGGTTTTCCATCAATAGAATCAATGTAGGGAGGTAACATGATATCATATGGGAAATAATTAGACCGCACTTACTGGTCGGACTAGTTATCTCATGTGCTTTGGCAGAGAAGTAGCCTATGTGAGCGCTTTAACAGTAGCCTAAATGTACAGTTAAAGTATACATGAACAATAAATTAATGAACTTCAGAGATAATAGGCAGTTTTTTTTCTGAGAACAACATGCTCTTATTAGCCTAGCAGAATCACCCACAAAAAGAGGTTTGTGATAGGCCTTCAATTTAATGGGTTAACTTGCTATAGCCTACAGTTCACAATAACAAGCATTTCACTACACCCGCAATAACATCTGCTAAAAATGTGTACGTGACCAATACAATTTGATTTGATTTGAACAGGAAAACATGTTGCACCAAAATAAAATGAAGAGGTAGTAAACTTTTATGATGACACTTTGTTTAATCTTTAAAGCGTTGGCTAATGGTTTACTGAAACATAAAGAAGCTATCCGACTTTCAATAGAACCGCAAAAAGGCAAAGCCAAAAATATTGATTTGAAAGCATCCTCGGTAAGGAGCGCTTGAGAGGGAGAACTATGGGTAATAGATGGATTTGGCGGAAGGGTTGCAAAATAAATCCTTGCATTGCAGGGATCAACTTGCTTTGGCAGTTTTATAGCATCATGCAGTAGTAGCAGTAATAATAATAATAATAATGAACAATTACTACCTTACTATTCTGCGCATGCTGACACAAACCGATTAGGAAATTTCAAACATGCTGGGCAAAAACATTGAGGTGTGCATGGATTATTTGGACAATAATGTTGTGTGGAGTCGTTTTTATTAGCAGGAAGAAGTTGAACTAATGTCTAATTGTGGAGTCTTTGGTAAACAAAAGTGTCACAATACATAGGGGCATATTTATCAATCAGGGCATGTGAATCCGAGTGGGAGGGTTCTACTAAGCTATATGGAATTGTTTAAAGAAGGTTGGACCACAGATCATTTAGCTATTTGATTTAGAATTGTAAGGCCCCTCTGAGTATATAAAAAAATCAACAAAAATTATTTAATGACATTTTTTATTTGGCCTTACTGCTATTAGCCCATACAAAGCATATTAGTACGCTACAGACAGAATTTGGCAGATCGGCTCTACCAATTACAGACGAGTCCCAAAACGCTTGTGGGGGTCGTAGAGCAAAACGGTCGACATGTACAGTACCAGTCACGAGTTTGGACACACTTACTCCTTCAAAGGTTTTTCTATATTTGTACTATTTTCTATATTGTAGAATAATAGTAAAGACATCAAAACTATGAAATAACACATATGGCCTCAAATAGTAACCAAAGAATAGTTAAACAAATCAAAATATATTTTATATTTCAGATTTTTCCAAGTAGCCACCCTTTGCCTTGATGACAGTTTTGCACACTCTTGGCATTCTCTCAACCAGCTTCATGAGGAAGTCAGTAGCTTAAACTGACCGACGTTTATGGTGATTGTTTTATTATGCTAATTATATTCCCGTGGTGTCACGATCGTCGTCAGGGTGAAAATGACCGGACAAAGGTACATTTCTTTTTATTATGAATGTCGCCAACAAAAACAAGAAACAACAAAAACTAACGTGAAGCTGACTAGGGCTGTACAGGCCACTAACACAGACAACTACCCACAACTAAGGTGGAAAAACAGGCTGCCTAAGTATGATTCCCAATCAGAGACAACGATAGACAGCTGTCCCTGATTGAGAACCATACCCGGCCAAAACATAGAAACAGAAAACCAAAATAGAGAATAAAAGCCTCTATGGCCAGGGCGTGACACGCGGGGACGAGGACATTGACTCTAGGGGGTGTTTAAGGGATTCTTTCTCAGAGCGGTTAAAGTTATCCCTGACATAGGGGATAGAGGCCTCTAGTTTGGATATGTGTCACAACTTTCGCCGAAGTCGGTTCCTCTCCTTGTTCGTGCGGCGCTCGGCGTCGCCAGTCTTCTAGCCATCATCGATCCACTTTTCATTTTCCTTTTGTTTTGTCTTGTCTTCCCACACACCTGGTCTCAATTCCCTCATTACATGTTGTGTATTTAACCCGCTGTTCCCACCCATGTCTTTGTGCGGAAATGTTTATTGTAAGTGCATGTGCACGTTTTCTCTGGTGCGCGACGGGTTTTGTACCCATTTGTTTGTTTTTCTGGTTACCGGTGGTTTTATGAATAAAACTGCTCCGTTGATTACCCAGTTTTGCTCTCCTGCGCCTGACTTCCCTGCCACCAGTTACGCACTCCCTTACAATGTGTCTTTCAGCACCAGTCTGTAGTACATATCCCTAGCTGGGTCAATAGACCCAAGTGGATTAAACATGGATCCCTAAATACACTTAGTGGTCGAAACGCGTTGCAGTTGTGCACCCTGATATTCAGGCTGATCTGCTCCAATATGTATTCTTTTGTATATATTTTCTGTTTAAAAAAAATCACTAAAGTTTATTGCACCATACTGGCCACCTACTTCTTTTCTTTCTACAATCAAATAAAACAAAATCGCACAATAGGCACTGTACGAAAAATGTTATAAAATAAAAATAGCATTCCCACATGGGAACAACTTCATCTCAATTTATTTTTCAATTTTAGGCTTTTAAAATATATTCCATTCTCTTTTCTATTGTTTATATTATGGCTATATTCCCACTAATATTCCATTATATAATTAAGCTTTAACATGTGTATTTTCTGTCTTAATAATAATAATAATAATATTAATTTGTAGAGTGCATTTCCCACGCTCAATGCACATGTAAAGCTTTTAGTCATCCAGAGCGATTTATAGGAGCAATCAGGGTTAAGGGCCTTGCTCGAGGGCACATCGACAGATTTTTCACCTAGTCGGCTCAGGGTGTTGAATCAGCAACCTTTCGGTTACTGGCCCAGAGCACCTAACCGCCAGGCTACCTGCCGCACCTTTTATGATTTGTTACTAATTAAATTGATTTATATTATCGTGTTTCTATTCCAAGAAAAACTAAAATACAGTTTACAATAGCCTATATATTGCCAACCTAAAACATCCGTTAATACATTTGAAGTTCTTCAAAATATAAACTACATACTGTATGTGACTCAACACATGGATTCGGGCCTATGTAGCGAAATTTGAAATTGTGTTTTTTACATTGGATAAAAGTAAAGACCGAGTTAGAAAATGGTATATCATACACTGAAGTTGATGAACAATGGGAATGTAATTCTGCTACGAAAGTTAATAAACTTGTAACCCCACTTTTGAGAAAATGGCCCGTAAATGTTTTGGTACACCTACTGGAGAGCCCTTCTTTGTCTACACCCATTCAACATCATTCACACCCTCTTAAGCCTTAGCCCAACCCATCTTTTTAAGCACAGTGTAGTAAACAACCAAAGATTTCAAAACTAAATGTGATGAAAGTAGAAGCAAAATACAATACTAAAAATACACTTTATCTAGTCCTTGGCCTATGTCCTAATCTGACTTTGGTGCAGGTTATGTTGTTCTTCACATTACCGTCTCTGGGAAACACACTCTATATCAAATAAAATCTATGTTTATTTGTCACATGCACAGGATACAGAAGGTGTAAACTGTACAGTGAAATTATTACTTGCATAGTGGATTGAGTCTTCTGTTTAGACAATGAACCATAATCCCAACTCTAATGCCATATTCAAAACAACTGGGAACTTGGAGCGCTCTCACTTCCTAGCAGTCAAAACAATTGGGAACTCCGAAAAAAATCCAACTTGGAATTCCAACTCGGGAACTCGTACCTCTTTGTAGAGCTCCGACTTTCCGACCTGAAGTTTACTGACGTCATGATTTGACCTTGAGTTCCCAGTTTTTTTGAATGCGGCAAAACTACCATGCATGAATCTGCAGGTAGCTATAGCTAACCAACTAGGTTCAATGTCAGCCAGCTAGCTAACATTGCAAATGGCTTTCTGAGATATGAATAATGTTACTACACAGATCATACACTTAACATTAGCTAGCGAGCCAGCCAGCTAATGTTAGCTAGCTAGCTAACAGTACGTTTTCACTTGCAATGAAAACAACTTTCTGACAAAATTTGAAACGTATAATATCTGAAAATGTAGCTAGACTCTTACATGGAAGAACGCTTCTCCCTCTCTGTCATGGATGCCATTGTTGCCCTTAGTTTGAAGATGTAATCTAGAGACAGGTGTTTTGTACAACAGCCTTCTTTCTGTGTTCTCTTTATGTACTCTCTCCGCATTTGGCATTAATCTCTCTGCTTCCACCAGGCATTCCACTGATTTCAAATCTCGGTCAACTTCTTCCGTGACAACGACACTGTTTCTTCCCCACCGTTGTCATCAGAAGCCACTACAATGTCTGGTTCAATTGAAATAATTTTTTAGCTAAATCAGGGATTTCCTCATTGTCTGATTCATTTTCAGAGTCAGAGAGTGTCAACATGGCACGTTCATCCTCCAGAAAGTAGTCCATCACAACTTTTCCCACTGAGCTTTGTCGATAGCGCTATTAACTTCAGGGCAGCAATGTTGAGATATATATATTTTTTTAAAGCTGCAGTAGACAGGATTGTCCACACATACTGAGCAGCTCATGTTATAGACAGAAGCACGCTACATGACAGACCAATCCGAACTCATCTCTCAACATGTCCAGCCCAACCATTATCTCAGTCAATCATGGCTAGCGGGAAGGTTCCTGTATTTGTCCTTAGCTAAAACAACTAGGCTCGTAATTTAACAATTTTATTTTTATTTACAGATGGCATTTCAGTTTGTTCCTGAAGGCATTTCTGCAATAAAAGCATTTTGATTAAAAAAAAAATAATAATAAAATACATTGTGAAGTAGTGACGTGCGGCATAAGCCTACTTTCTTGAAACGGGTCACATATCCTAATGTTAGAAAGTAGAATAGAAACTAGATATAGGGTGGGGTAGGCAAAATCATTAAGACAAAATAGTCCTAATTAAAAGAATAGCGATAAAGGAAATGAAAAATGCTAGGCAGAGCATGCCCAAAGCTTGTGGCTGAGCAGTACCAGAGTGAAATTGAAGTGGGAGAGAAGGCCGACACACTTTTTGAAATCTGCTCGATTTACTTTGCTCCTCGCTCCAATGAATGAATGGCTGCAGCAACCTTTACACTGTCTGACAAGCTGCATAACAAATGAAGCCTAATTAGACAAAAGAACAACTAAGTTGTTCAAACAAAATACTAAGTCGTTCGAACGAGATACTAAGTCTTTCAAATTATATACTAAGTTGTTCCAAAAGTCTACTTGTTTTTGTACCTTGGGCTTCAGGGCTTCCGTAGAGAGGACGCATCAGTTGTCATAAACTATTAACTATTTTCAGAAGGTAGAAAGAAAGTAAAATGAGCAAGAATCTTTATTTTTATTTTTTTATATATATATATAGCCACATTTTGTACTGAATCAGCGATTTGGAACGTTTGAATTAACTTTCTGACCGATGCATGCTACATTTGGATGGGTTTGGGGTCCACCGACTGATGCAGTCGTATCTTAAACATTTGAATCGGGGAATGATGCGTATCGGTGAATCGTTACATCCCTAATATATAGCAATTGATTCTTGAAGAATATAACTTATAAATGCCTTGTGAGTTTAGTTCAACTGTTGTACCCCATTAAAACCCAAAATATACGCTTGTTTTACTCCAATGTTTGTAAATAATGCAAATGTGAACAAAACTGTATAGCCTCAAAACATGCTTAAAACTATAATTTTGACATCATGGAAGGTCAGTCCTTGCATCCATAGCTCTGTCTATGAATTTGAGGGAGGTTACATTTCTCCAGGCGCATCCCTCTGCTTTTTCTATCAAATCAGAGGCGAGGTGTTATTGAATTTGTTATTCAATTAAGGATTCTAGCTTTAAGGAGCGGGATTGTATTTAATGTCTGATGAAGCTCTTTCTTTACATTGATGTTAAAGGTTGCTCTCTGAGTAAAGCATATTTATCTCCCTCTCTCTCTCTCTCTCTCTCTCTCTCTCTCTCTCTCTCTCTCTCTCTCTCTCTCTCTCTCTCTCTCTCTCCTCTCTCTCTCTCTCTCTCTCCTCTCTCTCTCTCTGTACTAACAAACAGGCAGAGGATTTGCCTCATGTAATATTCCTAGGTCTGCATTTTGTTCCAATTATTTCCACACACCTATAGGACAACTTACACAGCAACATTGGTGGTCCTAATGAACATGATGTTGGTAGTAACATTAACCCAGTCATTTCAGTGTGACCTGCTTGGCTTTTACCTCATTAGAACAGATTACAGTTGAACCAAGACTCCACCCAGTTGTTCCAGCCTCTCCTTCCTCATAATGCTTCAGAATTGACTAATGATGTTGCAAAATCTTTGTCTTTCTTGAGCACAGTGTGTATTATGTATTCACCTCCTCTTCACTTATCCCTCTCGCTCCTCTCTGTATCACTATTGTCCTGTCTGGGAAAATTAATATCTAGGCTTTTTATTCTTATCCCTCCTCTCCTGTGTGAAGGGAGCTGAGGTGCAAATGGAAAAATCTGAGCGGTTAAGAATTTATTTGGAAACAAGAGTTAGTATGGTAGAGCTAATTATCAGGTGTTGTTTTTTTATGCCCATCCCATGCGTACTCTCCCTCTCTCTCTCTTTCTCCCTTTGTCTCTCTTTTTCTCTATCTTTCTCTCTTTATTTCTCTATCTCTTTTTCTTTCTTTCTCTCTTTCTTATTGTACCCAGCATGGAGGCTGCAGTGGGAATTCAGTTCCTCTATTCCTCTCGCACGCGATGCTGTCACCGGCAGGTTAATTAGCCTGGCTTTCGCCCTTAACGATGTAACACCAGAGGCCTGAGTTACCATAGTACCATAGTAAACCTCCCCAGCCTCCCTCCCACTCAGTCTCAGAGAGTAGAACACAGCAGCTACCTGCTCAGACAAAAACCTTTGGCTTTGCTGCTCAGACAGTGACACGCTGAATATTTGCTCAGACAAAGAGAGACACTGAGCTGCTACTAATCAGACACACTGGACGCTTTTTAAACAATGCCACACTGGAGCCTGTTCAGACAGTGCCACACAGACCTCTGAGCGCCACCCGCAGATGAACAAAGAGGACTTTCTATTAAAATTCCAGTCCCTGTGAGGGTAACAGTGCTAATGATGTGGCCGATATATCAGTCTAATAACTTGGCTAATGGCTCCTGTCTCTAGAGCACCCCGTAGTGTATTGGATGGAGTTGTCCTCCCAGTGGATGTATGTGGAGCTGACGTTAGAAATAACCCAGGCCAGTGTACACCAGTCTTCTGCGGCTCTCCTCTCTCATTCATATCAGCACTTTCAATGTGGCTCAGTCAATCTGCACGGGCAAAGTAACTATCTATTCTTTCTTATTGAAAGCAGTTTTCAAATGTGGTTCAGTCAAACCGTGCAGGCAAGAGTAACCATCCATTCTTTCTCATTGAAAGGTATTCCTGCAGGGCTGTATGATGGAGCCTAGCATGAGATATCACTCCCTATGTGTCTGACAGATCAGCCAGATCATCAGCTTATTACTAGATGACACCTCTATACTTATCACAGATTTTACACTGATTCCAGATAATACTAGATTTTGATTGGTATCTAATTAGCTTTAGTTTCATAATGACAATTACGTAAGCGTTATATAAGTTACTATAGTAATTTCAGTGTTACTACACAGGTAAAGGAACAACTTATTGTAATTGGTTACTCCACTGATTCTCCAGCCATTTGAGTCAGAGCAAGTCAAGAGCCCTACCAAATGAACAAAACAGTCTGTGGAGAGTTTTTTTTACTATTACTTTCATATAATAAAGGGATTGAGGGAATACATTTGGCCATTTAATTAAACGCCTGGAGGTAAGAATTTCAGTGGTGAACTAAAACCAACAACAGGTTAACTGCAACGAATAAGAGGACCCTGGGATTTGTAGTGCTTTATTATTTCCCCACTTCCTACTTGAACACAGTAAATAACACCCAGATGTAGGAAGAAAAGTACAATTAGAACATTATATGCAGCAAAATGGTCAGCTGAACTCTAAGTCCTGTTTTATTTTTAGAGGTGTCACAAGCATTTGTGTATGGGTTTATCGAAATCTTTCAGAAATTGACACATGAGAAAGAATGGGTTTAATTTATTTTGATGTGCTCCCTGTGGGGAGTCTGTGCACCAAGTCTGCTAGTTCAGCACTGCACCTGCCAACAGCTGCATATTCAGTCTCATGAATAGAGATCGCGCACTTGTCCCGAGAAAGACTCATTCTGCTGGGCGTGCTGGGCGTGCTGTCCAGACCCAGTTGTTACAGTGGACTAAGTTATTACAGTGGACTAAGTTATTACAGTGGACTATTACAGCTGGATCTTACCAAAAAATACTGTATTTTTATCTTGTCTATTTTTACGCTTAATACTGTTTTATGCTTCTGGAGATTAATCATATATGGAGTGATGTCAAATGGACCTTTATAAATAAAATATAATTCTGTTTTCCATTTATGTATTTCCTTCAAACACATAGTCATCAGCTACATTTTATGTTTCAAGGGAGCACATTTTTATTAATGGTGGTCTTTGATAACATATAACATGTTATGTTGGTATAGTATAGTTCAACTCATTATGCTGTTCTGTTTTACTCTGTATTATACAGACTGTACTTATCACGTTTCAGGTAAGACCCAAATGCAGACAATGTTGAAGTAACAGTTTATTAATCGAACAGGGGCAGGCAAAAAGCAGGTGAAGGGCAGGCAGAGGTCAGTAATACAGAGAAGGGGGGGCAAAGGTACAGGACAGCAGGCAGGCTCAGGGCAGGCAGAAGGGTCAACACCGGGAAAACTAGGAAACAGGAACAATCGAGAGACAGGAGCAGAGGGGAAAACGCTGGTAGGCTTGTCAAAATAAAACGAACTGGCAACAGACAAACGACAAACAGAGAACACAGGTATAAATACACAGGGGATAATGGGGAAGATGGGTGACACCTGGAGGGGGGTGGAGACGATCACAAATACAGGTGAAACAGATCAGGGTGTGACAGTATCCCCCCTCTAGGGGCGCACCTGGCGTCCTACCTGGTTGACCGGGCTGCCGGCATTGGAAATCCACGATGAGGCCTGGGTCCAGGATGTCCCTGGCGAGGACCCAGCACCTCTCCTCCGGGCCATAGCCCTCTCAGTCAACCAGGTACTGGAACCCCCTGCCCCGAGGTCGAACCTTCAGGAGATGCCTCAGTGTACGCTGGTTGGCCGTCGATGAGATGGGGGAGAGAGGTAGTTGAACTGTGTGAACACCAGGGCCCATCTAGCTTGCCTGGAATTGAGGCGCTTGGCGGTACAGAGATGCTCCAGGTTCTTGTGGTCGGTCCACACGATGAACGGATGTTCCGCCCCCTCCAGCCAGTGCCTCCATTCCTCCAACGCTGTCTTCACCGCGAGAAGCTCACAATTCCCCACATCGTAGTTCTTCTCTCTGGCATTGAGGTGATTGTGCAGGGATGTAGCTTGAGGTCCAGGGAAGAATGCTGGGACAGGACAGCCCCCACTCCGACATCCGAAGCAACGACCTCCACCACGAACTGACCAAGATGGGAGCTGTGGTGAAGCGATGTTTGAGATCCCGGAATGCCCGGTCAGCAGCTGGAGACCATGTGAACGGAACCTTGGGCGAGGTGAGTGCAGACAGTGGGGAAGCCAGGGTGCTGTAACCCCGGATAAAGCAGCGATAGAAGTTGGCGATCCCCAGAAAACGTTGCAGCTGCACCCTGGAAGTAGGCTGGGGCTAATCCACCACCGCTCTCACCTTCCCGGGATCCATTTGTACACTCCCTGCAGCGATGATGTAACCCAGAAAAGGGATGGTGGAGTGATGGAACTCACACTTCTCTGCTTTTACAAACAGCTGGTTCTCCAGGAGGCGTTGGAGAACCTGTCAGACGTGGAGCACATGTTCTTGGGTGGAGCGTGAGAAGACGAGGATGTCATCGAGGTAGACAAAGACTCCACGGGAATGACGGAGAGGTCTGGGGCAACTTCCGAGCCCCCAGGAAGACGTCCCGGGGCAGGTTGTGCTGACTTCAGGCAATGGGCGTGGCAGAACAGGCTCCAGCCCATGATGGCACCAGTAGACCAGTTAATGAGGGGATTGTGTCGCTGGAGCCAGGAGAATCCCAATACCACGGGAATCTGAGGAGACTTAATGAGCAGGAACTGGATAGCCTCACTGTGGTTCCCTGACACACGTAGGTTGATGGGAGTGGTGTTGTGGGTGACCCGGCCTATAGAGTGCCAGTCCAGCGCTCTAACGTCCATGGGAATGGAGAGGGGCTGAGTGGGGATGCCCAGCTAGGAAGCCAGAGTAGAGTCCAAAAAGCTCTCATCGGCCCCAGAGTCGATGAGGACCCGGAGAGATTTCGAGGGGATAAGGGGAAGATGGGTGACACCTGGAGGGGGGTGGAGACAATCACACAGACAGGTGTGACAGTACTGGATTTCCAGAAAAGCCTGACAAACTCCCCCGGCACCATAAACTTTCTCATTTGGGTAGTGACTCATTCCATTTTCCACCCTGACCAGCAATTGTGTGAGGATTATCAGGAGCAGTAATACGAATAAGTAGCAGTGTTTTAAGCATCTCTGACTGGTGAGCGTTGTCTTTTCCTGAATCCTTCCAATTACTCACCTTGATCTCTGTGCTCCACTCTCATGGCCTGCAGCTATTTACCCTGGCTACAGGCCAGTTCATTACTGAGGCTGCAACTGGAAGAGTGAGGTTAATACTCTACATGGAAGCAAAGGCTCCACTGTGGTAGTTCTGATGTGCTGTTGCACCATGAGCCAAAGAAACTCCAGTAACAAGCCTCATGGAACATTGCTATAATGACAGGAAAACGCAAGATTATACAGTGCCTTTGGCATCCAGTTGTCTATCTACTGTATGTCGTGGTAGAGACAGTATGGCTATGATGCCTGACACTTATAGAACATTTTCCCTGTATACTTTTGATATTGATACCACTTTAATTGTATTTTGTCTCATGACACCAATACTCTTGAAAGAAAATATCTGCACAGGAAATCATTAGATTTCTAACCTTCAAGGAATGCATAGCTAGACGTGCACATATCTTTATCGATCATTATTGATGGGGAGGGGGGAGTTTGATAAATTATCAAAGTTAAAAACCAGAGTGTGGTGTAAATACACCCCTTATGGATAGAAAAGTAATTGAATGTTTTTCTACGCTGAAACAATAATGTCCGTTCTTTTCCTCAGTCGTGTCTGTCTGACCTGAGACTGCCTGCTTTGTGATCCATGGATTCCCCCAGGGTCTGTCATGCTATCAAATATTTACATTGAGGCTCAAAAGCAGCCTAAGGCATCAGCATACACCAGCAACATGTGCTTACATGAAGAACCACTGGGCTGGACAACAGTTGTTTTTTGACCAACATAGGTGTCTCTTTTTTTAAAACTTCCTCAATAGAGGGCTCATATGTTCCTCTTCACTTCTCTTCCCTCTAGTTCCTTATACTCTACCTATCTCTCTTGACTGTATTCACACTTTTGACTATACCTCTCTGCAGGGTTTTAGTAAATGTTAGACCCCCACTGCCAAACATTGCCTGAAATCCGTAGGTTTGCCGCAACAGAAAGAAGTCTTACCTATTAAATATTAAACATGTCCTTCCCGGGGGACCAGAAGAGAATTCTGGTGATCTGCTGTCTGACCCAATTACCATCCTCAGTTTTACCTCACTTAGTCCCACCGTTACGCTCTTTGAGAGTTCGCCTTCAAATGGCTGTATTACCAGGGAAAGAAGAAGTATGGGAAGAGAGAGGGGATAAAGAGATAGAGGTCTCTAAGGGAGCAGTTTCATCTTGTGGGTTCATGACTCACTATTTCTTTAATATATATTCACACGGCTTACAGGCACTAATTGATTCACATTAAAAGGATTCATATGTAGCCTAAATGATCATGAAATTAAGTTATATCTGGGTCACTCACACTACAGCCTGTACCCCTCTGACATGCTTCAGCTAAAACATCCTTCAGGGCCACAATTATCTTTCCAAACATATTTTTCATACATGGACTTTCTGGAGTGTGTGCCTTGAAGGTTGGTTGTTCAGAGCGAGGCACTCAAACTCCATTACTTTGGAGTGTATAAAACCATGCTGTTTTCAAGGACTGAAGTTCTCTTTCTGAAATAGCCTGAAAAAGCAACATAACCAGGTCTCTTAATGTTAGGAGAGTTAAAGAAAAATATATAGAAGATCCAGCTATAGAGGATCCAAGGTTGGTCAAGCCTTGTATAATACCGAGAACTTGGATGCAGCTTGTTTAAGTAACCAAACAAGTTCTTAGAAAACACTCAAAAGTCCCATGCTTGGCAGTGTTGAACTCTCCTGATACTCATTTCTCCCCACTGTGAGCCAGGGATACAGAGAGTGCTGATGGTATACTGTATGTCTCTGTCTCTGTGTCTCCTTCCAGTCGTCGGCCCCTGTCCCAGCTCTGCTGCCTCCACCAGGAGGTGTCACTCCATCTATAAGGGCTTCGCTCAGTGTCTGATGGCTCTGGGGGACAGCCTGACTGAGAGTGCCCAGAAGAATGAGGATACACAGGAGATACACACCATCTGCAAGTAAGCACACACATCTGTACACATACACATCTGTACACACGCAGACACACACAATCCTCTCATCTTTATGTTGTTTATAAACACACACACACTCCCACTTTGAAATGTGTAAATTGACGGAACACTGTGACCCATAATTTCATTACCATTGAAAGATGGACTCCACCATATCTTTACCTCTATTTAATTCCCTCCAGATCTTTGTCCATCTCTATCTCTCTCTAACATGCTGACAGCTCTTCCCATTTGCTGTAGGCATAGTGAAGTACCTAATTAAAGATTAAGGGTCTTTCTTTACCCATCTCCGCTTTCCATTCTATTTATACATGATTCTGTAATCCATCTTAATATTATACCTTCCCTTCTGGAAATGTCTATGAATTTGTTGAGCAGTAATGTCATCGTCATGGTAGATGCTACTCCGTGCATCACCGCATCAAGCTCAACCCATTCCCAGACATATTGTTGCATCTGTACCTGGTGTGAATTGGCTAGCTAGTTTGCGGTGCGTGCTAGTAACATTTCATTTGGTGACTTCACTCGCTCTTAGACCTTGAAGTAGTTTTCAGGGAGCAGTCATGGCTTTTGTGGATCGATAGGTAACAATGCTTCGTGGGAGACATTTGTTGATGTGTTCAGAGGATCCCTGGTTCGAGCCCAGGTAGGGGCAAGGAGAGGGACGAAAGCAATACTGTTACACATAAATGTAGGAAGGTCCTATCGACAGCCTTAAGCCAGTTACTGTTCAGTATTGCGTGGCTGGAGATACCCTTGGAATCTACAGGGATATAGTGGTCGTTACAATGATGTTGTTATTTTGGTCATATTCCTTAACACTAGAAAGGCCTCGACGCACCCCGCTTTGAGAAAATGAGCAGTCATTTTGACTCAAACATTCTAACGGTCTAATAAATACATTTCATATATGCTATCGGAAAAATAATAGTTTGGTTGTGTTTATGAAGGTCTTGGTTAACATCTGAATACGGAAAAACATCAGCCGATGTCACAAAGTGCTATACAGAAACCCAGCCTAAAACCCCAAACAGCAAGCAATGCAGATGTAGAAGCACAGTGGCTAGGAAAAACTCCCTAGAAAGGCAGGAACCTAGGAAGAAACCTAGAGAAGAACCAGGCTATGAGGGGTGGCCAGTCCTTTTCTGGCTGTGCCGGGTGGAGATTATAACAGTACATGGCCAAGATGTTCAAACGTTCATAGATGACCAGCAGGGTCAAATAATAATAATCACAGTGGTTGTAGAGGGTACAACAGGTCAGCACCTCAGGTGTAAATGTCAGTTGGCTTTTCATAGCTGAGCTTTCAGAATTCGAGACAGCAGGTGCGGTAGAGAGAGTCAAAATCAACAGGTCCGGGACAAGGTAGCACGTCCAGGTTCCATAGCCGCAGGCAGAACAGTTGAAACTGGAGCAGCAGCATGACCAGATGGACTGGGGACAGCAAGGAGTTTCCTGGCCATGGACCCAACATATTGATGTTTGGTTCCCCGAGCCACTTAGTTATCACTTTTGCCTTATGGCAAGGTGCTCCATCATGCTGGAAAAGGCATTGTCGTCACCAAACTGTTACTGGATGGTTGGGAGAAGTTGCTCTCGGAGGATGTGTTGGTATCATTCTTTATTCATGGCTGTGTTCTTAGGCAAAATTGTGAGTGAGCCCACTCCCTTGGCTGAGAAGCAACCCCACACATGAATGGTCTCAGGATGCTTTACGGTTGGCATGACACAGGACTGATGGTAGCGCTCACCTTGTCTTCTCCGGACAAGCTTTTTTCCGGATGCCCCAAACAATCGGAAAGGGGATTCATCAGAGAAAATGACTTTACCCCAGTCCTCAGCAGTCCAATCCCTGTACCTTTTGCAGAATATCAGTCTGTCCCTTATGTTTTTCCTGGAGAGAAGTGGCTTCTTTGCTGCCCTTCTTGACACCAGGCCATCTTCCAAAAGTCTTCGCCTCACTGTGCGTGCAGATGCACTCACACCTTCCTGCTGCCATTCCTGAGCAAGCTCTGTACTGGTGATGCCCCGATCCTGCAGCTGGATCAACTTTAGGAGACGGTCCTGGCGCTTGCTGGACTTTCTTGGGCGCCCTGAAGCCTTCTTCACAACAATTGAACCGCTCTCCTTGAAGTTTTTGATGATCCGATAAATGGTTGATTTAGGTGCAATCTTACTGGCAGCAATATACTTGCCTGTGAAGCCCTTTTTGTGCAAAGCAATGATGACGGCACGTGTTTCCTTGCAGGTAACCATAATTGACAGAGGAAGAACAATGATTCCAAGCACCACCCTCCTTTTGAAGCTTCCAGTCTGTTATTCGAACTCAATCAGCATAACAGAGTGATCTCCAGCCTTGTCCTCGTCAACACTCACACCTGTGTTAACAAGAGAATCACTGACATGATGTCAGCTGGTCCTTTTGTGGCAGGGCTGAAATGCAGTGGAAATGTTTTTTGGGGATTCTGTTTATTTGCATGGCAAAGAGGGACTTTGTCATTAATTGCAATTTATCTGATCACTCTTCATAACATTCTGGAGTGTATGTAAATTGCCATCATACAAACTGAGGCAGCAGACTTTGTGAAAATTAATACTTGTGTCATTCTCAAAACTTTTGGCCACGACTGTAGGTATGTACGGCAGGACCAAATCAGAGAGATAGCTAGGAGCAAGCCCATGTAATGCTTTGTAGGTTAGCAGTAGAACCTTGAAATCAGCCCTAGCCTTAACAGGAAGCCAATGTAGTGAGGCTAGCACTGGAGTAATATGATCAAATATTTGTGTTCTAGTCAAGATTCCAGCAGTCATGTTTAGCACTAACTGAAGTTTATTTTGTGCTTTATCCGGGTAGCCCGAAAGTAGAGCATTGCAGTAGTCTAATCTAGAAGTGACAAAAGCATGGATTTGCTGTTATATAGATGTATTAAAGAAAAGTCAAGGTGGGGGCATGACATAAAAATGGATATTTGCATTTTAAATTCATATTGAGTCAAAATGACTCAATCTCTTCTAGCATTAAGGTACCAATTAAGGTAATCCTGCCACTCAGATCTCAACCCAATTGAACACTTAAGAAGATTCTTGAGTGGCGCCTTAGAGAGCGTTTTCCACCACCATCAACAAAACACCACATTTTGGAAATTCTCATAGAAGAATGGTGTTCCATCTCTCCAACAGAGTTACAGATATTCTTAAGTCTATGCCAAGGTGCTTTGAAGCTGTTCTGGATCATGGTGGCCCAACGCCCTATTAAGACATTTTATGTTGGTGTTTCCTTTATTTTGGCAGTTACCTGTACATGTGTGTGCAGTGCACATTGACACAAACACACCCACACACACAAATGCGCACATGCACGTGCACGCACACATTCACACACTTCCTAGGAATCTCTCAGGGACCAGTAGAAAGGCAGTATTTTCCCTCCTGGATAAAATTCTCAGATTTGCATCTAGGCCGCTGTCAGTATTCTCTATGGAATGATAGGAGAGCTTACTGTGAGTATAGAATAGAAATGAAGGGGAAATCTGCCATTATTAGAACGGGTAATGTCATTGTTTCCCTCAAGCTTGGTTTGTGTGTATCTTTATGTGTGTTTGTTTATGCATTAGCATGCAGTGTATGTTTTAGATCAAGTGTTCAATCTAACACCTCAGCAATCCTTTATTATTTTAATCAGAAAAGAGACTGCGGTCAGATTTAGCTAACAAGCTACCCTTCACCTGCTGTTACTCTGCTGTTTTCTACTGCACATGTGACTCTGGGACTTTGCAAGGCTGAATTTTGCTTCCACTTTGTTTCACCCATTCCCCTCAAGGTCTCCTGTGTGTATGGTAAACAGATGCACCTAAGCCCCCAGCAGATGTGCTGTTTTAGGGTTGAGTTTATACTAAGGGGGCATATCCAAATACAGTGCAAGTTTAGCCTTTCTGCACTTGTACCCAGGGAATGTGAATCTATGATGTGTCGTGTTACGGGCATATGTTGTGTTGGACCAATCTGCTTCTGCCTGATCTCCTCCTTATAGATTTACACACAGCCCTTCCCATAGCAACCAAATAACTACAACCATGGTTTCATGGGGGATCCTTTACTGTATCACACAGATGAATAATAGACAGTGTCTTGAGCTACATTGTTATACCTGGTTGTTAGAAAGATATGGATGTATAAAAGTTATTCTAGAACTCAAGAGCTATGTGACCATCTCTCTCCCATCCCCTACAGGTCCTGGGATGAGTTTCATGACTGTGCGAACGTGGCGATGGCGGGCTGTCCTGATGAGGCTGCTGCAGTCTGGGAGTCTCTGCGACAGGAGTCCAAGAAGATGCAGTTTTCTGGTAACCTGTATGACATGTGCTCCAGTCGTAACCAACCAGCTGGCACTGCTGATGCCCTGAGCCCACCCAACCAGGAAGAGATTAACCAGGAGTCTCTAAAAGCACACACCCACCATCTAGGTCCCTTCTCTCCTTTGCTCTCCTTATGTCTGTCCCTTCTGCTGATGTTGGCCAAGATATAGGCACGATCAGGGTGAAGGGGAGGGAGGAACTCATTGAGGACATGTAAAAATAAATAAATAAAAGGATAATAAACTTGAATATTTTTTGTGTACTAAAAATGAGTTGCATATATTTCAAGCTGCATGTTCAGATTGGTGGCTCCTCATCTGTAGTGTATTCATTTCATACACACATTATCTCTCTAACTCTCTCTGAAATACTCTCCTCCTTTTCATCAATTTAAGAGTTGGATAGTATGGTTCCAGGGGGATGCTGTCTGGGAGAGCTGAGGGTAGAATGTAAATGAGCAAATAAACCTCAAACATCTAGAACCCAAGACAGATTATTCAAGCCTCACCAGGCAAGGCTTAACAGCAACATCTCACACATAAACCTGCATCCTGAAGTTTCCTTCAGGTTGTTATTCAATCAGAGAGCACTGTGGGATGTTTTGTAGCATTAAAGGCTTAGCCAATTTTTGTTATTTCGTTTGGGACTCACTGAGGATTACAGAGAGAATTACTCAGAGTAAAACCTCTGGAACAATAGAGCTTACCTGCAGACAAGCATAATGAAATATACCCAGCTCATGGCAGTTTGAATGTTAAGGACTGAAGGCTTGGATCGCTGTGTATTCACCCAGTCCGGGTCTATTTAACACAGTGTTTATGAACAGATAAACCACTTAACTTACATGAAATCACTTCTTGTCTTGGTCAAGTCTAGGCTGACCTAGAATTATATTTAGTAATTTGTGTTGAAGAAATATGGACGAAGGTGTACATAATGGAATTTATTCATATGAATATTTATGTACATATCAAATGGCACATCGATATATAGTATCAAGCCTTTTGATGCTGCAGGAGCCTGTGCGTAAACGGAGACCATGGTGAAATAAGAACGTTATAGAAAGAAGAAAAAAGGTTTTACTCAAAAGGACTTTCATTTTATTAAAGTAAACACCATGAGGATAACCCCTGCTTGACTCCCTGACATGAAATCTTAGCTGCGTTTAAAACCTAGTTTTAATTGAATGTAGGTCTGAGATAAACTACCATGTTGGAAATGGAATATACCTTTTCAATTTATGTTTTCTATTGGCTTTGCTCTCAACAGCTTTATCGGTCAATTTATATTTGCAGTGGATTTGCATTTTTAATTGGAAATTAATCTTGTTTGCTATTGCAGCAAGTTTGTGTGGAATGGTCAGGGAGGCAGTAGTAAACTACAGTGAGAACTTGAAGGAAATCAATTTTTATCTTCATTGTAAAATAAAGAACATACAATATATGAAGTAGATTTAGTTGATCATTAAATAAATGTAAATATTTAAAGAATATTGTGTTGCTATAACAACAGTTAGCGCTACAACATTTTAGGTTACTGGATAACACATTTTAGACTGTTTGCAAACTGAGGACTTTATTACTTATCTGAATTTCAATACATTGTTTGTGTGTGTGTGTGTGTGTGTGTGTGTCTCTGTGTGTGTCTGTGTGTGTCTGTGTGTGTATGTGTACGTGCTTGTGTGCATTGTGCCAGTGTAATAACACTTGGTGAATGAAAGCAGTAGCTATTCCTTTTATGTCAAAATACAGTATGGAGACTCTCCCTTATCTTGCTTTACAATAAGCTTTTTCATTCTTGTATACATCAGCTCATAAGCATCATTATTCTTCACATATATATAATGTTACTGTACCTACATTGTATACTTCTGTACTAGCAGTTATGCCGGGGCGGCAGGTAGCCTAGTGGTTAGAGTGTAGGGGCGGCAGGTAGCCTAGTGGTTAGAGTGTAGGGGCGGCAGGTAGCCTAGTGGCCAGTAACCGAAAGGCTGCTAGATTGAATCCCCGAGCTGACAAGGTATAAATCTGTCATTCTGCCCCTGAACATGCAGTTAACCCACTGTTCCCCGGTAGGCCGCCATTGTAAATAAGAATTTGTTCTTAACTGACTTGCCTAGTTAAATAAAGGTTAAATCAAAAAATAATAATAATGGAACAGTTGTGTTGTGTTGCTTGAGATGTTGTATGATGTGCACTCTTTCTGTTTATGATATGTTGAAAAGGAAGAAACCATTGTGTCTGTAACCTTATTGTATATTCACCATACGTCTCTCAAAGATGGAAGCAGATGAGACAAAGGGTGCAAATTCAACACATTCCTCCCTTTGAAGTTGTGATACTGTCATACTAAAGCAGCGTTTCCCAAACTCGGTCCTGGGGACCCCAATCATAAGTACAGAGTTTCCATAAACTTCACAAAGCCATGATGGAAAGTATTCAGACCACTTCCCTTATTCTAAAATGGATTTTAAAAAATCTCATCTATCTACCCCATAATGACCCCATAATAAAGCGTTTTTAGATTTTTTTTGCATATTTATAAAAAATATATAAAACGGAAATACCTTATTTAAGTATTCAGACCCTTTGCTATGAGACTCTACATTTAGCTGAGGTGCATCTTGTTTCCATTTATCATCTTCGAGATGTTTCTACAACTTGACTGGAGTCCACCTGTGGTAAATTCAATTGATTGGACATGATTTGGATAGGGACACACTTTTACAGAGTATTTTGTGTAGATTGTTGACAAAACATGACAATGAAATCAATTTTAAGGTCCCACGGTTGACAGTGCATGTCAGAGCAAAAACCAAGCCATGAGGTCGAAGGAATTGTCCATAGAGCTCCGAGATAGGATTATGTCAGGGCACAGATCTGGGGAAGGGTACCAAAAATTGTCTGTAGCATTGAAGGTCCCCAAGAACACAGTGGTCTCCATCATTATTAGATGGAAGAAGTTTGGAACCACCAAGACCCTTCCTAGAGCTGGCTGCCTGGCCAAACTGAGCAATTGGGGGAGAAGGGCCTTGGACAGGGAGGTGACCAAGAAGCCGATGGTCACTCTGACAGAGCTCCAGAGCGCCTCCGTGGAGATGGGAGAACCTTCCAGAAAGACAACCATCTCTGCAGCACTCCACCAATCAGGCCTTTATGGTAGAGTGGCCAGACGTAATCCACTCCTCAGTAAAAGGCACATGACAGCCCGCTTGGAGTTTGCCAAAAGGCACCTAAAGGACTCTCAGACCATGAGGAAAAAGTTTCTCTGATCTGATGAAACCATGATTGAACTCTTTGGCCTGAATGCCAAGCGTGCTGTCTGGAGGAAACTTGGCACCATCCCCACGGTGAAGAATGGTGGTGGCAGCATTATGCTGTGGGGATGTTTTTCAGCGGCAGGGACTGGGAGACAAGTCAGGATCGAGGGAAAAATGAACGGAGCAAAGTACAGAGAGATCCTTGATGAAAACCTGCTCCAGAGTGCTCAGGACCTCAGACTGGGGCGAAGGTTCATCTTCCAACAGGACAACGACCCATTAGCACACAGCCAAGACAACGCAGGAGTGGCTTCGTGACAAGTCTCTGAATGTCCTTGAATGGCCCAGCCAGAGCCCAGACTTGAACCCGATCTAATATCTCTGGAGAGACCTGAAAATAGCTGTGCAGCGATGCTCCCCATCCAACCTGACAGAGCTTGAGAGGATCTGCAGAGAAGAATGGGAGAAACTTCCCAAATAAAGGTGTGCCAAGCTTGTAGTGTCATACCCAAGAAGACTCGAGGCTGCAACTGCTGCCAAAGGTGCTTCAACAAAGTACTGAGTAAAGGGTCTGAATACTTATGCCAATGTGATATTTCTGTTTTTTGAAAAACCTATTTTTGCTTTGTCATTATTGGGCATTGTGTATAGATTGATGAGGGGAAAACAATTTAATCTGTTTTAGAATAAGGCTGTAATTTAGCAAAATATGGAAAAAGTCAAAGGGTCTGAATACTTTCAGAATGCACTGTATGTGTACAGGGTTCTCCGGTCTTATTTGACTGAGGCCTACATTCAATCAGATCAAGCGTTAACCAGCGGTAGCCGACACCCTCATAACTGATGTTTTGGTGGTGTCAGAGGTGTAACTGCTTTGGAGCTGTCAAATCGGTGACCAGCTGCTATTGATCATTGTCACGAAGCCACACCCACCCCACTTACATTAGAAGTTCAGATCAAGAAAGTGTAGGCTATATAGAAATAATGACTCTCAAACTGAAAATCATTAAACAAAATCGTGAGAATTTATATCAGCCTAATAGAGGTCGAGATTACATCTCATATTCCAGTGTTTGTAAACAATGCTGCGTGGGATTTCTCTTATTGCAACTCTGTGCAGCCAATTACATTATAGGTATAGCCAGAGAGGATGAGGTGAAGCGGGAGAGGATTTACTCTGTCCATGAAAATAAGCACATGAAGTGAGGAATTTTTGTATGGAGGTCAGTGAGAGTGTCGAATTTGGTCAACAAAAAATGTAATTGCTAATTTGCTAAAATAGAAGTTTCGTAATGGTTAGGATTTTACGAATGCACTGATATGTGGACACACGTGGAAAAAACTACTTTATATTGGGGTGGTGTCTGTTGTCATAGAGGTAGATAGAGGACTCATCATAGATATAACCCATTTTAGCATGGACATTTCCATTAAGGGCTTCTATCATTTGAAAGTAGTCAACTGGGTGGGATTCCTATGAGTTGGGAGCAATCAGCCAATGAAGAAGAAGAAAATTGACTACTTTAAAATGGAGATAGCCTCAATGGCACTGGGGAGAAAAAGTGGTAAAAAGTTTAAATAAATAAATAATAACAATAGAAACAAAATGTGTCTGTCTGTATGCAGAATGTTTTGCTACATTTATAGAAAATCAATAAAATGGTGCTGACTGATGCTAAATCTGCCTTTGCTTTCAGTGAGTTGCATGTTCTACTCAGTTTAGCCTACATCAACAGCAAAATACTAATCGTCGTTTAATTAAAACATATTTTGTAAAGTTTATTCCTCAGGGGTATTTACATGACATGTTCTACTCTGATTTAGCCACTGCCTCCTGTATTCCAGTGGCTCTAGAAAAGTTGTCTCTAGAAAAGTTCTCCATATTTATTCCTCTGGCAGATAAATATGCCCCTTTTAAACAATTCAGAGTCAAAGATAGATCTAATCCTTGGTTTTCTTCAGAGCTATCTGAGATCATTCAGATGACAAATCAGGCCTGGGCCAAAGCAAGGCAAAACTGACTCTGTAGTGGACTGGCAATCTTTTAGACAACTCAGAAACAGATGTACGGGATTGGTATCCCTTCCATGGGACGGTTGAGCTTACGTAGGCTAATGCGATTAGCATGAGGTTGTAAGTAACAAGAAAATCTCCCAGGACATAGACATATCTGATATTGGCAGAAAGCTTAAATTCTTGTTAATCTAACTGCACTGTCCAATTTACAGTAACTATTACAGTGAAAGAATACCATGCTATTGTTTGAGGAGAGTGCACAATTTTGAACATGAAAAATTATTAATAAACAAATTAGGCACATTTGGGCAGTCTTGATACAACATTTTCAACAGAAATGCAATGGTTCATTGGATCAGTCTAAAACTTTGCACATACATTGGTGCCATCTAATGGCCAAAAGCTCAATTGCATCTGGGCTGGTATAATACATTATGGCCTTTCTTTTGCATTTCAAAGATGATGGTACAAAACAAAATACAAAAGAACAGTTGTTTTTTTATTTGTATTATCTTATACCAGATCTATTGTGTTATATTCTACTACATTCCTTTCACATTTCCATAAACTTCAAAGTGTTTCCTTTCAAATGGTACCAAGAATATGCATATCCTTGCTTCAGGGCCTGAGCTACAGGCAGTTAGATTTGGGTATGTCATTTTAGGTGAAAATTGAAAAAAGGGGCTAATCCTTAATTAATTGACCCTGGTCAGTCAATCGACTGCTCTTCCCTTTGCCAGCCTCTAGCTGACTTGACGCTTAACCCGTCACCTTCTAGTGAATCTTTGTTTTCATTTCGACCATTTACTACCTGTGATGTGCTCGATGCCTTGCTTAATATTTATGTAAAAAAGATCCACCAAGGCTGATAAGACCACTGCATCGCAGTGCTAGCTGCGCCACCAGAGTCTCTGGGTTCGCGCCCAGGCTGGGCTGGGTTCGCGCCCAGGCTCTGTCGCAGCCGGCCGCAACCGGGAGGTCCGTGGGGCGACGCACAATTGGCATAGCGTCGTCCGGGTTAGGGAGGGTTTGGCCGGTAGGGATATCCTTGTCTCAGTATGTAAAATGTAATAAAAATGTATGCACTCTACTGTAAGTCGCTCTGGATAAGAGCGTCTGCTAAATGACTAAAATGTAATGTAAATGTATAAGCTTAACCCATTTTTGGTGCTGCTCTCTGCCCCACTGATTGCAGAATCATTAACCCATATTTGTAACCTGACCATTATATCTGGTACTATCCCCAAGGTTTGGAAGGCGGCCCATGTACTTCCCCTTCACAAAAGGTGGTGACCATTGTGACCTAAATAATTATCACCCTATTTCTAAACTTTAAGATCTTTCTTGTCTTTGAAATGTATTCTAAATGTACACTACCGTTCAAACATTTGTGGTCACTTAGAAATGTCCTTGTTTTTGAAAGAAAAGCAATTTTTTTGTCCATTAAAATAACATCAAATTGATCAGAAATACAGTGTAGACATTGTTAATGTTGTAAATTACTATTGTAGCTGGAAACGGCAGATTTTTAATGGAATCAGTTGGGTTTTAGACCAGGTCATTGCACTATCTCTGCTGCATCCCTAGTTATAAATGATGTGGTTAACTGTATGGATAAAAGGCAACATTGTGCTGCCCTCTTAATCGACCTGTCAAAGGCCTTTGATACTGTTGATCACCACTCGCTAATTTGGAGGCTTTCCTCAATTGGCCTAGACCAGGTTGCATGTAACTGTTTTCAAAATTACTTGACAGGTGGAATTCAATGTGTATCTACTGATGGTGTAACACGTGGGTGCAGGAATCAGGCGCAGAGAGCAGAAGGTTAGGACAAACGTATTTAATACTGGTACTGACACGGTCACGCCAACACACTAGGCGCATAAAACCCAGATTGGCCCAAACCAGGACCCACGACAGTACGGCGTAAATACAACAAAATACAATCCACCACAACCTAACAGAAGGAACAAGCCCGCACAACAGCAAGCGGGCATTGCCAGCTTAAATAGCCCTAATTACAACCAAACAAGGAACAGGTGAAAACCATAAGACTCAACCAATCGAACAGGGAAAAAAGGGATCGGTGGCAGCTAGTAGACCGGTGACGACGACCGCCGAGCACCGCCCGAACAGGAAGAGGAACCGCCTTCGGTGGGATTCGTGACAGTACCCCCCCCCCCCCGACGCGCGGCACCTGCAGCGCGTCGACACCGGCCTCGAGGGCGACCCGGAGGGCGAGGCGCAGGGCGATCCGGATGGGTGCGATGGAGATCTCTCAATAGTGATGGATCCAAAATGTCCTCCACCGGTACCCAGCACCTCTCCTCCGGACCGTACCCATCCCAATCCACGAGGTACTGCAGGCCCCTCACCCGGCGTCTAGAGTCCAGAGCAGCACGTACTGTGTACGCCGGGGACCCCTCGATGTCCAGAGGGGGCGGAGGGACCTCCGGCACCTCACCTTCCTGCAGGGGACCAGCTACCACCGGCCTGAGGAGAGACACATGAAACGAGGGGTTAATGCAATAATAAGAAGGGAGTTGTAATCTATAACACACCTCGTTTATCCTCCTCAAGACTTTAAATGGCCCCACACACTGCAGACCCAGCTTCCGGCAGGGCAGTTGGAGGGGCAGGTTTCGGGTCGAGAGCCAGACCCTGTCCCCTGGTGCGATCATGGGGGCCTCACTGCGGTGGCGGTCAGCGCTCTTCTTCTGCCGTCCACCAGCTTGCTTTAGTGATTCCTGGACGGCCCTCCAGGTCTCCTTAGAGCGCTGCACCCACTCCTCCACCACAGGAACCTCGGTCTGACTCTGATAACACGGTGACATGTTCGTGGAAGAGTCTGCCCATGGGACGTACCTCGCCCACTCTCCTGGCCGGTCCTGGCAATATGACCTCAGAAACCTACCCACCTCCTGGTTCACTCTCTCTACCTGCCCATTACTCTCGGGGTGATAACCCGAGGTCAGGCTGACCGAGACCCCCAGATGCTCCATAAACGCCCTCCACTCGGGACGTGAACTGGGGACTTATTGGGGACTTATTTTCCACCATAATTTGCAAATAAATTCATAAAAAATCCTACAATGTGATTTTCTGGATTTTTCTTTCTAATTTTGTCTGTCATAGTTGAAGTGTACCTATGATGAAAATTACAGGCCTCTCTCATCTTTTTAAGTGGGAGAACTTGCACAATTGGTGGCTGACTAAATACTTTTTGCCCCATTGTATGTTATTTCATAGATGTGATGTCTTCACTATTATTCTATAATGTATAAAATAGTAAAAAATTAAGAAAAACCCTGGAATGAGTAGGTGTGTCCAAACTTGACTGGCACTGTATATAGAAAGTACAGTTCCTTTCGATTTTTTTTCTCCAAATATTATATTGAAATTTTAAACATACAATCTACCTGCAGTGAAGCCTCTCAACATTTACTTTCACAATATTGACTGTAAAAAATTGTTACCTGCACTTGTATTCCGATGATACTTTTGTGTATGCTATTGCCCCCATGGTTGACCAGGCTCTATCTGAACTACAGTCTGCCTTGAAATCAAATCAAATTTTATTGGTCACATACACATGGTTAGCATATGTTATTGCGAGTGTAGTGAAATTCTTATGTTTCTAGATCCTACAGTGCAGCAGTATCTAACAGGTAATATCTAACAATTCCACAACAAAACTTAATATCTAATAAGTTCCACAACAAAACCTAATATCTAACAAATTCCACAACAAAACCTAATACACACAATCTAGTAAAGAAATGGGATGAGAATATATAAGTATAAAATATATGGATGAGCAGTGAGGGGTGAGGAGCTAAGGTGCAATAGATAGTAAAGAATAGATACTGAAGGATACAGTATACAGTATATACATATGAGATGAGTAATGCGAGATATGTAAACATTATTAAAGTTGCATTATTAAAGTGACTAGTGTTCCATTTATTAAAGTGGCCAATGATATCAAGTCTGTAGGTAGGCAGCAGCCTCTCTGTGCTAGTGATGGCTGTTTAACAATCTGATGGCCTTGAGATAGAAGCTGTTTTCAGACTCTCAGTCCCAGCTCTGATGCACCTGTACTGACCTCGCCTTCTGGATGGAAGCGGGGTGAACAGGTATTGGCTCGGTTGGTTATTGTCCTTGATGATCTTTTTTGCCTTCCTGTGACATCGGGTGCTGTAGGTGTTATGGAGGGCAGGTAGTTTGCCCCCCAGTGATGTGTTGTGCACCACCCTCTGGAGAGCCTTGCGGTTGAGGGTGGTGCAGTTGCCGTACCAGGCTGTGATACAGTCTGACAGGATGCTCTCGATTGTGCATCTGTAAAAGTTTGTCAGGGTTTTGGGTGACAAGCCAAATTTCTTCAGCCTCCTGAGATTGAAGAGGCACTGTTGCGCCTTCTTCACCACACTGTCTGTGTGAGTGGACCATTTCAGTTTGTCTGTGATATGTACACCAAGGAACTTAACTTTCCACCTTCTCCACTGCTTTCCCGTTGATGTGGAAAGGGGGGTGCCCCCTTTGCTGTTTCCTGAAGTCCACGATCATCTCTTGTTTTGCTGACATTGAGTGAGAGGTTATTTTCCTGACACCACACTCCGAGGGCCCTCACCTCCTCCCTAGGCTGTCTCGTCGTTGTTGGTAATCAATCAACACTGTTGTGTTGTCTGCAAACTTGATGATTGAGTTTGAGGTTTGCATGGCCACGCCGTCGTGGGTGAACAGGGAGTACAGGAGAGGGCTGAGAACGCACCCTTGTGGGGCCCCAGTGTTGAGAAAGCTTGATTGGACTGAAATTAGTATTGAATGCAGGTAAAACTTTCTCTAGAGCGCATAAAAATAACTCTGATGATTTAAGCAAATGTACTTTGCATGGTGCCCATATTTAGTTTTCCCCTGCTTATAAATATCTATCTGTGTAGATGAAAAGCTGTCTTATAAAAATCATATTGATGAGTTAGTTAAGAAGCTGAGAATCAAAATGTTCTTCTTCAAGAGAAACAGGTCATGCCTCTTGCTAAATAGTAGAAAGCTAATTATTCAGTCGACGTTCCTATCGGTCCTAGACTATGGCGACATCATCTATATGAACACATCTGCCACTTCATTAAAGCCGTTATCATTGCGCACTGCACTTCATTACAGGCGTCAGTTTTAGTACTCATCACTGCATTCTCTACCAGAAAGTTGGTTGGCCCTCTTTGATGTCACGTAAGTTGATACATTACTATGTTTTCATTTATAAAGCCATTTTACAAAAACTCCCACTGTACCGAACATCATTACTAAACTTTAAACATATGAGTTACCACACCCAGTCTCAGGGATGGCTAACTGGACATTCCTTTGGTCTCTACTGAGTTAGGTAAATCAGCTTTTAGTTTTCTTGCACCTTATTTGTGGAACAAAATGTTCTTAATGTGATGTTTTGGTGCCTGTAGGGCAATTCAGAAAGCTGATTAAGGACCTTATTACTGATGAATGTTTTTTTTTTTATGACCGTGTTTTCTTTCTGCTTGCATTTTGTATGTATATTTTGATGTGTGTATTTTCTGTCATTTCTGTAATACAGGGCTCTTCTGTAAAAGAGGTCTCAGTATGACTCCCTGTTAAAATAAAGTTTTAAAAAAAAATGAAGGCCTCCAAGATGTATTCTAGTTTTGATGAAATACCAAATGGAAATGAGTTCTGGTGCTCTCTGTCCAGTGCCTGAGATTTGGACAGATACGGTACCTTCCTGTACTACTGCAGGACTTCAGATTGACATTTGGTGTAAAGATGGGAGGTGATGATAAGCATAATTGACTCCCAGTTATTTGGAAGGCTTTATATATTCATATTTCATGGCTCCCACCTGCCTTAGTAAACATAAAAAACAACTCGAGTTAACTCAATGGAGACTATGTCCCAGCAAGCACTGTGTTCCCATACCATAGTAGACTGTATAAGAACACACAGATAAATAGATTCATTCATGATATGCACCAAATGCTGACATATACAGAATGTAACAACACAGCATTGTAATGTATGCACATTTCATATTAGAAAAGGAGATGTTATGTTTTCACGACAAAAGAAAATATGGTACATCGACACATCCCTCCCTCAAGGTTGAAAAGTACTGTATATCTGGCTTAAAATGTGGAACTTCTATCACTCTGATCTGTTTAGTGCAGTTATGGATAAAATGATGCTGTTAAGGACTTTAGGAGATCACCGCTGTAGATTCCATGGCCAGTGCTCCCCTGGCAAAACCACTGCATGCAGTTATCTAACACAGCCTTATTGTTCGTGGACAACCAATGGTGTTTGACTATAACTCTGGCTCTGGCTATCCTCCTCTCTGTGGCTTTGTTGTTCTGATCTATCAGATAACCCCACCCGTCGACAAGAGATTCAATGAAGGTTAGGTTTTATGAAGCCCCTGCCTGAAGATGATAGTGATTCAGTTTTCAGCTAGGGGTATTGGGAAACCTTGGCTCCAACACCAGTGAAGTACACTACAGTGAATAACATCAAGTGTGCAATTTGGGCTTTGGGAGAAAGCTGACCTACTGAATACTGAGTTTTATTCTCAAATTCTCTTCAATCCTACATCAGCTAGCATCCAGTAGCAGGACCAACTCTCTCCACAAAATGGCAAATTAAACCAAACCCTAAAACAAATTATTGCATATATCTACCGTTCTACAAAACAAGTAGTATTGTAGGATACAGTTATGCCACTTATGACATTTGAATCCATGGCAACTGATTAGACCCACCATGTCAATATGAATGTGTGAAGCATAACTGGAGAAGTAGGAGCCCTGCCTAAATTAGCTACCTGTGGTGCCACTAATATTCATTTAATGTGGTGTATAGCTCTCATGTGGGTGTTGTGTCTGCCTGAAATATACACCTTCATTGAAATTGGCATTGAAATAACAGTTGTTAAAGATGTCTTCAGACAGAGTAACATGGACCCATCCAAACAGGAGAGATGTATGTTCTATTGTTTTCTCAGAGAGGGAATCCCCCATGATGGATTACTGCTGCTTGAAAGTCCCTGTCATTGTTCACTTATTCAATTCAGGAAGGCAATAGGTTATTTATCAATCAGGTAATCCTGATATTGCCCCTACCAGCTCCAAACAAAACAAGCACACACATGCTTATTAAAACTGTGCCCAAGGGGCAGACAGGAGTTTACTTTCAGCATTTAGCAGTATACAGGGCTGAGAGCAACACAGAGAAAATTTAGATTTGTTTTTCCTTTCCTCTTCCCTTTGGATTCAAGGTCTCGTCATTGTCTGAACAGAGAGGGGATAGGAAAGGAGAGATGGTGCAAATGGATATTTAGAAGAGGAATGGAGTATACAAAGAAGAGAGGCGTTAGGGAGCAGCTAACCTAACATAGCAGGTGTAGAAAGATGCCTGAGCGGAGTTCCCACTTCCGTTTTTCAGGGAAAACGGAAGTTAAGTTGAAAATATTGTATCCCTGAACTAAAACTTAGCGTTTTCTGGCGACTCCTCATAGGCTAGTGAGCAGAAAGGGAGAGAGCACATGGTAAGTGTAAAGTAATAGAAGAGGAGGAGAGAGTCTGCTCAGTGTGTGGACTGACCTTGAAAAGACTGGGTAAAAAAGCAACGCTTGAAGCGGCATAGCCTTGGATGAGTGAGATGAAATGATTCACAATGTGCTCAAAATTGATGTATTTGAGATGACACTGGGGCATTGTACAGTACTGCACGATGCTACATAACATCAAAAACGCTAATCACTCTTTGTTCTCTCTCACAAATTAGCATACATCCTGATCTGACACTAAAACACAGGGTTAGGATGTACCGGTTAACAGTCTGTATGCTGTGTTGTCACACGTTCCAGTCACCCGTGGTGAATTGATCCAAAGAAACAAGTCAAATAAAGAATGATAGAGTTTGTTCTGCCAGTACTTGTGTTGAATGTAAATTTGATAGAAAGGGTATTGGTTGAGTGATTGTTTGACCTTTAACTAATTGTTTCAAATCAATCAAACTCTCACAATCTCCAATAACAACACCAGAGATGTCCAGTCTAGAAGAGGCAATCTACTTGATTCTCTTTGTCATTTGTAGCGGCAAAGGGCAATGAGTAGCATAAATCCTTGTTGTGTCAGCCATTGAAACATAATGTAGGTGGTTATTGAGAGTTTTAACCCTTTCTTTTGGTCCTGTTCAGACCTGGTGTCTTTTTTTGGTGCAGTCCGGAACAGCCTTGATTTCAACGTCCACGGACATAGATTTTTGGTCCGGAACAGACCAAATCTGAACCAATCATAGACGTCTAGACGACCGGCCTTGATTTCAACGTCCACAGACGTCCGATCTGGACCGGCCTATATTTGGCCCAAACATAGACGTCTATCATTGGTTCAGATTTAGTCCGATCAGAACCAAATGTGAACCAATAATAGACATCTATGTTTCACAAGTTGGAACAGCACAGTACCTTACAGTACAGCAGGGTACACTACAGTACAGTGCTCTACTGTACTGAACTGTGGCATACTGTGCTGTTAAAACTTGTGAAACAAAGCCTAGACGTCTGTGCTTCGTCAGATTTGGTCAGGTCCAGACCGACCAAATTTTTACTTGTTTCGGGGCTGAGCTCATTCGAATAACACCCAGCATGCTTTACATTTACACTTTGGTAGTTGAAGTGGTCTCTTGGTTTATTATATAGGTTGCACTACATCATTACTGCCAGTTTTAAAGCTTTTCAAATCAAATTTTATTTGTCACATGCCCCGAATAAAACGGGCGTGAAATGCTTGCTTTGCACTTTCCGGCGATGCAGACTTAAGAAATAATAATAATAAAAATAAAAATAGTAACACGAGGAATAACATATACGCATGAATGAAGCTATACTGTAGACAGGGAGTACCAGCACAAGAACAATGTGCAGGAGTACAAGGCATTTTAAGTGCCTTCAGAAAGTACTCATACCTCTTGACTTATTCCACATTTTGTATTACAGCCTGAATTCAAAATTGATTAAATTGACTTTTTTGGAGGAAGCAGACCCATGAACACATAATACCCTATAATGACAAAGTGAAAACATTAAAAAAAAAAACATTTTGCAAATCCATTGAAAATGGTTGTTGATCATTGCTAGACAGCCATTTTTAAGTCTTGCCATAGATTTTCAAGCCGATTTAAGTCAAAACTGTAACTACGCCGCTCAGGAACATTCAAGTCGTCTTGGTAAGCAACTCCAGTGTATTTTTGGCCTTGTGTTTTAGGTTATTATCCCGCTGAAAGGTGAATTTGTCTCCCAGTGTGTTACGAAACTAGGAGTGGTGGGTGCGGAGTCAGGCGCAGAGAGCAGAGGTTTAAGGAAAACCATATTTATTCCGGTGAGAAAAAGTCATGCCAAAACAACAGGCGAATAAATGACCGGCCCAAAACAGGACACAAACAGTCCGGAAAAATACAAACAATACCATCCACAAAACAGAACAGAGAAACAAGCCCGCACAAAAGCAGGCGGGCATAACAGGCTTAAATAGCCCTAAACCAAACCCCAAGCGAGAAACAGGTGAAACCAATAAGACATAACCAACAGAAAAGGAAAAGGGAATCGGTGGCAGCTGGTGACGACGACTGCCGAGCGCCGCCCGAACAGGAAGGGGATGACTTCGGTGGAAGTCGTGACAGTACCCCCCCCCCCCCCCCCCCCTCGAGGGCGACCCGGAGGGCGAGGCGCAGGGCGATCCGGATGGAGGCGATGGAAATCCCTCAGCAGTGATGGATCCAAAATGTCCCCCACCGGTACCCAGCACCTCTCCTTAAGGTTTTCCTTAAACCTCTGCTCTCTGCGCCTGACTCCGTCCAGGAATCACTCAAACAAGCTGGTGGGCGGCAGAAGAGGCGCGCTGACCGCCACCGCAGTGAGGCCCCCGTGTTCGCACCGGGGGACAGGGTCTGGCTCTGGTACCCCTCCCAGTCCACGAGGTACTGTAGGCTCCTCACCCGGTGTCTAGAGTCCAGAATAGAACGTACTGTGTACGCCGGGGACCCCTCGATGTCCAGAGGGGGCGGAGGGACCTCCGGCACCTCACCTTCCTGCAGGGGACCAGCTACCACCGGCCTGAGGAGAAACACATGAAACGAGGGGTTAATACGATAGTAAGAAGGGAGCTGTAACCTATAACATACCTCGTTTATCCTCCTCAGGACTTTAAATGGCCCCACACACTGCGGCCCCAGCTTCCGGCAGGGCAGGCGGAGGGGCAGGTTTCGGGTCGAGAGCCAGACCCTGTCCCCCGGTGCGAACACGGGGGCCTCACTGCGGTGGCGGTCAGCGCTCCTCTTCTGCCGCCCACCAGCTTGTTTGAGTGATTCCTGGACGGCCCTCCAGGTCTCCTTAGAGCGCTGCACCCACTCCTCCACCGCAGGAGCTTCGGTCTGGCTCTGATGCCACGGTGCCAGGACCGGCTGGTAGCCCAACACGCACTGAAAAGGCGACATGTTCGTGGAGGAGTGGCGGAGTGAGTTCTGAGCAACCTCCGCCCATGGGACGTACCTCGCCCATTCTTCTGGCCGGTCCTGGCAATATGACCGCAGAAACCTACCCACATCCTGGTTCACTCTCTCCACCTGCCCATTACTCTCGGGGTGATAACCCGAGGTCAGGCTGACCGAGACCCCCAGACGCTCCATAAACGCCCTCCACTCGGGATGTGAACTGGGGACCCCGATCAGAGACGATGTCCTCAGGCACCCCGTAGTGCCGGAAGACGTGGGTAAACAGGGCCTCCGCAGTCTGTAGGGCCGTAGGGAGACCGGGTAACGGGAGGAGACGGCAGGACTTAGAAAACCGATCCACAACAACCAGGATCGTAGTGTTCCCCTGAGACGGGGGAAGATCGGTGAGAAAATCCACCGACAGATGGGACCACGGCCGTTGTGGAACGGGGGAGGGGCTGTAACTTCCCTCTATGCAGGTGTCTAGGAGCCTTACTCTGAGCGCACACCGAACAGGAGGAGACATAAAACCTCACGTCCTTAGCTAAGGTGGGCCACCAGTACTTTCCCCTAAGACCCCGCACTGTCCTCTCAACACCCGGATGACCCGAAGAGGGTAGCGTATGAGCCCACCGAATCAATTGATCACGAACACCAAGCGGCACGTACTGAAGACCCGCTGGACACTGTGGAGGCGCAGGTTCTAATCGTAACGCCCGCTCGATGTCCACGTCCACCTCCCATACCACTGGTGCCACCAGACATGAAGCTCGGTGTCATAGAGACGGGACAGCGCGTCAGCCTTTGTGTTGAGGGAACCTGGTCTATAGGAGATAGTGAACCTAAATCTGGTGAAAAACATGGCCCACCTTGCCTGACGAGGATTCAGTCCCCTCGCTGCTCGGATATACTCCAGATTACGGTGGTCAGTCCAGATGAGGAAAGGGTGCTTAGCCCCCTCAAGCCAATGTCTCCACACCTTCAGAGCTTTTACCACAGCTAACAACTCCCGGTCCCCCACATCATAGTTTCGCTCTGCCGGACTGAGCTTCCTCGAAAAGAAAGCGCAGGGGCGGAGCTTCGGTGGCGTGCCCGAGTGCTGTGATAGCATGACTCCAACCCCAGCCTCGGACGCGTCCACCTCCACTATGAACGCCAAAGAGGGGTCCGGATGGGCCAACACGGGAGCGTCGGTAAACAGCGCCTTCAGACGATTGAAAGCTCTGTCCGCCTCTGCTGACCACCGTAAACGCGCCGGCCCGCCCTTCAGCAGTGAGGTAATGGGAGCTGCCACCTGGCCAAAACCCCGGATAAACCTCCGGTAGTAATTGGCAAACCCTAAAAACCGCTGCACCACCTTTACCGTGGTCGGAGTCGGCCAATTACGCACGGCCTTGACGCGGTCACACTCCATCACCACCCCCGAGGTGGAAATGCGATAACCCAGGAAGGAAACGGCTTGTTTGGAGAACACACATTTCTCCGCCTTGACGTACAGGTCATGCTCCAGCAGTCGCCCAAGTACCTTGCGCACCAGAGACACATGCGCGGCGCGTGTGGCGGAATAGATCAGGATATCATCGATATACACCACCACACCCTGCCCGTGCAGGTCCCTGAGAATCTCGTCTACAAAGGATTGAAAGACGGCTGGAGCATTCTTTAACCCATACGGCATGACGAGGTACTCATAATGGCCAGATGTGGTACTAAACGCGGTTTTCCACTCATCTCCCTCCCGGATACGCACCAGATTATACGCGCTCCTGAGGTCCAGTTTAGTGAAAAAATGCGCTCCGTGAAATGATTCTACCGCCGTAGCGATGAGAGGTAGCGGGTAACTAAACCCCACTGTGATGGCATTTAGACCTCTATAATCAATGCATGGACGCAGACCTCCCTCCTTTTTTTTCACAAAAAATTAACTCGAGGAGACGGGTGACGTGGAGGGCCGAATGTACCCCTGCCCCAGAGATTCAGTGACATATGTCTCCTCCTGTGACAATGGGTACACGTGACTCCTGGGAAGTGCTGCGTTTACCTGGAGGTTTATCCCGCAATCCCCTCTTCGATGAGGTGGTAATTTGGTCGCCCTCTTCTTACAGAAGGCGATAGCCAAATCGGCATATTCTGAGGGAATGCGCACAGTGGAAACCTGGTCTGGACTTTCCACCGTCGTGGCACCAATGAAAACTCCTATACACCTACCTGAACACTCCTCTGACCACCCCTGGAGAGCCCCCTGTTTCCAAGAAATCCTAGGATTGTGACTAGCCAGCCAGGGAACCCCCAGCACCACTGGAAACGCAGGTGAATCAATAAGGAAGAGACTAATCCGCTCCCCATGATCCCCCTGCGTTACCATGTCCAGTGGAACCGTGGCCTCCCTGACCAGCCCTGACCCTAACGGTCGGCTATCTAAGGAGTGCACGGGGAAGGGTGGATCTATCGGCACCAGCAGAATCCCTAACCTACGAGCGAGTCCGCGATCCATAAAGTTCCCAGCTGCGCCTGAATCGACTAGCGCCTTATGCTGGAGAGAGGGAGAAAACTCAGTGAAAGAAATTAGTAAAAACATGTGACCAACAGGGAGCTCTGGGTGAGTTTGGTGCTGACTCACCTGGGGTGACCGAGAAGTGCTCTGCCTGCCCTCTCGACTCCCAGACGAGCACCTCCAGCACCGGTCGGCAGTGTGTCCTCTCCGACCACAGCTGGTGCAGGAGGAGCCTCCTCCTCCGGTTCCCCTCGATGCGGCCCCCCCTAACTCCATAGGTATTGGAGCGGGAGGGCCGGGAGGTGGAACTAACAGGGCCCGTTCTGAACGCCCGCGGGCAGCCAGCAGGTTGTCCAGTCGGATCGACATGTCTATGAGCTCGTCGAGGGAGAGGGGGGCGTCCCGACAAGCTAGCTCCCTGCGGACGTCCTCCCGGAGGCTACACCGGTAGTAGTCCATCAGTGCCCTGTCATTCCACCCCGCTCCAGCAGCCAAGGTCCGAAACTCCAGTGCGAAGTCCTGCGCGCTCCTCGTTTCCTGCCTAAGGTGGAACAGCCGTTCACCTGCCGCTCAGCCCTCTGGAGGGTGGTCGAACACGGCCCGGAACCGGCAGGTGAACTCTAGGTAGTGGTCCCTTGCGGAGTCTGGGCTGTTCCAAACCGCGTTGGCCCACTTCAGGGCTCTGCCCGTCAGGCAGGAGACGAGGACGCTCACGCTCTCCTCACCAGAGGGAGTCGGGCGAACGGTAGCCAGGTATAGATCGAGCTGGAGCAAGAATCCCAAACAATAAACAGGTGAAACCAATAAGACACAACCAACAGAAAAGGGAATCGGTGGCAGCTAGTAGACCGGTGACGACGACCGCCGAGCGCCGCCCGAACAGGAAGGGGAGCCACCTTCGGTGGAAGTCGTGACACAGTGTCAGTTGAAAAGCAGACTAAACCAGGTTTTCCTCTAGGATTTTGCCTGTGCTTAGCTCTATTCTTTTATTTTTTATCCTAAAAAACTCCCTACTCCTTGCCGATGACAAGTATACCCATAACATGATGCAGCCACCACCATGCTTGAAAATGTGAAGAGTGGTACTCAGTGATGTGTTGTGTTGGATTTGCCCCAAACATAACACTTTGTATTAAGGACATAAAGTGAATTTCTTTGTCACATTTTTTGCAGTTTTACTTTAATGAAAAGAGGATGCATGATTTGGAATATTTTTATTCTGTACAGGCTTCCTTTTCACTCTGGAGTAGCTACAATGTTCCTCAGTGTTTTCCTTTCACAGCCATTAAACTCTGTAACTGTTTTAAATGTCACCATTGGTCTCATGGTGAAATCCCTGAGCGGTTTCCTTATCCCGACAACTGAGTTAGGAAGGACGCCTGTATCTTTGTAGGTACTGGGTGTATTGATACACCATCCAAAGTGTAATTAATAACTTCACCATGATCAAACGGATAGGTGCCCTTCTTTGCGAGGCATTGGAAAACCTCCCTGGTCTTTTAGATTGAATCTGTTTTTGAAATTCACTGAGGGACCTTACAGATAATTGTATGTGTGAGGTACAGTGATGAGGTAGTCATTCAAAAATCATGTTAAACACTATTATTGCACATGGAGTCCATGCAACTTATTATGTGACTTGTTAAGCAAGTTTTTACTCCTGAACTTATTTAGCTTGCCATAACAAAAGGCTTTAATACTTATTGACTCAAGACATTCCCGCTTTAAATTTTTTAGGAATTTGTAAATAATTCTAAAAACATAATTCCACTTTGACATTATGGGGTATTGTGTGTCGGCCAATGACACAGAATCTCAATTTAATACATTTTTAATTCATGGAAAAAGTGGAAAAAGTTAAGGGGTGTGAATACTTTCTGAAGGCACTGTATGTATACTGAACAAAAATATAAACGCAACACGCAACAATTTCAAAGGTTTTACAGTTACAGTTCATATAAGGAAATCAGTCAATTGAAATTAATTAATTAGGCCCTAATCTATAGATTTCACATGACTGGGAATACAGATATGCACCTGTTGGTCACAGATACCTTAAAAAAAAGTAGGGGCGTGGATCAGAAAGACAGTCAGTATCTGGTGTGACCACCATTTGCCTCATGCAGTGCGACACATTTCCTTTGCATTGAGTTGATCAGGCTGTTAATTGTGGCCTGTAGAATGTTGTCCCACTCCTCTTCAATGGCTGTGCAAAGTTGCTGGATATTGGCGGGAACTGGAACACGCTGTCGTACAAGTTAATCCAGAGCATCCCAAACATGCTCAATGGGTGACATCTTGTGAGTATGCAGGCCATGGAAGAACTGGGACATTTTCAGCTACCAGGAATTGTGTACAGATCCTTGCGGCATGGGGCCGTGCATTATCATGCTGAAACATGAGATGACGGTGGTGGATTAATGGCACGACAATGGTCTTCAAGATCTCATTACGGATTCTCTGTGCATTCAAATTGCCATCGATAAAATGCAATTGTATTCGTTGTCTGTAGTTTATGTCTGCCCATACCATAACCCCACCGCCACCATGGGGCAATCTAATCACAATGTTGACATCAACATACTTGTCGCCCACACAATGCCATGCACATTGTCTGCCATCTGTCTGGAACAGTTGAATTCGGGATTCATCCGTAAAGAGCACACTTCTCCAGGGTGCCAGTGGCCATCGAAGGTGAGCATTTGTCCACTGCAGCCAGGTACGACGCCAAACTGCAGTCAGGTCAAGACCCTGGTGAGGATATGTATATGATCTTCCCTGAGATGATTTCTGACAGTTTGTGCAGAAATTCTTCCGTTTTGCAAACCCACAGTTTGATCAGCTGTCCGGGTTGCTGATCTCAGACGATCCCGCAGGTAAAGAAGCCGGATGTAGAGGTCCTGTTACATGTAGTCTGCGGTTGTGAGTCTGGTTGTATGTACTGTCAAATTCTCTAAAACAACGTTGGAGGTGGCTTATGGTAGAGAAATGAACATTAAATTCTCTTGCAACAGCTCTGGTGGACATTCCTGCAGTCAGAATGCCAATTGCACGCTCCCTCAAGACATCTGTGGCGCTCCCTCAAGACATCTGTGGTCTATGTGCCCAGCATAAGGTGCACCTGTGTAATGATCATGCTGTTAAATCAGCTTCTTGATATGCCACATCTTTCAGGTGGATCAATTATCTAGGCAAAGGAGAATTGTTCACTAACAGGGATGTAAACAAATTTGTTCACAAAATGAGAGAAATGCGCTTTTTGTGTGTATGAGAAATTTCTGGGATCTTTTATTTCAGCTCATGAAACATGGGACCAACACTTTACATGTTGTGTTTATACTTTTGTTCAGTATACACGAAGGCAGGGTAAAGTGACTAGGCATCAGGATGGATAATAATAAGAGTCAAATAAAGAACAGAGTAGCAGCAGCATATGATGAGCGTAAAAGTGTGGGTGTATTTGCGTGTGTGTTTGTGTGAAAATACATATTTTACATCCCAAAAATTTATTTTCACCTTTCATCAGAACCTACAGTGAACCTAACTTCAACATCTGGAAAATACATCTTGTAGATGTCTTTTAAATGTAATTTTGCTTACTGGTATGTGTTTATGTAACATATCCCACAGCATAAGGTCCTGAGGAGGGATTTATAGCAATGCTTTTATGAATACCATAAAACACAAATCCCAAGAGCCCATGAGGGGTTATACTGCCTGCCATGTAGGATGGTCACGATCTCTCTCTCTGTGTGTATGTGTGAGAGAAACATTTCTCTCTGTAGCCTTATTCTAACTCCCCACTGAGATGGGAATGGTCCCTGAAAGAGTCCCAGTGGAAATAATGCGAGGCAGCAGTGGGCTTGCAATTGGTCTGCACTCAGAGAAACAGTGATGAATAATCCATCGTACATAGGGAGAGAGGTGTGTGGAGGAGGGTGCTGAGGAGGGATGACGGGAATGCACAAAGTCACATACACAATGTCTTTGACAAGGGAAATCCATCACTGTACACACTCTCCCTCTGTTAATGTTTTTTCTTCAGATCTGTACCTGACAAATATTGTGTTACTGTTATAGTGTTTGTTTATTTGGGAAACTTAACTGTATAAGGATTGCTTCAAAAACAACATTGGTCAGCTCTTTAGCATCAATTACAAAGTTGTTAATCTGAAAACTTGAATAATGATAATTCATTTTATACTCTGTAAAATATGTTCACTCAGTAGGACAAAATAACAGTGGGACAAAATAACAGTGCAATAAAGAGTTATACCGTACTTACATTTAGTGTACAATTTTTTTATATGGTCCTTTATATATTAATCTGCACTGACTGCAGTCTTTCATGACACACAACTCTCATAAAAAAAGTATCCTCAGCATGTCATGATTTACAACTTTGAATGCATGTACTTGGAAATATTTGAGTAATAGATTGTTCATGTTTAATAGCCTGTCTTCAGGGACATCCATTCTGCTTTAATAGGTTGAATATTTGTATAAATGAGAACTTCCTAAAAGATAAGGTACTTACAGAGAATTGCTTAGAAAAGGATTGTTCACAATATTACATAACGGTTAATTAGCACTTTGCAAATAACAGCGTTTTCCAAACTAGGGGTGTGGTCGCCTGATTTGAAAGACATAGCGATTGGTTCATAGAACCGCTGTTATTTCAGATGTGACTCTATCTTTTGAACTTTTAAGGTTTCAAATATTATGACCCCGTCACTGAAAGATAAGACTCTCAAGAACACAGGTTGTAGGTGTCCTGGAGTGCAGGCAGTGAGCACCCAATGATGCGTTGGGCTGAGCGTACAACCCTCTGCAGAGCCTTGCGGTCAGCGGTGGTGGAGTTGTTCGACTATAAGCTCTCGATGGGGACAGGGCGAATTTCTTCAGTCTCCTGAGGTTGAAGAGTCGCTACCGTGCCTTCATCATCATGGTGTTTGTGTGGTTTGACCATTTCAGCTCATTGGAGAGGTGTACACAGAGGAACTTGAAGTTTTTGACCATCTCCATGTTGGCCCTGTTGATGAGGATGAGGGCGTGCCCAACCTGCTTCCTCCTGAAGTCCACAATCCGCAAATGTTTTTTGCTGACGTTGAGGGAGAATTTGTTTACCTGGTACCCCACCATCAGAGTGCCTACAGTACTTCCTCTCTGTAGGCCGGCTCATCGTTGTTGTTAATGAGGACCTACTACTGTTGTGTGGGTATACAGGGAGTACAGGAGGGGACTGAGAACGCACTTCATGATGGATACCGTCTGGGCTGGCAGCCTTGCGAGGGTTAACACACTTGAATGACTTGCTTACGTCCTTGTCCAAATTGACCGCAAGAAGCCAAGATAGATATAGTATTTCACAAAAACACAAAAATGTAAATCCTTGATTACATTGGTATATGACTACATACATCTATTTATGCGTGGGAACACTTAGGGAACACTTGGGAACAGATGGTCGTTGATATGGGCGATATAAGCGATATGGGAGCTGGTGCCATCAGACTTTTAGTTCTAACTTTTAAATGCTATGGCAGGGTTCCCCAATAGGCGTGCCACGGGCCAAATTCGGTCCGCAGGTGATTTTATTCGGACCCCATGTTTTCACAAATTAATTGTATTTTTTTTAATGAATAATTATCATTGTTGGACATTGAAGACTAAAATCACCAGGAAATCAGCTCAAATTTAATTTTGGAAATCTGTTAAAGTATTCTCACACATAAATAGAGGTGATTATATAGTGTCCAAATATAATCAATAATTTTTGTCAAAAACTATATCTGTTTAGGCTTCTTGCAATCAATTTGCTCAAGCAAAAAAACTGCCACCGCCTGACTGTAATTGGGGAACACTGCGCCAGTAGCGTGTTTTGAGCCTCACATTTTTAGCAAAAAATAAAATGTAAAAATACACATTTTGGGGGGAGATTTCCTGTTTTGTATGTTATTTTGGCATTAATACGTGTCACATATCATTTTGCAAACAATGTAAAAAAATATATAATTGAGTTAATAAAGCTGCATACAAATATGGTGTCTATTTTCTTTTCTTGAGTAAGGCAGCTCCAAAATGCAGGTGTTTCAGCCTAGCTCAGTGCTTTCTGTGGTGGTGGGGCAAGCCAGCAGAAAATACGTAGAGTCTAAGGGTAGAGCTCAAAAATTCAAGCCCCTTGGGTGCTACCATAGAGATAGATTAGAAGTGCCCATCCAAGAAGGCTCAAGATCATTGGCCACAGATAAAATTATGTAAAATCACGTGATATCTACAGTAGCTAGGATAGGACTGATCATGTCAAATCAAACTTTATTTGTCACATGCGCCAAATACAACAAGTGTAGACGTTACCGTGTAATGCTTACTTAACCAACAGTGCAGTTCAAGAAGAGTTAAGAAAATATTTACCAAATAAACTAAAGTAAAAAATATGATATAATTATAAAAAGTCACACAATAACATAACAATAACGAGGCTATATACACAGGGTACCGGTACCGAGTCAATGTGCAGGGGTACATGTTAGTTGAGGTAATTTGTACATGTAGGTAGGGTGAAGTGACTATGCGTAGATAATAAACAGCGAGTAGCAGCAGTGTACAAAAGAAATGGGAGGGGGGGGTGGTCAATGTAATATTCCGGTGGCCATTTGATTAATTGTTCAGCAGTCTTATGGCTTGGGGGTAGAGCTTGGCGCTCCGGTACCGCTTGCCCGTTCGGTAGCAGAGAACACAGTCTATGACTTGGGTGACTGGAGTCTGACAATTTTATGGGCTTTCCTCTGACACCGCCTATTATATAGGTCCTGGATGTCAGGAAGCTTGGCCCCAGTGATGTACTGGGCCGTATGCACTACCCTCTGTAGCGCCTTACAGTCAGATGCCGAGCAGTTGCCATACCAGGCGGTGATGCAACCGGTCAGGATGCTCACAATGGTGCAGCTGTAGAACTTTTTGAGGATCTGGGGACCCATGCTAAATCTTTTCAGTCTCCTGAGGGGAAAAGGTTTTGTTGTGCCCTCTTCACTACTGTCTTGGTGTGTTTGGACCATGATAGTTCGCTGGTGATGTGGACACCAAGGTACTTGAAACTCTCGACCCGCTCCACTACAGCCCCATTGATGTTAATTGGGGCCTGTTCGGCCCGCCTTTTCCTGTAGTCCACAATCAGCTCCTTTGTCTTACTCACACTGAGGGAGAGGTTGTTGTCCTGGCACCACACTGCCAGTTCTCTGACCTCCTCCCTATAGGCTGTCTCATCGTTGTCACTGTTGTTTCATCAGCAAACTTAATGATAGTGTTGGAGTCGTGTTTGGTGTTCCTTTTGTCCAGGTGGGAAAGGGCAGTGTGGAGTGCGATTGAGATTACGTAATCTGTGGATCTGTTGGGGAGGTATGCGAATTGGAGTGGGTATAGGGTATCCGGGAAGATGCTGTTGATGTGAGCCATGACCAGCCTTTCAAAGCACTTCATGGCTACCGACGCGAGTGCTACGGGGCGGTAATCATTTAGGCAGGTTACCTTCGCTTCCTTGGGCACAGGGACTATGGTGATCTGCTTGAAACATGTAGGTATTACAGACTTAGTCAGGGAGAGGTTGAAAATGTCAGTGAAGACACTTGCCAGTTGGTCAGCACATGCTTTGAGTACACGTCCTGGTAATCCATCTGGCCCCGCGGCTTTGTGAATGTTGACCTGTTTAAAGATCTTACTCACATCGTCTGTGGAGAGCATTATCACACAGTCATCCAGAACAGCTGGTGCTCTCGTGCATGCTTAAGGGTTGCTTGCCTCGAAGCAAGCATAAAAGGCATTTAGCTCATCTGGTAGGCTCACGTCACTGGGCAGCTCGCCTCTGGGTTTCCCTTTGTGGTCCGTAATAGTTTTCAAGCCCTGCCACATCCGATGAGCGTCAGAGCCGGTGTAGTAGGATTCAATCTTAATCCTGTATTGACGCTTTGCTTTTTGATGGTTCATCTGAGGGCATAGCGGGATTTCTTATAAGCGTCCGGATTAGTGTTCCGCTCCTTGAAAGCGTCAGCTCAAGCCTTTAGCTTGAAACGGATGTTGCCTGTAATCCATGGCTTCTGGTTGGGATATGTACGTACGGTCACTGTGAGGACGACGTCGTCGATGCACTTATTGATGAAGCCGATGACTGAGGTGGTATACTCCTCGATGCCATTGGATGAAGCAATGGTGGTATACTCCTCGATGCCATTGGTAGAAGCACGGCATTGGATGCTATTTGGGGTTTTAGGCTGGGTTTCTGTACAGCACTTCGAGATATTAGCTGATGTACGAAGGGCTATATAAAATAAACTTGATTTGATTTGATGAATCCCGGAACATATTCCAGGCTGTGCTAGCAAAACAGTCCTGTAGCGTTGCATCCGCGTCATGTGACCACTTCCGTATCGAGTCACTGGTACTTCCTGATTTTCCAAATGGAGGGCGGGGGAGAGATTTATATGCATCTCTGTGTGTGGAGTAAAGGTGGTCTAGAGTTTTTTTCCCCTCTTGTTGCACTTGTGACATGCTGGTAAAAATTTGGTAAAACTGATTTGTTTGCCTGCATTAAAGTCCCTGGCCACTAGGAGTGCTGCTTCTCGATGAGCATTTTCTTGTTTGCTTATGGCCTTTTAGAGTTGGTTGAGTGCGGTCTTAGTGCCAGCATCGGTCTGTGGTGGTAAATAGACGGCTACAAATAATATAGATGAGAACTGTCGTGGTAGATAGTGTGGTCTACAGCTTATCATAAGGTACTCTACATCAGGCGAGCAATACCTCGAGACTTATTTAGTATTAGACATCGCGCACCAGCTGTTATTGACAAAAAGACACACCCCCACCCATCGTCTTACCAGACGTAGCATCTCTGTTCTGCCGGTGCATGGAAAATCCCGCCAGCTCTATATTATCCGTGTCGTCGTTCAGCCATAACTCGGTGAAACATAAGATATTACAGTTCTTAATGTCCTGTTGGTAGGATAATCGTAAGTCATCAATTTTATTTTCCAATGACTGCATGTTAGCAAGTAGCATGGATGGCAGAGGGAGTTTACTCACTCGCCTACGGATTCTCTATAAGGGCACAAGGCGAGACCCAGATGCAGACACACGAGGCAGATGGTTAGAGTCTTTGTTGTTTATTTATAATCCAAAAGGAGTAGGCAAGAGAATGGCCGTGGACAGGCAAAAGGTCAAAACCAGTTCTGAGTCCAAGAGGTAAAGAGTGGCAGGCAGGCTCGATGTCCGGGCAGGCAGAAGGGTCAGGCAGGCGGGTACGGAGTCCAGAAAAACAGGCAAGGGTCAAAACCGGGAAGAATAGAAAACAGGAGCACGGGAAAAACACGCTGGTTAACTTGAAAACATACAAGACGAACTGGCACAGAGAGACAGGAAACACAGGGATGAATACACTGGGGAAAATAAGCGACACCTGGAGGGGTTGGAGACAAGCACAAGAACAGGTGCAACAAATCAGGGTGTGACATTTTCAGAAGGCAGCCCGATCTGCGTCCTCTTTTCCTCTGTCTTTTCTTCATGCAAATGACGGGGATTGGCACATGGTTTATGAATTGATACGCAAAACAACGCCGGATTCAAAACTTCGAATTTTTCAATTTAAATTACTGTACAAAATTCTTGCAACTAATAGAATGTTATATATATGGGGTATACAATCTTCCCAGCTCTGCAGATTCTGTTGTGAGGAGGCAGAGTCATTAGATCATTTATTTTGGTATTGTCCATATGTAGCTCGTTTTTGGTCACAGGTCCAGGAATGGCTGAAGAATTGCAACATTTGCCTAGAACTAACGCTACAGATAGCAATACTGGGGGATTTGAAAAGCCATAGTCAATCAATCAATAATATAATAATTATTTTAGCAAAAATGTTTATTTTTAATTTACAATCTATAGAAGCTATGAGAATAGGAAGGTTCAAATCTTTTGTGAAGCATCACAGCACAGTTGAAAAATATATGGCAAATAAAAATCCGAAATGGATGATGTTGGAAGATAGATGGGAAGGGTTGAGTGGAACTGAAGGGTGGGACTAATAACAAGATAAACAATGTAGGGCATACGGGATCTGTGAAATGTGTATAGGTGCGGAGCTTTTGTGAAATAGCACAGTTACAAGTGGAAATAAAATTGGATGGACAACAGAAATAGAGGAAGGACTAAGAACAAACAAGAGAGAACTATTATAAAGTAGTCTGTGTCTGTAAAATAGGTATAAGATGTATAAATTGAAGGTAAAAGCAGAAGTGTTTATTAGTTTACTCCAATTGGGGGAGCGGTGGTAGGGTTGCGGGGAATAATAATAAAGGTATATTCTTTAAAAAAGTATGTATGTCTATATAGGTATGTGTATGTATATATGTATGCATGCGTGTATGGATATATATATTTACCCAAAAAAATATGGGGGATTGGAAATGATGCAGACAATTACATTGGAAGCAACATTCTTTCCGCAATATTAAGCTGATCCACCCCCCAAAAAAAAAAAAAAAATAATAAAAAAAAAAAAAAAAAAAAAAAATGACGGGGATTAGGGCATGTTCCCGTGAGAGCAGTATATACTTCTCGTTGGACTCGTTAAAGGAAAAAGCTTCTTCATGTTTATGGTGAGTAATCGCTGTTCAGATGTCCAGAAGTTATTTTCGGTCATAAGAGACAGTAGCAGCAACATTATGTACAAAATAAGTTTCAAAAAACGCTAAAAAACAAACAAAATAGCACAATTGGTCAGGAGCATGTAAAACTGCAGCCATCCTCTTCGGGGCCATCTTAGTCAACATCATACTTTCAAAATTCAAAAGGCACTCGCACATCTGAGCTACCTTTTTTTGCAGGTGCATGGTAACAGTTGAATAAAAAGAGAGAAAAAAAAGAGGTAAATAGGTTAATAGGTAAAGCCTATTAAAGAGCAGTGATACTATCGGCCTCACAGCCATCGACAGAGCTTTTGTGAGTTTTTTTAATTAGCACCCTTATGTAGACCTAGCTCCACCCACATCTGTTCCATGCATCGAATGGGGTAGGAGTCGAGGGAAAACAAATAAGTGCTACCAAATATAACAATATACATTTCATAAATATTTGAATAAAGTGTGTACATAAAACGTATTAAACACACCTGTAAAACCACAATGAGGACATCGACCTACCAAGAAACATCTTATTTTAAAAATCTTCGCTCGCAGTCATCATCATGAATCAAGTCGACAATCTACTGGCAAACCCTTTTAATCCTTGTCATATGAAGAGAAATAATGAAGAGAAATTATAGATAAATGTATCAGGGCTCATCGGCCATTGGACATAAACATTACACAACAAGTTGGAAATTGCAAATTCAACAATGAGTGGTTTGGAAGGAATCAGTGGCTAACTGCAAGCACTGCAAAGCAATCATTAGTTTGCTATTCAGTGGAGTCTAAGATTAAGGGTCTCTTTTCCTAGTTTAAAATGATAAACATTCAACATTGGCCATGCTGTCAATGAAGCATGATTTGTGCTGCCCTCAAAACAACTGTTAACTCAGAACTGCAAAATCTGACTTTAGTGAGTTCAAGACAACTGGGAACTCTGGAGAACTGGGAAAATACAACTCGGAATTGTAAATCCAGAACTCGAGCCTCTTTCTAGAACTAGGACCTGAAGATCACTGACGTCATCATGATTCAACCTTTTTTTTGTGAGTTCCCAGTTGTCTTGAAAGTGCCATAAATCCAGAGAATGGCAGACTTTGATGACAAATTTGCCCACGAAGGACCGCTGCGCCACCTTCCTGTTCAAGTGAGCACAGCACAACAAGGTGAGTCCAAAATGTATTGTATGCTGCTGCATAAATGATGTAATATGCCAGGGAGATATGTATACTGTAGCTAAGAAAGTAATACTAAGTGTATGTTGTGTAGTAAGCTGTTAGTAGTCCATGTGCCTCACCCTAATAATTTGGTATATTTTCACCTCTTAATTTCGCCTACTGTTCTGACTTGGTGGTGCACAAGTAGCCTATAACCTGTTTTTGAGAAATGTAATCATCGAATATTGTAAGAGCTTTCATTGTCTGCTTATATGCCCCTTTCATTTATCCTAAGGTTCTGACTTTGTGCACAGTGAGAACACTGCAAGAACGGCCCATGTTCTGAATTCTGTTGCTGTACATTTCAAAAGTGATGAACAAGTAGTTATAGTGACTACGTCCGTCCTAGCTCGCTCATTAATGTGTTCTCAGCTGATGTAAGAAGGGCTTTATAAATACATTTGATTTGATTAATCAAAATTATGGATTGCCTCTTATCCGCTTCTCGTCCCCTTATGCCATAGTTTGTACATCTCAATTGTCAGTAGAAACCACATTTGTTTAAGCAAGTCAGCCAAATCAGCTATGTTTTTTTAAAAGGCAGTAAATGAGGCTGCGTTAACTGTTTTGCTGCCAGACAAGGCTCCGCTGATAGCCAGGTGTAGCAGTGGTAAGGTGTTGGGACTGCTGTTGGGACAGCTTTATGTAGGCCCTAACAGTTTGTGGGCACCGTTTTTCACCATTATAGTGCAATGAATGTATTGTTTAGTGTTGTCTAGTGGCTTTGCTGGCATGCATACCACTTTTTTTTTTGCCCCACCAAGATTTACATGCTAAAATCGCCACTGCACTGCGCTGCGCTATGGGCTACCAACTCAGTTCCAATTGCATCTGAAACTTGATATAGAGACGTTGACTGAAAGCTTAATATGAATGTACTCTTTTTTGTTATTTTTTAGTTATAGTGGCTGACACGCCCCCCAATTGGTCAAATCTGGGGTGGTTCCATATCTATATCTTTTGAGGGTACATACTGTAAAATTCATTCCTCCATATTAACACTGAAATCATGGTAAATTGTGGGGGGTTTGTCAGTAAATAGTTGTGTTTTTAGGGTTAAGTGATATATATAGTATATTTTAATTTACTACTGTTTGTTTGAGTGATTATGCCTTGGACCTCTCACTATAGACGAGAGAGGGGAATGACAGGAAGAAACTCACATATTCACAGAGGATGGTTCCCAACATTTTTTAGTTCAGTGTCCTTGCTTTGCTTGGAAGTTTAAATCAGGGCAGAAGAGCGATCAGCCCAAAAAATGCTCCTCTGTTCTTCTGTCTGCTTCGCTAGGGAAGTCGCCAGTGTCATTGGACAGGAAATAGGATTGGAGAGCAGAAATGGAAGCACACACACCACAATGAGATGAGGGGAAGAAAAAAGAAGAGTACCAAATCTACCAACTCTGTCTCGTATTCATTATATTCATAGTGCTGTCCAATTGCCAAAAGACAGATACACAGAGTAAGAATGATCATCATGAAAATAATTGAGCGAGAGACAAAGAGTCAGTTGAGCTTTTAATATAGCTGCTTCTCTCTCCATGTTGATAAATAATGCAAAGCAGTCAGCAAATTCGGATTTAACGGATGATATTGACCTTTTTGGAGCGGAGGGGAGTGGTATAGACAGAGGGAGAGGGAGGAAGACAGAGCAAGACGGGGGAGGATGTGGTGGTCTGGTGGACATTGCTATGCAGGAGAGAGAACAGGAGTGGTCAATACTTTTGGGATTGAGCAAAGAATCTTTGTCAGGCGGACAGGAGCAATCAATCAGAATTTTTTAACTGTAAACCATCCATCTATTATTCAGGTCTCTGACCACATCTGAACCTGAGAAACACCAGGAAAAAAACATGGTAAACTATTCTCTCTCTGCAGGATGCTGTATAGGTTAAGATAGGAGGACATTTATCGTTAGGGACTGCAGTCTCATTTCTAATGTCACATCAGATTGTTTGTGCCCTTTAACAGGCTGTTTGTCAGTGTCGATGGTTTACCACTAGTCCAACACAATTCATAACATTCATTGACCCTATAAAAATATAGGCTTTGCATTGCCTTGCTCAGTTGGATGTGAAATTGTTTATCCAAAAGTCACTCATGTAGCCAGTTGAACAATAGCTCAGCAAAAAGCGTGAAGTATAAAAAAATCTTTCATTTCATCCTAAAAGTTTAATAGGAAAACCACAGATGAAGGTTTAGTTACCATAATCTTTGGGAAAACTTTTAGCGATAGTGGTCTCAACCTAATGTAGCACATGCATATAGCGCCATTCTGTGGATCTGTCTGGTCAAATTAAAAACCATAACAATGTTATTAGGTTATAATTCCCAATAAGCCTAATCAAAATGTAGGCTTAGCTAACCTATTCTGGTTTTGTTGAGCAACATTCTGAGTTATAGGCTATAGGTCTTTACACCAGATCACATTTCAAGTAGCTGTGACAGACCTAGCAGCATCAAGAGAAAACAAAATTCAGAAATAAATGGAATTACCCACATCAACACTTAATAATGTAAAATAGTATGAGAGTTAGTTAGCAAGACAATAACTTCAGGTATGCCTCTGTAATTTAAGAGCTATTTATTATAAGTGACCATATCCACTGAGTGTACAAAACATTCAAAGCTCTTTCCATATTAGACTGACCAGGTGAATCCAGGTGAAAGATATGATTCCTTATTGATGTCACTTGTTAAATCCACTTCAGTGTAGATGAAGGGGAGGAGACAGGTTAAAGAAAGATTTTTATGCCTTGAGACATTTGAGACGGATTGTGTATGTGTGCCATTTAGTGGGCAAGACAAAATATTAAAGTGCCTTTAAACGGGGTATGGTAGGCACACAGGTTTGAGTGTGTCAAGAACTGCAACGCTGCTGGGTATTTCACACTCAACAGTTTCCCGTGTTTATCAAGAATGGTCCACCACCCAAAGGACACTTGACACAACTGTGGGAAGCATTGGAGTCAACATGGGCCAGCATCCCTGTAGAACACTTGACACCTTGTTAAGTCCATGCCTCGACAAATGAAGGCTGTTCTGAGGGCAAAGTGGGGTGCAACTCAATATTAGGAAGGTGTCCCTAATGTTATGTACACTCAGTGTACATACTGAGTGTAGTGCTATTTTTTTACTAGTGTAGTGCTTTTCAAGGATCCAAAGTCGGTTTACAATCGTGATTTAAATTTTAAAAAACAGGAGTCAAAACAAAACAACATCAGACTAAACAACAACATGAACAAAAAGAGGTGTGGGCTCAAAGAAGGGAAAGAGTGTGATGTATCAGTGTATGGGGAGGGTAGGGTTGGGATTTGGATACGAACCCGGGTTTAGGGTAAGGGGCGGTATTGGGGTTAGGATACGAACCCGGTTTAGGGTAATGGGGTAGGGTAAGGGTTTGGGTTAGGTGGTGCTCAGTATGGTGCAGAGAGGAGAGTCTTTGTAGTGTATTGCTTTGCTTCTATGTGTGTGTTTGTGTGAGGGTGCGGGTGCGGGGGTGGGGGGACTGGGGACTCAGGGTCACGGATGGCTGGAGGAAGGGAGTTCCAGAGCCTCGGAGCAACCTTGGAGAAGAAACTGTCGCCGAAGGTCCGAAGCGTCATACTGGGGATGACAAGGTGGCCTGCTGTAATGAAACGGATTGCACGTGTGGGTTGGTAGGGGAGAGGAAGGTCAGAGGTAAGGGGGGGGGGGGGGGGGGGGGGCAAGGTGGTGAAGGGCTTTGCAGGTCAGCAAGAGGATCTTCTAATCAATACGTTAGGAAACAGGGAGCCAGTGGAGTTCACAGAGGATAGGGTTGATGTGCTGCCAGGACTTTGTGCTGCCAGGACATAGTGAGGGTGAGGAGTTGGGCTGCTGAGTTTTGAACTATTTGGAGCTTATAGAGCTTGAAACACAACCCAACCAAGTCGCACTGCTTCTTGACACAACGCACATCCAACCCGGAAGTCAGCCGCACCAATGTGTCGGAGGAAACACCGTACACCTAGCAACCCGGTCAGCGTGCACTGCGCCCGGCCCGCCACAGGAGTCGCTAGTGCGCGATGAGACAAGGATATCCCTGCCGGCCAAACCCTCCCTAACCTGGACGACGCTGGGCCAATTGTGCGTCGCCCCATGAGCCTCCCGGTCGCGGCCGGCTGCAGCAGAGCCTGGGCTCGAACCCAGAATCTCTGGTGGCACAGCTAGCACTGCGATGCAGTGCCTTAGACCACTGCGCCACCAGGGAGGCCCGAAAACAGTTTATTTTTCTTTTGCTAATTTATTCAAAATAAAAAAACAGAAACCCCTTATTTACATAAGTATTCAGACCCTTTGCTATGAGATAATAAAAAAATATAGATACACTGCTCAAAAAAATAAAGGGAACACTAAAATAACACATCCTAGATCTGAATGAATGAACTATTCTTATTAAATACTTTTTTCTTTACATAGTTGAATGTGCTGACAACAAAATCACACAAAAATGATCAATGGAAATCAAATTTATCAACCCATGGAGGTCTGGATTTGGAGTCACACTCAAAATTAAAGTGGAAAACCACACTACAGGCTGATCCAACTTTGATGTAATGTCCTTAAAACAAGTCAAAATGAGGCTCAGTAGTGTGTGTGGCCTCCACGTGCCTGTATGACCTCCCTACAACGCCTGGGCATGCTCCTGATGAGGTGGCGGATGGTCTGCTGAGGGATCTCCTCCCAGACCTGGACTAAAGCATCCGCCAACTCCTGGACAGTCTGTGGTGCAACGATGAGTGGATGGAGCGAGACATGATGTCCCAGATGTGCTCAATTGGATTCAGGTCTGGGGAACGGGCGGGCCAGTCCATAGCATCAATGCCTTCCTCTTGCAGGAACTGCTGACACACTCCAGCCACATGAGGTCTCGCATTGTCTTGCATTAGGAGGAACCCAGGGCCAACCGCACCAGCATATGGTCTCACAAGGGGTCTGAGGATCTCATCTCGGTAACTAATGGCAGTCAGGCTACCTCTGGCGAGCCCATGGAGGGCTGTGCGGCCCCCCAAAGAAATGCCACCCCACACCATGACTGACCCACCGCCAAACCGGTCATGCTGGAGGATGTTGCAGGCAGCAGAACGTTCTCCACGGCGTCTCCAGACTGTCACGTCTGTCACATGTGCTCAGTGTGAACCTGCTTTCATCTGTGAAGAGCACAGGGCGCCAGTGGCGAATTTGCCAATCTTGGTGTTCTCTGGCAAACGTCCTGCACGGTGTTGGGCTGTAAGCACAACCCCCACCTGTGGACGTCGGGCCCTCATACCACCCTCATGGAGTCTGTTTCTGACCGTTTGAGCAGACACATGCACATTTGTGGCCTGCTGGAGGTCATTTTGCAGGGCTCTGGCAGTGCTCCTTCTGCTCCTTCTTGCACAAAGGCGGAGGTAGTGGTCCTGCTGCTGGGTTGTTGCCCTCCTACGGCCTCCTCCACGTCTCCTGATGTACTGGCCTGTCTCCTGGTAGCGCCTCCATGCTCTGGACACTACGCTGACAGACACAGCAAACCTTCTTGCCACATCTCGCATTGATGTGCCATCCTGGATGAGCTGCACTAACTGAGCCACTTGTGTGGGTTGTAGACTCCGTCTCATGCTACCACTAGAGTGAAAGCACCGCCAGCATTCAAAAGTGACCAAAACATCAGCCAGGAAGCATAGGAACTGAGAAGTGGTCTGTGGTCACCACCTGCAGAACCACTCCTTTATTGGGGGTGTCTTGCTAATTGCCTATAATTTCCACCTGTTGTCTATTCCATTTACACAACAGCATGTGAAATTTATTGTCAATCAGTGTTGCTTCCTAAGTGGACAGTTTGATTTCACAGAAGTGTGATTGACTTGGAGTTACATTGTGTTGTTTAAGTGTTCCCTTTATTTTTTTGAGCAGTGTATATTATGGAATAAGGCTGTAATGTAACAAAATGTCGAAAAAGTCAAGGGGTCTGAATACTTTCCAAATGCACTGTATAGGATATGTTTCTTTATGTGTAGCATTGTGTGGCGATTTCCATCTATCCACGTGGCGGAGATCAGCACAGCATGGCAAACGGAAAACGTGTGGCTAGCTTGCATTTGTCCAAGCACTTTTGATATGGCTTAATATATTTTTTTGACACAAAAGCATTGAAAAGATGGACAAAGTGCTGTTGTTTAAACTGATTTGCTTCATGATTTGTTTACTCGTCCACAAATAATCTGTCCTTCAGTCTGATCAACTGTAGCAACCACAGCTGCAGGTAGCCTAGAGAAGCCTATGTACTCTAATCCCCTCTGGCCAGAGGAAACAAAACAGTAACGCCATGTTTTTAAAGCAAAAACTATGTATTTCTAATCTAAAATGGGCCCATTTATTTGTGTTACAAAGGCTCATGGTAGCTACCAGGTTTTCCGTCTACTCTGGCCACACCCTTCCCTGGCTAATTACTACACCTGTTCCCACTGAACTAATTGACATTCCTGAACTATTTAGGCTGCAGTTTTTCCTTTAGCTTTCAGTTGTGCTGGTGATTCCATGTAGACTGTTTGGTATGCTGCTGTCATCCTTAGCACACTTTCCTTATTGCAAGTACAGCTTATAAATACCATGTGTTTCTTAGCCTTTACATTTCAGTTAATTCTCTTATATAGTTTGGCACGGTCAGTCAATCAATCAAATGTATTTATAAAGCCCTTTTTACATCAGAAGATGTCACAAAGTGCTATACAGAAACCCAGCCTAAAACCCCAAATAGCAAGCAATGCAGATGTAGAAGCACAGTTGTAGATGTAGAAGCCATGCAGTGTTGTGTTCGAGACCACCTATAGAAAATCGAGTCAGTGTCAAGACCAAGACCGGAGGGAGGTGAGACCGAGTAAAGACCGAGACCGGGAGGGGGACAAGGGGTCCGAGGCCAAGTCAAGACAGACCAGAAAAATGCGAGTCCAATTCAAGACCACGATTGTAATTTTGTCAAATCACCACCATAATAAGAGGTCAAACTGTCCAGTATTTCTGTGTACATATTTCAGAACAACATATGGATTCTTTAGACCAGGGGTGTCAAACTCATTCCACGGAGGGCCTAGTGTCTGCAGGTTTTTGGTTTTTCCTTTCAATAAAGCCCTAGACAACCAGGTGTGGGGAGTTCCTAACTAATTAGTGATGTTAATTCATCAATCAAGTACAAGGGAGGAGCGAAAACCCGCAGACACTTGGCCCCCCGTGGAATGAGTTTGACACCTGTGCTTTAGACATTCAAAACAGTCAAAAAATGCAAACTGAGGGAAAATAGAGCCACTCTACAAATTATTACTAACCCAAACACAGTGGGGAACAATGGGCCTTCTACGCCTTCAGAGAAGGGCTAAGGATTTTTAAAATAATTATTATAATAATGATAATTATATTATAATTTTCAATGATGTTCTGATTTAATCTCTTCAGTTTGTGTTGGAAAGGAAAGGGTTAACACGTAAGAGAAAAAAGATCCAATCAGGATTTTTCTTTGCTGGTCTCTGGGGAGATAAATCTAGTTAGCTAAGTCTGCCATTAGCTAGGCCATCAGAAGATAGATAAAGGCGTCTGCCATTAAACTGTATTAGGGCAAATTTTCTGAGTGACAGTGGAATCAACCAATCACATTTTTACAAAAACGAATGGAAACTTCTGCCTTCTTGAAGGCTTACAGATCACTGTGCAATAGCGAACAGTAGTTTTCCCACAGGTCTAGCTAGCTAGCTTTTGTTGCACCCGATACAATTGCAATCAGTCGATATAATCGACAACTATCATAAGAAATCATGCGATATGAATCAAACAGTGGGGCGCCGTCTGACCCACTAGTTGATCAGAAGGTTCAAATCAACATTTCATATCGTGGTGTAGATGTACTGTAGATCGAATTGCACTCAAGAAATGTTCTTCCCTACTATGGGTCATATTAGCGGGCTATCCCGGGGTAAAACACTTTTAAAAATCCATTACGTACCTTTGACAAAGGGAAAGGGCATATCAGAAGATCTTCTAGTTTCAGTTATAGCACAATAAAAATGATCATTACCGCCTACTTGGAAATTACGATATGAAACGTTGATTTGAACCTTCTGACCAACTAGTGGGTCAGGCGGCAACCCACTGTCTGATTCATATCGCGGGATTTCTGATTGTTCTCGATTATATCGACTGAATGGTTCTGTATGGGGTGTTTGTTGTCAGCTAGTTTGCAATGGCTTCAGCAGGTGTTATCAAAGAGAATGTTGTTGCTAATTTGTTAGCTTCTTCCTTTTCAAAAATAACTTTCAACAAGAAATTGAGTTTCAAATTATCCTCATCTGGGGAGTGGAACTGTGTTTTTTTATTGCAGCATGCTTGCTGTTGTTAGCCATCTCTTTGAAAATAACTTGTGTATGAAACATTATTACATTTAAAGTGGAACTGACAGCATTTTAGCAACATGAAATGTTATTAATATCTGTTAATATACACCCCCAGGAAGAATATTACACTTTTTAAAACATTTTCTGACAAGCGACTACTTAGATATGGTCAATTTCACGTTTTAATAAATTCTTAGAATATTTGGGAATTACGTACACTAAGGCATTAGTGAAAATTCTGTAGCAATATAGAGTAGGAAAGCGGCCGTGCGTTTGGACAATTAATAGACACTGCAGTAAATAAAACCAAATAAAACCATCCAGGATCGGTGCGCTATAGCCAATCAGAGCTACAGTAGGCCTTTATACAAACAAGCCATTTGCCACATGGGCCTGCCATCCTTCACTTTGAACTGGACTGTGTGTTTACAGGCAGTTGCAACAGCGTGACTTTAGATCATTAGAACGCATACTCCAAAAGCCACAAAATACACCTGAATAGATTTCTGCAAATATGTAAACACCCTGGGAGTCCTCTTACATTTGGGAACTTTACAGCTCTATTGATCAAACAACCCTGAAAAGGTAAGCTCTCTCTCCCTCAGCTATGAACATCAAGATCAACAACTAATGCTTTGTGATTGTGTAGGCTACTTTGTGCATGATTTCTCTTTTGATAAATTGAGTAATCGTATACCTCCACTAAACGACTTTGATACGCATCAGTAGAGATTAAGAAGTGAGTATACGCAATGCCCACTGAAAAAAGTGTATACTTGTGTATAGCCTCCACTACACCACTGACCCTTTGTGTTTTACAAAGAGTGCACTCTCCTACATGAGTGCGCTGGTATTATGGTTGCTGTCCTTTCAGAATCACGAACCTGTCACACACTGGAGGCCTATAGGTTCACCACTGCGCAAACATGTCTATAATAGATGTGAAGGCTGTTAAGCTACTGTATTAATGTTTCAAGAAAGGAGTGTATATATTTTGCCTGGAGAAGCGGTTTTATGCGCTGACTGAATGAAGATTACATTTGTATCAGACACCGAAACAAGACCGAGACACTCTATGAGGTCTCCAGACCTACTACAACACTGCTTGTATGCTAATGTCTGTCTCCCTTCTGTCGAAATCACAATTCCATAACCTCCAAACAACCCAATGGGCTCTGTATCTGTGCGTGTGTAATAAAATCAAGCATTGGATTCCTGCTCCTCATTCCTCTAACATCCCGACTGATGTACCATAGCGGTAGCAACAGTCCTGAACCTAACTTACAGTCCAATTTAGGTTAATCCTTTTCTTCATGGCCCTTCATCGTGGATAAGACTGCTGCCATGGAAGCAGACAACCTACCAGATGTAGATGTAGGAATCCTCCCCAAACGCCTTCAAAACACACACAGATCAGAGGTATGAAGAACTCTTCACCCTCTTTCAATACCAGTTACTGCTAGAGATGTTAACAGACATCAAGCACCCAGACAATACAGGCAAACAACGCAAGCCTGCAGAAAAATGGCAACCTCCTGGAGTAGCAGGTACAGTGGCCATCACCCCCATCAAGTTCCCATCCCGTTCAGCCTTTGGTTCCTCCAAGCCCCCCTCATGTAGCCAGCGCACCAAACTCTACCAAGCATCATTCTCTTGCGCCGATCCAGGGAGCCACCAATCTGGCTCCGACCCAGGGAGCCACCAATCTGGCTCCAATCTAGGGAGCCACCAATCAGGCTCTGCTCCAGTAGGCCACCTATCAATGTCCGGTCTAAGTTGTCATCCCAGCTCCAGCAACCAAGCAACCCCCTTTAGTGGCCAGAGAGCCACGACCTCCAGGCCTTTCCTCTGTGGCAAGAGTGCCACCAACTCCAGGTCTACCATCTCCAGCGTGCCACCTCCAGTCCCCCCCTCTCCAGTGGTCAGCATGCCACGCCCTGGTCTTTCCTCTACAGTGACCAGTGTGCCCTTCAGGCTCCTCTCCTGTGGCAAGGGTACAACCTCCAAGATGCCCTCTGGTGGCCATCATAACAACCCAGGCCTTCCACCTCCAGCTGGCAAGACAAACGCTTCACCTTCCTTCTCCTGTGACCATTGGAGCATGCCGCCCTACACCAGAACCTCCACCCTTGATGTTTTGTGGGACAGCCAGGGACTATCGAACAACTGTCCCTGTGGCTCCCTGATGGGGTGGCCTTTATAGCCTTAGACCCGGTAACCAAGACTTCCAACCCCATGTCCGCCCAGTGGCTCACCTGCTCCGTCTTCGAATCCATCCCAGACCTTCCATCCACCCTCAGTTCCATGACACTTCTATAAATAAGGCCTGACCTCTGCGATTTCCCTTCAAAATAAGTCCTGCAATGAAGATGGTAAATTGTACAAATGGTCAAAATTCATAACATTTCGTTAGCAGACTTAGAATTTTGTTTACCAATATCAAAAAAGTTAATAGGCTTAATAGCAAAAATAATATTATAGCATTGATGATATTTTTTAACAGAGTTAAAAGTAATGTAATTAAGATGATAGCTCCTTGAATCTCTCAATTAATCAGAGACGATTACTGCTGGCAGGCAGCACTGACGCAAAAAAAGATGTTGGCTCTTATATGGCAATTACTTCACTCTCTCCCAATTCACTAGGGGATACAAGTACTATTACACGTTATAACGTTAGAATTAGACAGTGAGAATGAATGGTGCTAGTCAAGGAAAAACTGAGGACAAATACACTTGACTCTAAAGAATAATCTCAGCTAAAGCCCAAAACATACAAATCAACAACCTATAAATGTATTGATAAAGGTTAGTTTGTCCTAGAGAGATTTAAACAGTTATCAAAATGTCATGCCAGGGTAAGCCTACATGAAACACAGCCCTTATTTTAAGTGTTTCTAGAATTCCCTATGGGAAAAATGAATGGTGGAAAAACTATTGGAACCATTTCCCTGTTTGACCGCTAGGTTTTACGGATATTATGACTCATAATGTGGTACTCTATAGGCCGTTGTCATTAAAAAAATTATGATAATAACAATAATCTAATGATAATAATATTAATAGTCATAACAATATTCATAATAGTCTTATTATTATCTTTAGAAAGCACATTTAAATTCCATTGTTATTTACCCCATTCGTATTGCATGATGTTCCGTACGTTTTTCATATTGGACATAATTGCCTGTACATTGTGTCGCATACTCAGGAGCACTTCTAGTTTCCAAATCCACAGAGGATACACCCAGAGGAACATCACTGCTCATTTTGCACCCCTTAAAGAGGCACCAATCTGCTGAATTGCAGTATGTTTTTCATTTTGGACATACATATTGCACCATATATTGTTGCCTGTATGTTGTGTCGAAGTAAAAGGGGCATCCATTCTACTCCGGAGCACTTCTAGTTTCCAAATCCACAGAGTTTACACCCGGAGGAGCGTCGCTGCTCATTTTGCGCCCCTTAAAGAGTGGCCAATCAGCTTATATCCAATCATCTTTTCAAATTGGACATACATATTGCACCGTACACAATTTTCTGTACGTTGTGTCATAGTAAAAGGGGGTCCATTCTACCCAGGAGCACTTCAAGTTGTCAAATCCACAAAGTTTACACCCTTACAGAGTGGTCAATCAGCTTAAATGCAGTAAATGTTTCATATTGGACATAAATATTGCACCGTACATAATCAATTGTATGTCTATAAAACCAGGGTCCAGCCTATTCACTAGAGTCCCTAGCATACAAAACAGATGAGTTTGAACAAAACGTTTGCTTGGGGCCCCTGGAAGCTATATCCCTGGACACTATGGTACAAATACAGCATTCTACAGGAAAAACTATCGATTGTGTCCATAAAACCAGGGTCCAGTCTGCACTTTTGTACTGTCTGTCACTTTAAGTCTCTGCTGAATGACTAATTCAGGACTATATCATAATTAATTACAAAGGAATAAATTAACTATTTTAGCTTACTCTTTGTTTTCTTCCAGTATAAAATAAAACGCCATTGCATACCAGGCTTGCACTCTTGGCTTGCCCTATTATAGAGGTGCCATAATACCAGGTGATTAGGCACAAAGCTAAATGCAAAACAATGGAAACAATGTGACCAGTAATGTTATTAACTGACCGGCATGGCTGTAAATGACCTAAATTATCCTAATGACGATGAACAGGTTGTGTCGAAGTAAACGCAAACAGCGTAAACGCGATTGGTCGACAGTCTGTGCCGCGCGTTAATACATGATATGTTTCTCCATTCATTTCCCGCTGGGATTCTTATCTACTCCTTTTCTAACATCTCTGCCTGTTTCTACCCGAGGTAACGCGGTTACTAAACTAATTGTCACGCAATTGAGTCGAGAAACCTGCCTATTTTTCTCGAAAGAACGTAATGTCACGATTTGAACGTGCAACGATATTACAGAGGACAAGTTAATTATCTAAAATCCTGGAAAATATTTGTATTGTTGAGATTTTTGTTCATGTTGGGTTTTTGTGCTAACGCTCAATTTGACTCCTTGAAGGAGAGCTTTCCTTGTCGGAGTGTACCCAGAATGCATCGCGTAGTCCATTGACAGTGTACAGGCAACATACACCAGTGTGCGTTATTACGATTCCCAATCTCCTGTTGCAACCTGGTCTCAACAGTATGTCGTATTGTTCTGTACGTAAATCGACGACACTTAAATTCGTACGATATGTTACGTTTTGTATGGTGTATATATTATTTGTGGGTATACATCACCCATTTCATATGATACACTACATGACCAAAAGTATGTGGAATGTGGACACCTGCTCGTCGAACATCTTATTCCAAAATCATGGGCATTAATATGGAGTTGGTTCCCCCTTTGCTGCTATAACAGCCTCCACTCTTCTGGGAAGGCTTTCCACTAAATGCAGGAACATTGCTGTGGGGACTTTATGTGCCTCGCTTTGTGCACGGGGGCATTGTCATGCTGAAACAGGAAAAGGCCTTCCCCAAACTGTTGCCACAAGGTTGGAAGCACAGAATCGTCTACAATTGTATGCTGTTGTCTTAGTTCCAGTAAAGGGAAATCTTAAGGGGCCTAGCCCGAACCATGAAAAACAGCCCCAGACCATTATTCCTCCATCAAACTTTACAGTTGGCCCTATGCATTCAGGCAGGTAACGTTCTCCTGGCATCTGCCAAACCCAGATTTGTCCGTCGGACTGCCAGATGGTGAAGTGTGATTCATCACTCCAGAGAATGCATTTCCACTGCTCCAGAGTCTGATGGCAGTGGGCTTTACACCACTCCAGCCGACGCTTGGCATTGCGCATGGTGATCCATTCTGAGCTTGTGTGGCCTACCACTTCACGCCGTTGTTGCTCCTAGACGTTTCCACTTCACAATAACAGCACATACAGTTGAAGTGGTAGGCCTCACAAGCTCACAGAATGGATCACCATGTGCAATGCCAAGCGTCGGCTGGAGTGGTGTAAAGCTCACTCCAGCTAGGCTCCTTATTCCATAAAAAATCTGCCGTTTCTAGCTACAATAGTAATTTACAACATTAACAATGTCTACACTATATTTCTGATCAATTTTATGTTATTTTAATGGACAAAAAATGCTTTTCTTTCAAAAACAAGGACATTTCTTAGTGACCCCAAACTTTTGAACGGTAGTGTATCTGGGATCTAACCCAGATCTGTAGTTTATGCCTATAGCACTGCGCTGCAGTGCCTTGTGCCACATTGAAAATCACTGAGCTCTTCAGTAAGGCCATTCTACTGTCAATGTTTCTTTATGGAGATTGCATGGCTGTGTGCTCGATTTTATACACCTGTCAGCAACGGGTGTGGCTGAAATAGCCAAATCCACTAATTTTAAGGTGTGTCCACATACTTTTGCATATATACTGTATGTTACGAATTACAATTTGTATTATATGTAACGAATTTGCTAAACGTATGATATGTTACGAATTCTAGCTAGGTGGCTAACATTAGCTAGCTTGCTAATATTAGCTAGGCTAGGGGTTAGGATTATGTTTAGTAGTTGGCTAAAAGGGTTAAGGTTAGGGTTAGCTAACATGCTAAGTAGTTGCAAAGTAGCTAAAACGTTGCTAATTAACTAAAATGCTGAAGTTATCCATGATGAGATTCAAACTCGCAACATTCGGGTGGCTAGACGTTGGCGTTATACACCTGACCAGCCACCCTACTTATGTAACCATACCAAACATAACATACTGTATAATACTTTTACATTTCCCGGATTTACTTTAGTATGATACGTCTAGTCTATGAGACCAGGCTGCCTCCAAAGTATATCTGAAACAAGCCGAGGAGGTCGTACTTACAAAGAAGTTTACAGGAGAAAAAGGTGGTCCCACAAAAAACACAGTTTTATGAAGCAAACTACCGAGCACTTCAATCTGTTGTTTTGCCACCGCCTTTACCCGTGAAATAAAGCCATAAACTTGATTCAATTTACTCCGAATGTTATCAGAGACAGACGATTGAGCAGTATGCTATGTTTATTATCAACTGGATTCAACTTTGAAAAACCCGAAACAAAAAAATGGAGAGAACAGCTGAGTCCTGTTGTGGAGTTTTGCTGTCGTATGTAGCTAGCTAGCTAACTTGGATATAGCTAAGGTGAGATTTTGTTGTTTTGATGCTTCAGAGTCCAGAACAATATGAAATGTACTAATACATGGGTATTGTTAACCAACAGTTTATGATAAAGAATAAATGTCCCTTTTTAAACATTCGATCAAGATAAAATGGCATGGCTGTCAACTGTCTCACTACCTTTTATCTCGCAAATTGTTTAGATTCCTACCACAAACTTACTATAACAAAACTTTTAGGCCTATAGTTTTAGGTTATGCTATAGAGGAATAGGCAACTATCGTCGGCATTTAGGTTTGCTACATTCATCATGGCCGACAAAGTAACCTTGTTGGCTACACCGCCCCAAATTATACAATGCTGCCACAAACTGCAACAATGTAACATTTTCTCAAATTGGGTTAGATTATAGATTTGATACATGGCGGCTGTTGCCAATGGCACTATTTTCCTAGTTTGCAAGGCCAGTATACGATGTAGCCAGGCCATAGAGAGAGATAGAAGACTCTAGTGCCCAGAAGCCGTTTCAGCATGGGGACTTAAACCATTTTGAAGTAGTCAACTGGGTGAGACGCTGGGGCCTTTTTTCAAAAGTCCTGCCTCTCCCCTCCATGACCCCAGAAACGTATAAATTGTTGAGGATATGTCAATTCATTAGTAGGTGAATGGAAGAGTGTCCTCCCCTCCTCAACAGCCACCTTTCATTGAGGATAAGTCATGTGTATCCTACCAGAGTCCTGTGTGGAAATCTACCACACCCCCATTGAATCAGCTTTTATTTTGTCGGAGTAGAAAAGCATGCACACGTTTAAAACGATAAGTAGCATATTGTTTTTATCTATAAAATGACTTGCACAACAAACTAATTTGTTTTGATCACTTTACACATTTATTTTGGGATCCACCCCTGTAAATAGACTGTGTACAATTTGCAATGCAATGCATCTCAATTGGAAATAGTGCTTTTACATAATGTAGGAACCTAATATGCCACAAATTACTTTTTAATTTCAATGACAGTTATATGTATGAATTGCTTTTTATATTAAACAAATGTATTTACAGGGTTATGTGTTAGTTTCTAGGGAACAACGTGCTTCAGAAGTAGCTAGAATTCATATAGGCTGTTTCTCAATCATTTTTTAAAATCAGATTTTCTTTTACTCCTAAATTGTATGTTGTGCTTTTTAAAGTTGGGAGCACCAGTGCTACAAATAAAAAAATTCCATTTAGAGCCCTGCTCGTGAGCAAACCTTCCATAACTGCAGGTGGCACGACGCCAGGTCAGCGGAGTCAATCACCACCTTCCGGAGACACCTGAAACCCCACCTCTTTAAGGAATACCTAGGATAGGATAAAGTAATCCTTCTAACCCCCCCCCCCCCCCCCTTAAAAGATTTAGATGCACTATTGTAAAGTGGTTGTTCCACTGGATATCATAAGGTGAATGCACCAATTTGTAAGTCGCTCTGGATAAGAGCGTCTGCTAAATGACTTAAATGTAAATGTGGCAGTAAATCGCCAACCTTGGCTTTATACCTATTCAAACAACACACTACAGGTGGCAGTATGCACCCTTTCAGTTTGTTTGTCAACTCATTGAAGTAGTAGAAGAAGAAAATGTACTACTTCAAAATGGAGATGGCCTCAATGGCGCTGCCGTGCTCTTACAGATGCTATAGTGGGACAGATCCAATAATGTGACGTCTAAGTCTGAGACAGACCTAAAGCATAAATGTAAATTAAGCTGGGGGGGCCAGTTGGTGGGATGCCTGAACCGTTATTTAGCCCTATGTCAATACATGTATGCATACTTTCTTATCGACATTCTTGGTATGCCTGATTTTTATTTAGAATGTTTACCAGAGAAGTGTTGATTCTACTAACATAATTCTTGATTTAATTTTTCATCCCACACCGCTTCTCAGTTTAGGTAGGAAATGTGACGCATTTCCACAGCACAGAAAATAGGCCTATGTGCTAGGCCTACTAGGCTATATTTGGTCAAATCAGTTATCTTTTAGGGTGTTGAACTTGGTATTGAACAATGATTTATTTAAAATGTATCATAAAAAATATATTTTACTTTGTATTCTTTCTTTCAGAATTTCCACATTTTCATCAGTCCACTTCTGTGTGGAGAAGCTATTTTCTGAGTGGCCTGCCACACTGATTGCCATTGATAAAGTTGGTTCAGTGGGCCACTGCAGAATTTTGTCAAGAGCATTGGCTGTCTGCTGTGTCTTGATGCTCTTCAGTGCCTGGTTGTTACATGGGTGATGAGGATGTCCTGCTGGTCAGGATTGTGATGTGATGGGGTGCAGGACGAGCAAGGTCCTCCCTGAGCCACCTGGAGATGTCCAGCTAGACTTGGTCAAAAAGGTGGAGCCTCCTAAGACCGACATCTACAAACATTTCATCCGAGACGACAGCAGTGGGAGTAAAATGGGAGGGGAGAAAACAGGCTCTCTCTCCCCACAGGCCCAGGCAGCTTTCCCAGCTGCCCGGGCACCCCCGGATACAGGCCAACCAGAGGCCTCAGACCCACGCAGAAACAAGGTAGCCAAGTACAGAGCCAAGTTTGACCCACGGGTCACAGCCAAATATGACATTAAGGCCCTGATAGGTCGCGGTAGCTTCAGCCGGGTGGTGCGAGTGGAGCACAAGAGCACGCGTCAGCCCTACGCCATCAAGATGATCGAGACGCGCTATAGAGAGGGACGTGAGGTATGCGAGTCAGAGCTGTGTGTCCTGCGTCGTGTACGCCACACTAACATCATCCAGCTGATGGAGGTGTTTGAGACAGCTGAGAGAGTGTACATGGTGATGGAGCTGGCTACAGGAGGAGAGCTTTTTGACCGTATCATCGCCCGTGGCTCTTTCACAGAGCGTGATGCTACACGTGTCCTACAGATGGTACTGGACGGGGTCAAGTATCTACATACACTTGGCATCACCCACCGTGACCTCAAGCCTGAGAACCTGCTCTACTATCACCCTGGGGCGGACTCAAAAATTATGATCACTGACTTTGGGCTGGCCAGCACTCGTAAGAAGGGGGATGAGTGCTTGATGAAGACCACTTGTGGGACACCAGAGTACATTGCCCCAGAGATCCTGGTACGGAAGCCATACACTAATGCTGTAGACATGTGGGCTCTGGGTGTCATTTCCTACATTCTGCTGAGTGGAACCATGCCCTTTGAGGATGACAACCGCATGCGCCTCTACCGCCAGATCCTCAAAGGGAAGTACAGCTTCTCTGGGGAGGTAAGCATCTATGACCTCACACACTCCCTTCATCCATTTAGTTTCTGATTCTTACTAATTTGTTGTCCTCTCTGCTTCTCAATAATTCTACAACCCCTATCGAGCACTCCTCCCTTGATGTGTTGAGTGCACACTATCTCTCAAAAAACCCTCCTTTTCAGCGGTTACATTCGCTTACGGTTGGCTCCATGTGAACTATAATTCTGATGCTGTGTTTTAACGTTTAGAAACGTCAATAGTCATCCCTTTCAAACTGGTTTTCGAAACATGTTGATATTCGGTTATTTGTTGTTTTTTTAAAATTTGAATTCCATTTTTTTTTTGTGGGATCAATGCACAGTTTATTTCGAGATAAATCAGATCAAGACGGAACTGTGAGGAATATGGCTGAACGAGGACATGGATAATATACAGTTGGCTGGGTTTTCCGTGCATCAGCAAGACAGAACAGCAACCTCCGGTAAGACGAGGGGTGGTGGTCTGTGTCTATTTGTCAACAACAGCTGCTGCGCAATCTCTAATATTAAGGAAGTCTCCACACTATTTACCAAGAGTTTTCATGGGCTAATTTTCATCATATTTTTCGTAGCTGTCTATTTACCACCACAAACTGATGCAGGCACTAAGACCAACAATGCTATATAAGGACAAACAAACAAGAGAAAGCTCACCCAGAAACTGTGCTTTTAGTGGCCGGGGACTTTAATGCAGGGAAACTTAAATCCGTTTTACCTAATTACTACCACAGGAAAAAAAAACTCCAGACCATCTTTACTCCACACATAGAGATGTGTACAAAGCTCTCCCTTACCCTCCATTTGGCCAATCTGATCATAATTCTATGCTCCTGATTCCTGTTTACAAGCAAAAACTGAAGCAGAAAGTACCAGTGACTCGCTCTATACAGAAGTGGTCTAATGATGCGGATGCTAAGCTACAGGACTGTTTTGCTAGCACAGACTGGAATATGTTCTGGAATTTATCCGATGGTATTGATGAGTAACACCACATCATTCTCCGATTTCATCAATAAGTGCATTAAATGTGAAATGTGTATAGGTGCGGAGCTATTGTGAAATAGCACAGTTACAAGTGGAAATCAAACTGGATGGACAACAGAAATAGAGGAATGACTAAGAACAAACAAGAGAGAACTATTATAAAGTAGACTGTGTCTGTAAAATGTGTATAAGATGTATAAATTGAAGGTAAAAACAGAAATGTTTATCAGTTTACTCCAATTGGGGGATCGGTGGTAGGGTTTGCGGGGAATAATAATAAAGGTATACTCTTTAAAAAAGTATGTATGTCTATGTAGGTATGTGTATGTATATATGTGTATATGTATGCATACGTGAATGGATATATATATTTACCAAAAAAAATATGGGGGATTGGAAATGATGCAGACAATTACATTGGAAGCAACATTCTTTCCGCAATATTAAGCTGATCCACCCCCCAAAAAAAATAATAAAAAAAAAAAAAAAAAAAATAAGTGCATTAAAGACGTCGTCCCCACAGTGACTGTACGTACATATCCTAACCAGAAGCCATGGATTACAGACAACATCCTCACTGAGTTAAAGGCTAGAGCTGCCACTTTCAAGAAGCGGGACATTAAGACATGGGACATTAAGACATCCCGCTATGCCCTCCGACGAACCATCAAACAGGCAAAGCGTCAACACAGGACTAAGATTGAATCGTACTACACCGGTTCTGATGCTCGTCGAATGTGGCAGCGCTTGCAAACTATTACGGATTACAAAGGATAAACCCAGCCGCGAGCTGCCCAGTGACATGAGCTTACCAGACGAGCTAAATGCCTTCTATGCTCGCTTCGAGGCAAGCAACACAGCACCATGCATGAGAGCACCAGCTGTTCCAGATGAGTGTGTGATCCTGCTCTCTGTAGCCGATGTGAGTAAGACCTTTTAAACAGGTCAACATTCACAAGACTGCAGGGCCAGATGGATTACCAGGACGCATACTCCGAGCATGCGCACATACCGCCCCAACAGATCCACAGATGACGGAATCTTTATTGCACTCCACACTGCCCTTTCCCACCTGGACAAAAGGAACACCTATGTGAGAATGCTGTTTGTTGACTACAGCTCAGCGTTCAACACCATAGTGCCCTCAAAGCTCCTCACTAAGCTAAGGACCCTGGAACTAAACACCTCCCTGTGCAACTGGATCCTGGACTTCCTGACAAGCCGCCCCCAGGTGGTAAGGGTAGCCAACAACATCTGCCACGCTGATCCTCAACACGGGGGCCCCTAAGGGGTGCGTGCTTAGTCCTCTCCTGTAATCTCCATTCACTCACAACTTCGTGGCCACGCACGACTCCAACACCATGAAGTTTGCCGATATCACAACGGTGGTAGTCCTGATCACTGACAACGATGAGACAGCCTACAGGGAGGAAGTCTTAAACCTAGCAGTGTGGTGCCAGGACAACAACCTCTCCCTCAACATGAGCAAGACAAAAGAGCTGATCTTGGACTACAGGAAAAAGGTGGCCGAGCACGCCCCCATTCACATCAACGGGCTGTGCTGGAGCGGGTCGAGGGCTTCAAGTTCTTTGGCGTCCACATCACTAACAAACTATCATGGTCCAAACACACCAAGACAGTCGTAAAGAGGACTCAATAATGCCTCTTCCCCCATAGGAGACTGAAATGATTTAGCATGGGTCCTCAGATCCTCAAAGTTCTAAAGCTGCACCATCGAGAGCATCCTGACTGGTTGCATCACCGCTTGGTACGGCAACTGCTCGGCATCTGATCGCAAGGCGCTACAGAGGGTAGTGTGTACGGCACAGCACATCACTGGGGCCAAGCTTACTTTCATCATGGACCTCTATACCAGGTGGTGTTAGAGGAAGGCCCATAAAATTGTCAGACTCCAACCACCCTAGTCATAGACTGTTCTCTCTGCTACTTCACGGCAAGTGGTACCGTAGCGCCAAGTCTTGGTCCAAAAGCCTCCTTAACAGCTTCTACCCCAAGCCATTTGACTGTAAACAGTTATTCAAATGGCTACCTGGACAATTTGCATTGACACCCTTTTTTACGCTGCTGCTACTCCCTGTTTATTGTCTATAGTCATTTTACCCCTACCGCCATGTGTATATATATATATATATATATATATATATATATATATATATATGGAACACATTGACTCTGTACCGGTACCCCCTGTATATAGTCTTGTTATTTTATCGTAACTTTTTTCTTACCTTATTTTATTTTTCAAATTTAGCAAATATTTTCCTCAACATGGAGCCTCTGACTGAGTCCTTTGCTGCCATAACAGCCTCCACTCTTCTGGGAAGGCTTTCCACTAGATGCCACGAGCATTAGTGAGGTCGGGCACTGATGTTGGGCAATTAGGCCTGGCTCACAGTCAGCGTTCCAATTCATCCCAAATGTGTTCGATGGGGTTGAGGTCCGGGCTCTGTGCAGGACAGTCCAGTTTTTCCACACTGATCTCGACAAACCATTTCTGTATGGACCTCGCTTTGTGCTCGTGGCATTGTCATGCTGAAACAGGGAAGAAATCCTTTAGACTGTCATTGTATGCTGTAGTGTGCAGATGTTCCTTCACTGGAACTAACAGGCCTAGCCCGAACCATGAAAAACAGCCCCAGACTATTATTCCTCCTCCACCAAACTTTACAGTTGGCACTATGCGTTCGGGCAGGTAGTGTTTGAAGGGGTGTCCACATACTTTTGGCCATGTATGTATATATCTAGATCCTTTAGTGCCTAAAATACACGGTTAAATACATTTAAAATAATAATCCTAATCTTTTGCATCTCTCAGATATTGGACAGAAACTTCAGAACGAACTTCCTTTGTAAAACTCTTTTTTTTACTATCTGTTGTTTTATGAAGTGGACCTGTTTTTCAATGTGTTTCTATGGGCTAATAGCAGTAATACCAAATTCAATTATTTATTTGTTCATACCTTAAGAAGTCTTAAAATTCCAAATCAAATAATTTGGTATGACCATCTTAAAACAATTCCATATGATAAAGTATTTCTCGCTGATATGAAAGATACATTCCTTGTGTTTCCAAAACCGAATCGATTGCGATGCGTTAAAACGTTCTGAACGAGCGTCTGGGATCTTAACAATACTCGCCGACCACTGTTGTTCAATTCATACTGGATGCATTGCTAACATAATGTGTTAGCCTGGGTTTCATTTAAATCAAAAACATGTATATGTGTTTCTGGACTGTGCACAATGCTTTCAACACGAACCCCCTACGTTTCTTTGTGATGTTAGGCTGGAGTTCCTGGCAGCAACTGCAGTATGCTCAATGTGCGTAAGGTCCTCCTACTTTGAATCAGACAAGTTCAGCTTCTCTCAGTGGGGGTAACATACATGGGTGTAGCTATGCTTCATTTTATAAAGGCAAAACTTTAATACACATAAGTGAATTTGTCCCAGTACTATTGGTCCCCTAAAATGGTACAAAAAGTGCTGTAATTTCTAAACGGTTCACCCGATATGGATGAAAATACCCTCAAATTAAAGCTGAGTCTGCAATTTAACCTCACTTTAACCTAATTCTATAATTTCAAATCTAAAGTGCTGGAGTACAGAGCCAAAACCAACAAAACGTGTCACAGTCCCAATACTTTTGAAGCTCACTGTATAACTATGTTGTATGATTTATGAATGGCAAGGATATAAGAGATCAACTTTTCAGTCAGTTCAACACCTTTTATAAACAAGTCAAGCTTGCTGTTCGCCAGTCAAAGCACAGTAAATAGCCTATGCGCCACCACTCCGTGGCTGCATATAAAACATGGCAAGCAAGGTCCAATGGTAACTTTTTTTCTCGCTGGCCCACTACTGGCTCAGACATGGTGTAGTTCTTAAATGCAATGGGGTCATGCAGTGCCTATAGGTTGGCACGCTTTCTCTATATATTTGGTTATTAGGATATGTATTAAAAAGTATGGATGGGCACGGTTAATCAAATATCTGAACGGACATTAGTATTCATTTTTTAGAAGAAATACAAAATATAGGACTATTTTAACAATGAAAAGGTTTTGTCTAAAATGTAAAACAATTATGTGACATTGCTACATAGCCTACAACAATAGACCATTACATTCCACAATTTTATAAAACAACAGTTTTATGACAGTTTATTATGAGTAGCCTACACACGTTTTGCAGGGTGTGGCTTGTTATTGTCGGTCAGTCATTGCAGCACTACAGTCAGATGCTACATGTGTAGCAAGTTAAGTGGAAGATTTCTAATCAATGCAAAATGGAATTAACATTCCGGAATTAAATTGGCTAAATGAGAATGTGTAGTCTTCAATGATCAACCAACGGTTAGGCTGTTTAATGTGAATGGAGTTGTTGTAGACAAGGATGGGGAGTGCAGCAAAATATCCTCAATTAGCTAGCCTAGCTTCAATCTAAGATCTAAAGAGGAATCAACTGGCATGGGTTACTAATACAGCTAGGATTATACCTTTGCCTGCTGGACAATAAAATAATGTTGATTTGAAAACCAATATAACATGATAAAAATGCTGGTTTCAATGACATATTAAAAGTGTTTATAAAATAATTCCCTCAACATTTATATGGTCGTATTTTGGCTAGGCTACTTTGTAACGAGGTAAGACGTGCTTCATAAAATGACATAAAACGTCCAGGTTTTAAACAAGTTCATGGTTAACTCGTTTCAAAATGCTTACCACCTCCGCTCAGATTCAAGGATGAGTGGTGTGCAGAACAGGCACGGTCCTTCGCTCTCCACTCTTGTGACCATTTGAGCTGAACGAACTGTGCATTGAGTATGTCAACAGAATCAAGCCTTTAGATGTTAATATTAATTATCTTTTGTTATATTTGTCAAACATGACTGGCGTTTAGCCTATATTTATGTAATTAAAAGTCTCATTAAAGTTTGGCTACATTTTCTGGCGCCTCCCTCATGTCAGCATCGGTTTCGACATAAGTAGGTAAAATGCACATAGGCTTTTTATTTAGGTAATTTTAACTAGGCATGTCAGTTAAGAACAAATTCTTATTTACAATGATGGCCTACCCCAGCCAAACCAGGACGACACTGAGCCAATTGTGCACCGCCCTATAGGACTCCCAATCACAGCCAGATGTGATACAGCCTGGATTCGAACCAGGGACTGTAGTGATGCCTCTTGCACTGAGATTCAGTGCCTTAGACCGCTGCGTCACTCAGGAGCATGAAAAATATACAAAAAGATTATTCCAATGTTGGTCTCTGATAAAATTCTGATCGTAGTAATTATTTGATATTGTGATTTTTGTGACTTAAAAAAAAAAATGTACTTGTCCATTTGGACATCTTAAATCTATATCCTTCTTGTCCAACAATGTATTTTACTTGTCCCGGACAAGCGTTATTGTCGAGCCCTGTTATGGGACATGGACATTTATGCTCTATCCCACCGTGTAAAGAAATTCGACTGCTCATACACTCACATACAGAGGTACCGAGACAGCAGACTTCCCTGTCATTGCTCACTTTGTGACTGATAGGCGCCTGTCCTCCTATCAATAGATCACTAGAAGATGCATATTGTTCATTCAAGCGGGGGAAGACTCCACATTCTTTTTTCTGACTACCGAATTGAAAAGTAGTGTAGTTAATTTAAGTAGAAAAAGTAGCGAGTCGGTTGTACAGCCGACAGCCGGCGCTAGTGGAAAACACTGCGTACAGTATAGCAATGTTCAACCGCAGCTGCTTTACATTCTGCTGCCCTCTTGTATGTATTGTTCATTATAGTTATGTTCCAAAATTCAGCAGGTATCCACAAGTGTGCTAGAGAAATGGACTCTGCCACTTGATTACTTTCACTGAAAATGGATTTGACCCCCCCACTAGTGCATCATATAAAGCCTTAATTCAAACCATTCAAATTTTGCAGTTCCTCAACATTTAAAGCTCTTTTTCCATCTCTTCCTCCCTGCTCAGCCATGGCCCAGTGTGTCCAACCTGGCGAAGGACTTCATTGACCGTGTGCTGACAGTGGACCCCAGCGAGAGGTTGACTGCAGGCCAGGCTCTGAAGCACCCCTGGGTCGTCAGCATGGCTGCTTCATCCTCCATGAAGAACCTGCAGCGCTCTATCTCCCAGAACCTCCTGAAGAGAGCCTCGTCACGCTGCCACAGCACCAAGTCTGCCCAGTCCACACGCTCCAGCCGCTCCACCAAGTCCAACAAGGCTCGCCGTGCTCGGGAGAAAGAGCTGCGTGAGCTCAACCGCCGCTACCAACAACAATACAATGGCTGAGTAATAGTTACATGGGCTGAAATTTTGACAAACTCGTAATGTTGCGTGTCTCATTGAGACCAAAAGCAGGGACTTATCAGCAGCTGGCCCTAGAACAGCACTTCAGCTCAGCAATATCATCCTAGGCCATTGTGCCACTGAGGCAGTAAACAAAACATCCTCAGATTTCACTATTTTTCCTAGATTCCTATTTTCTCATGTTTCTTTCCTGTCCTTGTGTGTCTCTTCATATTTATTTATTGTTGTCTTGATTATATTGTTTCCGTAAAAATGGTCACTTGAAGCTGTCCATCTAAACGGATCTGTTGAACAGAATTCAAGGTAATGAAGGTTTAGGAAGGGATGTTAAAATGCTTTTCCAACACTGATTCCTGATTATTTGCTGTGAATTTATTATGTTACAAGAACAGTGAGTTACTTGCTTTGGTGGAGATCTATATCTGATTATATCTTGATGTGGACAAAAAATACAATGATACTTTGTGCTAAAACACAAGTATGTCAATGAAGGCCAAAATAAACATTTATTTATTTAATTTTGGTTTAGAAGTCGTATATCCAATCTTATTGTATCCCGACCAGTTGCTTTCATGGATTGCAAATTAAGTCTCTTTCTTGCCAGGATTCAGTTTTTATAACCGGCCCATTCATGATTTTTTCCCCCTATTAATTCTGGGATTATTTTTCAACTGTGAGCTTGAAAGGCTGAGGGAGGTTGACTGGAAACTAAATAAGGACGTATGATCCAGCGCTTTTGCATCGATGTCATCGTCACCTAGTCCTGTCTCTTCACTCTCCTGCTCCCGCTACACTGTCTGAGATGAACAGCATTGTTGTAATGAAGTATACACGTCAAGTGATGTTTAATGTGTAATTTAACAAACTGATGGTGAATGGATCAAATAAATGTCTAACTGATGGAGAGTAGTCCAATGGTTGAAAGCTCAGTATTCATTTAATTTGTTGTATCAAATATTTATTTTCAATTTGTTCTGAGTAATGCAGACATGTCATGTTTGTACTGTAGAGCCCACAGACGGTTGTTGGGAGGAGAGACCAATCCAAATCTGGCCTTTCTGCACTATTGTCAAGTCTTAATCAAGAAAAATGACCATAAAATTATAGGATTGAAAATAAATCTTATAACTATTGCTTTAGTCTTTTAAATGAAACTCTTCAATGTTTCAGAGGTTTTATTATTTTGGGTGTACCTTGTTATAGCCTGTGAATGCACTTATTTAAGTGGTGGTTCAAGGGCCTGATCTCATTTAACCTACAGTATCATTTTGATGGGTCATCCAATAGTGTTTTGAAGGGATTTAAAAAAAATACTTATACCTCTGGTTTTTGTTGGCAGGCTTAGTTGTAGGTTTTGTATATTAATTACACATGCTCTTGTTAGTTAGCTCCTTTTGTAGTTATCTTTTTGTACTCCCCAACCAAGACACTCATAGTAAGCGATCGGTTTGATTTTGTCATATACACTATGTACTTTTGAGCAATTTCCGGTGAGAAGCAAGCGCTGGTATTTTAAAGTGAATTTTTCAAAGATACTGGAAATCCAACAGAGCCGTATCAACTTACCTCAATCTCTCGTTTGATAATTCTATAATGTTACATTATTCTCCATCTTCACTCAGTCGGTCCTACTGCTGTTATTGTTTTTTTAAATTGTTGTACAGTAATGTGCAGTGGTGTCTTCCCCCCACATACTTGGCCAACTGCACCCTCCCCCTCCCCCCTTTTGTCCTCTGAACAGCCTCAATTTGTCATGGCATGGACTCTAAAAGGTGTTGAAAGCATTCCACAGGGATGCTGGCCCATGTTGACTTCAATGCTTCCCACAGTTGTATCAAGTTGGCTGGGTGTCCTTTGGGTGGTGGACCATTCTTGATACACAGGGGAAACTGTTGAGCATGAAAAACCCGGCAGCGTTGCAGTTCTTGACACAAACCGGTGCGCCTGGCACCTACTACCATACCCTGTTCAAAGGCACTTAAATCTTTTGTCATGCCCATTCACCCTCTGAATGGCACACATACACAATCCATGTCTCAATTGTCTCAAGGCTTCAAAATCCTTCATTAACCTGTCTCCTCCCCTTCATCTACACCAATTTAAGTGGATTTAGCAAGCGTCATCAATAAGGGATCATAGCATTCACCTGGTCAGTCTGTAATGGAAAGAGTAGGTGTTCATAATGTTTTGTACACTCAGTGTATGTGAAATGCAGCATACATTTGTAACATGCATTTTCAACCCCACAGAACTAATAATGCCATGGTTTCAGTCACTTGTTGGTTGATTGTTTTTGAAACATCAATGCCTTTTATTTTTAACAAAGGTTTGGTTTAAATGCAAACGTGGAATTCAAAATTGCTTTTACATCCTGAAAAAACTATGTCTAGGCCTGAAGAGAATAGATTACATTTTTTTAAATGGAGCAAATTGTAAAGTGTGCAATGTGTGCCAAGTCAATGATTAACCAAATAGTATTTGCAAGCGATTTTGCGGAATGTAAACATATTTTCCGAAAGTGTTTCCTTTCACCTGTTCTATCTGTACGACACATGCTGTTGTCTTTTTCTGAAGTAGCCAATTCAACACTGTTTCCTGAATGCAATTGGTTTTTATGTATTTTTCTTATGTTGTTCATTTGTGTTTAAATGAGTGATAACACAATGATTCTTGTACATTAACTTTTTTAAAATGGTGAACTGGTTCAGTGAGTCATGTTTTATTTGAATATGCCAAATAAACAAACTCGAACCTGACAACTTTTTTTGTACTAATTTAAAATAAAGTTTCAGCTCTAATGATCATTCTTAGTGATACATCCTTTCAAAAAGTACCAGCCATATGTTCATACCAATTTGAAAGGAAAGATCCCTTTTTTCCACTGTGTATCATATGCTTTGTCATGTTTCCAGTGTTTTGATGGATTTGGCATCATAATGGTCTTTCCCCTATGTGAGCCCTATGCATTTTTTGTTTGGAAGTCCTAGTAAAATACACTACATGACCAAAAGTATGTGGACACCTGCTGGTCGAACATCTCATTCCAAAATCATGGGCATTAATATGGAGTTGGTCCCCCCCTTTTCTGCTATAACAGCCTCCACTCTTCTGGGAAGGCTTTCCACTAGATGTTTGAACATTGCTGCGGAGACGTGCTTCCATTCAGCCACGAGCGTTAGTGAGGTTGGGCACTGATGTTGGGCGATTAGACCTGGTTCGCGGTCAGAGTTCCAATTCATCCCAAAGGTGTTTGATGGGGTTGAGGTCAGGGCAGGGGTTGAGGGGTTGATGGGGTTGAGGTCAGGGCAGGTCAGGTTGAGGTCAGGGCAGGCCAGTTAAATTCTTCCACACCGATCTTGACAAACCATTTCTGTATAGACTTTGCTTTGTGCCCGGGGGCATTGTTATGCTGAAACAGGAAAGGGCCTTCCACAAACTACTGTTGCCACAAAGTTGGAAGCACAGAATCGTCTAGAATGTCATTGTATGCTGTAGCGTTAAGATTTCCCTTCACTGGAACTAAGCCCGAACCATACAAAACAGCCCCAGACCATTATTCCTCCTCCACCAAACTTTAAAGTTGCCACTATGCATTCGGGCTGGTAGCTTTCTCCTGGCATCCGCCAAACCCAGATTCGTCCGTAGGACTGCCAGATGGTGAAGCGTGATTCATCACTCCAGAAAACGCATTTCCACTGCTAAAGAGTTCAATGACGGCGAGCTTTACACCACTCCAGCGCCGCTTGGCATTGTGCATGGTGATCTTAGGCTTGTGTGCGGCTACTCTGCCATGGAAACCCATTTCATGAAGCTCCCGACGAACAGTTCTTGTGCTGATGTTGCTTCCAGAGGCAGTTTGGAACTTGGTAGTGAGTGTTGCAACTGAGGACAGACGATTTTTATGCGCTACGCGCTTCAGCACTTGGGGTTCTCATTCTGTGAGCTAGGTGTGGCCTCCCACTTCGCGGCTTAGCCATTGTTGCTCCTAGACGTTTGCACTTCACAATAACAGAACTTACAGTTGACCCGGGGCAGCTCTATCAGGTCAGAAATTTGATGAACTGACTTGTTTGAAAGGTGGCATCCTATGACTGTGCCACATTGAAAGTCACTGAGCTCTTCAGTACAGGCCATTCCACTGCCAGTGTTTGTCTGTGGAGGTTGGATGGCTGTGTGCTCGATTCTATACACCTGTCAGCAACGGGTGTGGCTGAAGTCGCCGAATCCACTCATTTGAAGGGGTGCCCACATACTTTTGTATACACAGTATAGTGTATATGCCACCAATATGACAAAAGGGTTTTGCTGCAATGTACGATTAAGTTTTTTCCTTATTTGTGGGTCTTGTTACATGCCTAATTCAATTAACTGAGAATTTTAAATATTTTTCACAGACACCAGGTTCCGTTTTCATTTATCCAGTTGTGTTGATGGGTTTCGTATTTGGTAAAGATATTTTACAAGTCTATTTTACAAACGGGCTCCACCACAGTCAATAGGCTCCTGCTGCTTACAGTGCAGGAAATTGAGCCACTGGTGTGTTTAAAGAGGACAGACTATAGACTTGTTATGGTAACTTGTTATTCAACAACCCTGTCCTTAGATAGCCTTCTAATCAGGTCAGATTTAACACCTACTGTCTTTTACTCAATTCCAATCCATGCACTATTGAGAGAATTCTGTCTAGCTGCATCACCGTCTGGTAAAACAACTACATGCCCTCGACCGTAAGGCTCTACAGATGGTGGTGCGGACGGCCAGCACAGCCATCGAGGACATCTACATCAGGCAGTGTCTGAGGAAGGCCAGGAAAATCTGCAAAGGATTCAGCCACCCCAGCCATGGACTGTTGTGCCCGCTACTGTCTGGCAAGCGGTACCGGAGCATCAGGTCTCAAACTAACAGGCTCTGAGACAGCTTCTACTTCCAAGCAATAGGACTATGAACAGCTCATCAAGAGCTGACTACCTCACCCATCTGTACTGACTCTACCTGCACTGACTATATACACACTACCCACACATACACAAACACATATACTGATACTCCCGCACCCCTCTACACACACACACACATGACTACATTACACAAATGCCACCAGTATCCCTTTCATTGATTGGTACTGATACTGACCTTGCATATAGTGTATATTCTAACATGTATTTATTGTATTCTCATGTGTACTTTTTAATTATTATGTGTATTTCTTTTATATGATTTAGTATAACTGGATTGTTGAGGATCATTGCATCTAAAAATCCAAGATGCTGTGAAATTGTGAAACTGTGCTTTTATCTAATTTACCAGTTGCTGTGAATAATGCCGTATGTTAACTTGATTTACTAGTGTTGATAAGTAGTTTAAATGTAGCCAATAAATCATTTTGATACAGTGTATCTGTATGTGATGGTGGTGGACTCTGCATTCTGCATCCCTGATCCCATCGAATATGCATAAATATTATACAGCTGCAGCCCCGCAGCAGCCTGTGACTAAAACTAGCCTGTCCCGAATATCATGGATATATTGGAACTAGTGGATATATGGAGGCTTAAATATCCTGACCTAGTGAGATATACATGGCGGAGGCTCAATCAAGCTAGTCATCTTGACTACTTTCTTATGTCATTCTCACTGGTATCAAAAGTTCAAAAGTGTTAATAGGGGACAAAATGCGGTTGGACCATCAAATAATTGGCATATACATTACTCTTACAGAATTTTCACATGGGAGAGGATATTGAAAATGTAATCAAAGCCTATTGGATGATAACTTGTTTTTAACTAACACATAAGAATTTACAACTGACTTTTTCCAACATATCATAGGTACAGCAGATACCCTTATTGTATGGGACAAATGTGCCTTTAGAGGCCATGCAATTCAATACTCATCTTTAAAACAAAAACAATTTAGGTCAAAATAGTTCATATTAACAAAAGAAATAGAAGGACTAACAGTACAGATACAGTAGATAGCAATAAAAACTGTGCCATAGAGGCACAGAATAAGTTAGAGGAAAAACAAAAAGAAATGGAGGAACTTATTCAAGAAAGATCAAGTGTAATATCTTATTAAAATAAAACAAACTGGATGGAATATTGGGAAAAATGCACCAAATCGTTTTTTAATCTTCAACAAAGATATGGCACCCAAAAAGAATTTATTGAAACTTGTTACAAATGATGGAGTCACTCATGATTCACCAAACAATATTTTGAAAGAGTACTTTAAGCATATGTTTTTGGTGAATTGTATGGATTTTTTTCTATTTATAATGTAAAATTAATAGCTGTACAGAAAGACTCATGTGAAGGCCAAATTACAGAGGAGGAACTTCTTGATGCAATTAAAGCCTTTAAGTCCAGGAAAACTCCAGGGCTGGATGGCATACAAGTTGAGGTGTTCCAAACCTTTTTTGATGTACTCAGAGAACCGTTATTAGCATTTTAACCACTCCTATAAACATTTTAGATGATCAGATACTCAACAAGAAGGTCTGATTTCATTACTACTGAAACCGGACCCAAGTGGTAAATATAAAGACCCAGTCCATTTAAAAATGGTGAGGCTCCTTACAACTTCAGTGTTGTGATGCAAAAATTCTGGCAAAATGCATAGCGCATGGAATTAAAAAGGTACAGTATTGTCAGATATTATTCATCCTAATCAGGCAGGTTTTTTTTACATGGACGATACATTGGAGATAATATAAGACAAGTACTGGAAACAATAGAACACTATGAAAATTCCAGGAAACCAAGCCTGGTATTCATAGCTGACTTTGAAAAGGCTTTTGATAAAGTACAACTGGAATTTATTTACAAATGTCTGGAATATTTCAAATTTGGAGTTATGTATAGTAACCCTAGATGTAAAATACACTGCTCAAAAAAATAAAGGGAACACTTAAACAACACAATGTAACTCCAAGTCAATCACACTTCTGTGAAATCAAACTGTCCACTTAGGAAGCAACACTGATTGACAATACATTTCACATGCTGTTGTGCAAATGGAATAGACAAAAGGTGGAAATTATAGGCAATTAGCAAGACACCCCCAAAAAAGGAGTGATTCTGCAGGTGGTGACCACAGACCACTTCTCAGTTCCTATGCTTCCTGGCTGATGTTTTGGTCACTTTTGAATGCTGGCGGTGCTCTCACTCTAGTGGTAGCATGAGACGGAGTCTGCAACCCACACAAGTGGCTCAGGTAGTGCAGTTCATCCAGGATGGCACATCAATGCGAGCTGTGGCAAAAAGGTTTGCTGTGTCTGTCAGCGTAGTGTCCAGAGCATGGAGGCGCTACCAGGAGACAGGCCAGTACATCAGGAGACGTGGAGGAGGCCGTAGGAGGGCAACAACCCAGCAGCAGGACCGCTACCTCCGCCTTTGTGCAAGGAGGTGCACTGCCAGAGCCCTGCAAAATGACCTCCAGCAGGCCACAAATGTGCATGTGTCAGCATATGGTCTCACAAGGGGTCTGAGGATCTCATCTCGGTACCTAATGGCAGTCAGGCTACCTCTGGCGAGCACATGGAGGGCTGTGCGGCCCCACAAAGAGATGCCACCCCACACCATGACTGACCCATCGCCAAACCGGTCATGCTGGAGGATGTTGCAGGCAGCAGAACGTTCTCCACGGCGTCTCCAGACTCTGTCACGTCTGTCACATGTGCTCATGTGCTCAGTGTGAACCTGCTTTCATCTGTGAAGAGCACAGGGCGCTAGTGGCGAATTTGCCAATCTTGGTGTTCTCTGGCAAATGCCAAACGTCCTGCACGGTGTTGGGCTGTAAGCACAACCCCCACCTGTGGACGTCGGGCCCTCATACCACCCTCATGGAGTCTGTTTCTGACCGTTTGAGCAGACACATGCACATTTGTGGCCTGCTGGAGGTCATTTTGCAGGGCGCTGGGAGTGCACCTCCTTGCACAAAGGCGGAGGTAGCGGTCCTGCTGCTGGGTTGTTGCCCTCCTACGGCCTCCTTCACGTCTCCTGATGTACTGGCCTGTCTCCTGGTAGCGCCTCCATGCTCTGGACACTACGCTGACAGACACAGCAAACCTTTTTGCCACAGCTCGCATTGATGTGCCATCCTGGATGAACTGCACTACCTGAGCCACTTGTGTGGGTTGTAGACTCCGTCTCATGCTACCACTAGAGTGAGAGCACCGCCAGCATTCAAAAGTGACCAAAACATCAGCCAGGAAGCATAGGAACTGAGAAGTGGTCTGTGGTCACCACCTGCAGAATCACTCCTTTTTTGGGGGTGTCTTGCTAATTGCCTATAATTTCCACCTTTTGTCTATTCCATTTGCACAACAGCATGTGAAATGTATTGTCAATCAGTGTTGCTTCCTAAGTGGACAGTTTGATTTCACAGAAGTGTGATTGACTTGGAGTTACATTGTGTTGTTTCAGTGTTCCCTTTATTTTTTTGAGCAGTGTATTAGTATTCAACTGTCAAGAGGAGTAAAACAAGGTTGTCCACCATCTGCATTTTTTATTATTATGGCCATCGATATGTTAGCTATTAAACTCAGATCTAACAATAATATCAAGGGGCTAGAAATCCAGGGCTTAAAAACAACGGTGCCATTGTACGCTGATGATTCATGTTTTCTTTTAAATCCACAATTTGTATCCTCCCACAGCCTCATAGAGTATCTAGATACTTTTTCTAATGTCTCTGGATTACAACAAAATTATGATAAGTGTACTATATTACATATTGGATCACAAAAAAATACAACTTTGACATTACCATGTAGTGTACCAATAAAATGGTCTGACAGTGATGTGGAAATACTCGGTATTCATATCCCGAAAGAAAGAAATTATCTCACTACAATACATTTTAATAGAAAGTTTGATAACATCTTTCTACCGTGGAAAGGAAAATAACGGTTTATTTGTGGAAAAATCACCCTGATTAACTCTTTAGTCATATCCCAGTTAACCTATTTGCTTATGGCCTTGCCATAAATAGGCCCGTTTAATTTTGTCTGGCTTGCCGTTCCAAATATAATTTAGAAAACAAGTTGCTAGGTTCGGAGAGCAGAAATTATTAAAGCATTAGACCTCTCACTAAAGGCTTCAGTCATACAAAAATTATACTTGATAACTTTTGTAGCATATTAGTAAGAATGTCTCACCCCTTGTTCAAGAATGACCTTTTTTCCTCTATTCAGATTGGAACCTCTCACTTTCGGTTATTTGAAAATGAAATAATCTCCAAAATAACACTATTTTTAAAACAAGCCATAGAAAGTCGGTTGCAATTTCAGTTTAATCCACCAGAAAATACAGAACAAATAATACAACAAATATTATGGTTAATCTCAAATATACTAATTGATTAAAAAATAAAAAATAATAATCTTTGTAAATGATATCATAAATAGGACTGGTGGACTTATGTCACACATGCAGCTCACAAAAATAAATGGAAATGTCTGCTCTGCCGAAAATTACAAGCAACTAATTGCAGCATTACCGCAAAAATGGAAGATGCAAACGGAAGGGAGAAAAAGTAAGAAACTTGTCTGTTGGCCCTGCATTAAAGACCAAAATTGGTTAAAGAAAATAATGATAAATAAAAAAAGTATACCAGTTTCATTTAAGGACCAAAAAATTTACAGCTGTGAAATATAAAGCATGCGCAGACCAGCTGGCTGGTGTGTTTATGGACATATTCAATCGCTCCCTATCCCAGTCTGTTGTTCCCACATGCTTCAAGATGGCTACCATTGTTCCTGTACCCAAGAAGGCAAAGTTAACTGAACTAAATGACTACCGCCCCGTACAGTAGCACTCACTTCTGTCCTCATGAAGTGCTTTGAGAGACTAGTCAAGGATCATATCCCCTCCACCTTACCGGCCACCCTAGACCCACTTCAGTTTGCATACCGTACAACAGGTCCACAGATGATGCAATCGCCATCACACTGCCCTATCCCATCTGGACAAGAAGAATACCTATATAAGAATGCTGTTCATTGACTATAGCTCAGCATTCAACACCATAGTACCCTCCAAGCTCATCATCAAGCTGGTGGTCCTGGGTCTCAACCCCACCCTGTGCAATTGGGTCCTGGACTTTCTGACGGGCTGCCCCCAGGTGGTGAAGGTAGGAAACAACATCTCCACTTCACTTACCCTCAACACTGGGGCCCCACAAGGGTTCGTGCTCAGCCCTCTCCTGTACTCCCTGTTCACCAATGACTGCATGGCCATGCACGCCTCCAACTCAATCATCAAGTTTGCAGACGACACAACAGTAGTGGGCTTGATTACCAACAACGACGAGACAGCCTACAGGGAGGAGGTGGGGGCACTCGGAGTGTGGTGTCAGGAAAACAACCTCTCACTCAACATCAACAAAACAAATGAGATTATTGTGGACTTCAGGAAACAGCAGAGGGAGCACCCCCCTTTTCACATCGAAGGGACAGCAGTGGAGAAGGTGGAAAGTGTTAAGTTCCTCGGTGTACACATCACAAACAAACTGAAATGGTCCACTCACACAGACAGTGTGGCGAAGAAGGCGCAGCAGCGCCTCTTCAATCTCAGGAGGCTGAAGAAATGTGGTTGTCACCCAAAATCCTGACAAACTTTTACAGATGCACAATCGAGAGCATCCGGTCGGGCTGTATCACAGCCTGGTACGGCAACTGCACCGCCCTCAACCGCAAGGCTCTCCAGAGGGTGGGGCGGTCTGCACAACACATCACTGGGGGCAAACTACCTGCCCTCCATGACACCTACAGCACCCGATGTCACAGGAAGGGCTAAAAGATCATCAAGGACATCAACCACCCGAGCCACTGCCTGTTCACACCGCTACCATCCAGAAGGCGAGGTCAGTACAGGTGCATCAAAGCTGGGACCGAGAGACTGAAAAACAACTTCTATCTCAAGGCCATCAGACTGCTAAATAGCAATCATTAACTCAGAGAGGCTGCTGCCTACATTAAGACCCAATCACTGGCCACTTTAATAAATGGATCACCAGTCACTTTATACAATGCACTCTAAATAATGGCACTTTAATAATGTTTACATATCTTACATTACTCATATCACATGTATATACTGTATTTGATACCATCTATTGCACCTTGCTTATGCCGCTCAGCCATCGCTCATCCATATCCTTACATGTACATTTTCTCATTCACCCCTTTAGATTTGTGTGTATTAGGTAGTCGTTGGGGAATTGTTAGATAACTTGTTAGATATTACTGCAATGTCGAAACAAGAAGCATAAGCATTTCGCTACACTCAAATTAACATCTGCTAATCATGTGTATGTGACAAATACAATTTGATTTGATTTAGATTGCAAAATAGTTGGGAAGAGATATTCGAGGTACCGATTCCATTGGACATAGTTTATGAGCTGATACACAAAATTACGCCGGATTCAAAGCGTAGAATTCTCCAATTGAAATGAATATACAAAATTCTTGCAACCATATATAATATATGATGAGTGTAGCTGAAAGATGAGATTAAAAACTAAAAAAAGATAACTATTGTAAAATACATTGTGTCCGTGAAATATATATAGTATGTGTAAGCTGGAAGTAGAAGCCTAAGTGTTGTTTTCCATTAGTTTACTCCAATTAGGGGAAGGGTGGTAGGGTTAGGGGAACAAAAGGTGGTGACCATTGTGACCTAAATAATTATCACCCTATTTCTTATAGGGTGATAATCAGTGATTCATTCTCAGCTAAGATCTTTCTTGTCTTTGAAATGTATTCTAAATGTACACTACCGTTCAAAAGTTTGGGGTCACTTAGAAATGTTCTTGTTTTTGAAAGAAAAGCACATTTTTTGTCCATTAAAATAACATCAAATTGATCAGAAATACAGTGTAGACATTGTTAATGTTGCAAATGACTATTGTAGCTGGAAATGGCTGATTTTTTATGGAATATCTACGTAGGCGGACAGAGGCACATTATCAGCAACCATCACTCCTGTGTTCCAATGGCACGTTGTGTTAGCTAATCCAAGTTTATCCAGCATCCCTCACTGTTGACGTTGAGACTGTTTTTTTGCGGGTACTATTTAATGATGCTGCCATAAAAAAACACCACCCCATTCCACTACTTTGACCCTAACTGATCCTACTCCAGGCTGAATGCCTGGGAGGAAGGGACTCTTTCGCTCAACACACTTTGTAACTTTTCTGCAATAAAACCTTCTCTGCAGCTGCCACCACACCTATTCTCTGTGATCTAAGTTCTATTTCTGCAGTACAGTTGTTAACCATGGGAATGAATGCTAAGAAGCCAACTTTAACTGAAGCACAAATTCGTATCACTCTTTATTGGCCTAGCAAACTGGCTCTAAGCAGAATAGAAAGAGGACTTGTGAGGCGTCTTTCTAAAACTAGACACTCTAATGTACTTGTCCTCTTGCTTAGTTGTGCACTCCCACTCCTCTTTCTATTCTGCTTAGAGCCAGTGTGCTAGGCCAATAAAGAGTGATACGAATTTGTGCTTCAGTTAAAGTTGGCTTCTTAGCATTCATTCCCATGGTTAACAACTGTACTGCAGAAATAGAACTTAGATCACAGAGAATAGGTGTGGTGGTGGCAGCTGCAGAGAAGGTTTTATTGCAGAAAAGTTACAGTGTGTTGAGCGAAAGAGTCCCTTAGGATCAGTTAGGGTCAAAGTAGTGGAATGGGGTGGTGTTTTTTTATTTAAATGTTGTATTTTTATCAAATAGTGGTATATAGGTGTAGGGTTAGTTGGTGGTGCAACCCCCCCCCCCACATTTTGTTTTTGTATCACAAAATGTAACGTGATCGACCACACACTCCCGCACAGTAGGTGGCAACATGCACAAACAAATGTGCGAACGCCATGATGTGTTGTTGCAGAATGATGATGATGGTTAGCTAGCGAAAAAAAAGATGGTTAGCTAGCTAGCTGAACGTTAGTGTTCTGCGGCTGTGAAGTTATTGGTTTTGTTTGAGACCAAGCCAGCTACCTCACCACCCAACGTCATACAAGATTATATGAAATTGCATTATTCAGGCTGGCGTCAAGCACGTTAAAGGTGAGTAGCTATATCTGGCTGCCAGGTAAAATTATATCTAAGCTAGCAGGATACTGGCTGGCGTACGCATGTGTTGAAATGTAATAGCTAGTCTAACGTTAGGTTAGCTGCGTTTCACAAGACGAGATAAACAGTGGTGTGTTGACACTGTCGTCTACTGTGGCTAGACAACTAGCTAGTTAGTAATGTAATAATAGCGAGCAAGCTAGGCAATTGAAGGTATTTTATCAACATGCTACAATAACTGACTAGCTATACAGCATAACACTACCAACAACGTGTTTTTTTTAACGAGTGCGTTTAGCTAGCTAACGTTAACTGGCTAGTTGCTTTGTTAGCTAACTAGCTAGCTTTTTGGGGGAGGGGGCTGACTTGAACACTACAATTATTAGCCAGCTATCCATTATCATGATGCTAACTAACGATGATGACAATAGAGCTAGCTAATAAACAATACAAAATATAGCTAGCTAGCTTGTGTTACTTGACAATATATTAAGGAAATCTCCCAAAACGTTTGAACTAGACAAACAACACATTGTTTGCTAGCCTAATCTTAGTTATACTCACACTTGCCACTTTTTTTTATTTTATTTTTTTACATCTGCTTCTTGTTATAGCTAGCTACCATATCAAATATTGACGTTGATACAGGTAGCCTATAACATGTCATCACATTGGAAAATGCTCAACTAAGCTGTAAGTTACTAGTTGCCCCTCAATGTAGCAATCTATTTTTTTTATCGAACAACTTCACCATAGTTATGTTGTTGAAAACAAGACTGGTGTCCCGGTTCATTTGCTAAGTAAAGTTCGGAGTCATATGGTTTATATATATATTATACACACACACATTTATTTTTGGTCACCATGTTAGGGGGGGTTGATGTGCTGTCCAGAGAGGTTTGGTGGCGTTTTCTCATGTCAGCGTTATGTTGACACAAGTGGTCCTGTCTGACTTTACAGCCCTAATTTACATCCAGCAGACCATGTTCCCAGCCGGAGCCAGAACTAGTGGTTTTGGTTTGGATCTCAGAAAGGCCCATCTGGTGTGCACAATGGGAGGGGGCTGTCCATATTTTTCTGCCTTAGTGCCACTATCTAACTGGCGTGTATTCATTACGGAAAACGTTTACCGTTTTGGGGCGGCAGGTAGCCTAGTGGTTAGAGTTTTGGGCCAGTAACCGAAAGGTTGCTGGATTGAATCCCCGAGCTGACAAGGTAAAAATCTGTCGTTCTGCCCCTCAACAAGGCACTAGGCCGCCATTGTAAATAAGAATTTGTTCTTAACTGACTTGTCTAGTTAAATAAAGGTTCAATTTAAGAACCAAATGTTAGCAAACAGAGCAAAACGAGAGTTTCTATGGGACAAATTCAGGTGGAAACTGCATGAATTGCATAGAATTCTACATCGATCAGAAATTTGGTTTTGAATCAGGAAAGTTTAGAGGTCGACCTCTACAAGCCAGAATGTTGAATAATGTACACAAGATAAACATAAATGCACAAGACGCATTTATGCGTTTACATGGTTTCTGCGCAAGCTTCAGGTGATATAAATCTGAATGCGCTTTAAAAAGTTGATGTAATTATACGTGGATATGTGGATATATTGTCTCACATTCCTACCGCCAAAGGAACAACTGCGCGGACAAGTGGCGAAATATGCTTTTATTCAACATTCAGGCTTGTAGAGGTCATGAGAGGAAACTTTCCTGATTCAAATGCTCATTTCTGCCCGATGTAGAATTCAATGCAATTCAAGATAAGTTTTTCAGGCAAGATCCCTCCTTGTTAACTTTTAAGAAATGTTTTGCAACATAATCTGCTGAATGAATACACCACTGGTCCTTGGTCCATGCCACAGGCCGTCGGAAGGAAATTATACTAGAGGTCGACCGATTATGATTTTTCAACGCCGATACTGATTATTGGAGGACCAAAAAAAGCCTATACCGAATAATCGGCCGATATAAAATATATATATATTTTTTTAAAGTATTTATTTGTAATAATGACAATTACAACAATACTGAATGAACACTTATTTTAACTTATATATTTAAGTTCCTTGCTCAGAACATGAGAACATATGAAAGCTGGTGGTTCCTTTTAACATGAGTCTTCAATATTCCCAGGTAAGAAGTTTTAGGTTGTAGTTATTATAGGAATTATAGGACTATTTCTCTCTATACGATTTGTATTTCATATACCTTTGACTATTGGATGTTCTTATAGGCACTTTAGTATTGCCAGTGTAACAGTATAGCCTCCATCCCTCTCCTCGCCCCTACCTGGGCTTGAACCAGGAACACATCGACAACAGCCACCCTCGAAGCAGCGTTACCCATCGCTCCACAAAAGCCGTGGCCCTTGCAGAGGGCACCCCGCTAACTAGCTAGCCATTTCACATCGGTTACACCAGCCTAATCTTGGGAGTTGATAGGCTTGAAGTCATAAACAGCTCAATGCTTGAAGCATTGCGAAGAGCTGCTGGCAAAACGCACGAAAGTGCTGTTTGAATGAATGCGTACGAACGAGCCTGCTGCTGCTCAGTCAGACTGCTCTATCAAATATCAAATCATAGACTTAATTATAACATAATAACACACAGAAATACGAGCCTTTGGTCATTAATATGGTCGAATCCGGAAACTATCATTTCGAAAACAAAACGTTTATTCTTTCAGTGAAATACGGAACCGTTCCGTATTTTATCTAACGGGTGTCATCCCTAAGTCTAAATATTGCTGTTACATTGTACAACCTTCAATGTTATGTCATAATTACGTAAAATTCTGGCAAATTAGTTCGCAACGAGCCAGGCGGCCCAAACTGTTGCATATACCCTGACTGCGTGCAATGAACGCAATATAAGTGACACAATTTCACCTGGTTAATATTGCCTGCTATCCTGGATTTCTTTTAGCTAAATATGCAGGTTTAACAATATATACTTCTGTGTATTGATTTTAAGAAAGGCATTGATGTTTATGGTTAGGTACAGTCATGCAACGATTGTGCTTTTTTCGCAAATGCGCTTTTGTTAACTCATCCCTTAGTTTGGCGAAGTTGGCTGTCTTTGTTAGGAAGAAATAGTTTGCAATGAGCTAGGCGGCCCAAACTGCTGCATATACCTTCACTCTGTTGCAAGAGAAGTGACACCATTTTTCCTAGTTAAAAGAAATTCATGTTAGCAGGCAATATTAACTAAATATGCAGGTTTAAAAATATATACTTGTGAATTGATTTTAAGAAAGGCATTGATGTTTATGGTTAGGTACACGTTGGAGCAACGACAGTCCTTTTTTGCGAATGCCACCGCATCGATTATATGCAACGCAGGACACGCTAGATAAACTAGTAATATCATCAACCATGTGTAGTTAACTAGTGTTTATGATTGAGTGATTGATTGTTTTTTATAAGATAATGCTAGCAAGCAACTTACCTTGGCTTCCTACTGCATTTGCGTAACAGGCAGGTTCCTCGTGGAGTGCAATGTAATCAGGTGGTTAGAGCGTTGGACTAGTTAACCGTAAGGTTGAAAGATTGAATCCCCGAGCTGACAAGGTAAAAATCTGTTGTTCTGCCCCTAAACGAGGCAGTTAACCCACCCTTCCTAGGCCGTCATTGAAAATAAGAATGTGTTCTTAACTGACTTGCCTAGTTAAATAAAGGTGTAAAATTTTTTTTTTAATCGGCCAAATCAGTGTTCAAAAATACCAATTTCCGATTGTTATGAAAACTTGAAATCGGCCCTAATTAATCGGCTTTTCCGATTAATTGGTCGACCTCTAAATGATACCCCACCTGTCCAGGGTCTGTTATTGATGGGGTGGGGTTTTAAGGCTGCTCCTGACCTATCCCAATGATGGCAGATTTCCCCCTTGGGGCCAAGCCTTTGTGGCTGAGTTTGCATGTTTCGGCATTCCTCCAGATTTATGGTAGACTCTGTGCGTGAGTGGAGGTCCTCTCCCTGAAAACAGCAGTGAAAATGGTTAATGTCCATTTGACCAACCCATTCTGAATTTATGTTGCCTTGTAACTCAATACTGAAATTACATTGTAGACACTAGTTACCTTCCAAAACTACATAGAATCGAAGTAGATGGATTTGATTGGGGAAGGGAAAGCATCAAGTTGCTGAAGTATGTGTGCATTAGGCTAGATTTTATTATGTCCTGTTAATACGACATTGTCTTCCATTTCGTTCCAGGTATTTGAGGAAAATATCTGCAGTGGAACTCTAGGCCAAACAACCACCTTCCTCATCAACCTTTGGATCTCCTCAGTGTGTAAAAATGTATCCTTTGATAGTCGCCTGGCTGACGGACTGATCTACATGCTGGACTTCAACGATGGAGAGGAAACGCAGAAAGAAATGAAAAGAAGATCAGGCGGTGTGCAATGAAGGCATCTGTGAGCTTTGGGCACGAACTGCTCTGTTGATGGATGATTGCCATATCAGCATTATTTTTGTCTTGTCATATGTTAAACAATTGCCCCTGGCTGCTAGGAAGCCTGCTCTGGGCTTGGAGGGATAAAGACTATTTCTGATGGGTGGTGAACAGAAAAGAACTGCTTGGACCATGACCCTGGAGCGTATATGTTTCTCGCTACTAGTGGCCCTGCTATGTGGCAGGTTGCCTCTAGTGGGGACAGAGGGAGGAGATGGGACCGCATCCACCTCCACTTCATCTCCCAACCCTGATGGGAATCACAGTTCCAACTGCTCAAGTCTCACTGTGAAGCTGGAATTCTCCACCAAAGTAGTTGAACATGGTAAGCGCTGTTACTGTTGTCCATTTGTTTTTCTCAAGCTTTTACTAGAACACATTTAAAGCATTGTGAAAGTGTAAACAATAATTGAAACAGACTGATGAATGCATATTTCCTCTTGTCAGCCACAGTATGTTTGAGAGATTTTCAGGTCACATATGATTTGTTTAAGATGATTGCCATTTATGACATGCAAGTCAAGTGTATTTTTCTCTTTTATGGTGTTTGTGTTAATGAATTGCCACTCATTGACCACAGACCAACAACACAATGTGAGCCTTGCAGGACGATCACAGTCAAGCTTCTCTACACTACTCTACCTGGCTGGAGATTCCAGGCTTGGCAGGCAAACAGTGTTGGGGTATTCAATTACTGTTGTCCCAGAGAGTACACAACCACCCCATTTCCCCTCCTTCCTCTTAAAGATCCAGTCAGAGTAGTCTGTCTGGATGCTTGTCTTTGCAGCCCTGCTGTGGACTAGGCTGACAAAACGCCATGCCAGAATATAACGTGATATTTATTGTCCCCTTAATATTGGCCTGCGGCTGAATGTGCCCTTTGTGCTACAGACCTTTTTTACTTTTTTTTATTAATTCCTAGTGACCCAGTGAGAGCAGTGCATTGTGAAACAGGGCGAGAGGTCATCATGACAGAGTGGTGGGGCTAAGGGGTCAAGATTATTTGAAGGGCCTTGTGCAGAGTCAATAAGGAATTGTTTTGTGTTTTTTATATCTCTGCCGTGCTAACACATACCGTAATTTCCGGACTATAAGCCGCTACTTTTTCCCACGCTTTGAACCTTGCGGTTTATACAATGACGCGGCTAATTTATGGATTTTTCCCGCTTTCACAAGATTCATGCCGCCAAAAAACTGAGCACCGTCACATAATGTGACGTAAATCGAGCGCGCTCAAACTTCCCATAATTCTGATTACGGTAGTCATTTTGTCACCCTCATCATGGCAAAGACACGGAGAAATTGTCACGTTCCTGACCTGTTTTTCCTTTTTCTTGTATTTATTTGGTTGGTCAGGGTGTGAGTTGGGGTGGGTTGTCCATGTGTTATTTTTCTATGTCGGGTTGTTTGTGTTCGGCCGGGTATGATTCTCAATCAGAGGCAGCTGTAAATCGTTGTCCCTGATTGAGAATCATACTTTTTGTATCTCGTGTTGTATCTCGTGTCTGTATTCGGGTCGTTTCTCTTTTGTCATTTTGTTTCGTTAGTGTTCCGTTTATTTGGTTAATAAATAATCATGGACACAAACCACTCCGCATATTGGTCTGATCCTTCTCGCCTCTCCTCCTCGTCCGATGAGGAGGATTACGCCGACCGTTACAGAAATGCATATGATGCAGCTTTCAATTTGAAGGCGATCGATCTGGCTGTTGGAAAAGGAAATAGAGCTGCTGCACGGGAGCTTGGCCTTAATGAGTCGATGATAAGACGTTGGAAACAGCAGCGTGAGAAACTGACTCAGTGCAAAAAGACAACAAAAGCTTTCAGAGGAAAGAAAAGCAGATGGCCCGAAATAGAAAATGAGGCTTGGATGACAAGTGGGGAGAAATCCTTCACTAAAACGGGCCGCATGCGAAGAGCAACTTATGGTCAAGTCTGCCAGTGGGTCCTGACAGCGTGGAGCATTGTCAAAAAAAATAAAAAAAAACCACTATCATCAACGGGTTTCGCAAGGCTGGACTGCTGCGTATTGAAGAGGGCAGCATGAGCTCAGCGGGGAATTTGCCTCCGGATGAAAGTGACGAGAGCGACAATGAAAACGATCCAACATCGGATGAAGCAATTCTGAGGCTATTCAACTCCGACACCAAAGGAGATGACTTCAGTGGTTTCAGTGCACAGGAGGAAGATAGTGACCAATGACTTTCTTGGTAGGCTACTGTTTACTGCTATTTTTTTAAAATTTGTTACAAGCCGTGTTTCGTTAAAGCCTATTTATTTTTGTTACAAGCCGTGTTTCGTTTAAAGGCCTATTTATTTTTGTTACAAGCCGTGTTTCGTTTAAAAAGCCTATTTATTTTTGTTACAAGCCGTGTTTCCTTTAAAGGCTGTGTAAAGTTCATTTGTTTCAATGTACCGGTAGGCACCTGCGGCTTATAGACATGTGCGACTTATTTATGTACAAAATACACTGCTCAAAAAAATAAAGGGAACACTTAAACAACACAATGTAACTCCAAGTCAATCACACTTCTGTGAAATCAAACTGTCCACTTAGGAAGCAACACTGATTGACAATAAATTTCACATGCTGTTGTGCAAATGGAATAGACAAAAGGTGGAAATTATAGGCAATTAGCAAGACACCCCCCAATAAAGGACTGGTTCTGCAGGTGGTGACCACAGACCACTTCTCAGTTCCTATGCTTCCTGGCTGATGTTTTGGTCACTTTTGAATGCTGGCGGTGCTTTCACTCTAGTGGTAGCATGAGACGGAGTCTACAACCCACACAAGTGGCTCAGGTAGTGCAGCTCATCCAGGATGGCACATCAATGCGAGCTGTGGCAAGAAGGTTTGCTGTGTCTGTCAGCGTAGTGTCCAGAGCATGGAGGCGCTACCAGGAGACAGGCCAGTACATCAGGAGACGTGGAGGAGGCCGTAGGAGGGCAACAACCCAGCAGCAGGACCGCTACCTCCGCCTTTGTGCAAGGAGGGGCACTGCCAGAGCCCTGCAAAATGACCTCCAGCAGGCCACAATTTTATTTAGAATTGTTTAACACTTTTTTGGTTACTAAACTCTGCAAAAAAAGAAACGTCCCTTTTTCAGGACGTTTCGTCCAAATAACTTCACAGATCTTCATTGTAAAGGGTTTAAACACTGTTTCCCATGCTTGTTCAATGAACCGTAAACAATTAATGAACATGCACCTGTGGAACGGTCGTTAAGACACTAACAGCTTACAAACTGTAGGCAATTAAGGTCACCGTTATGATAACTTAGGACACCTAAGAGGCCTTTCTACTGACTCTGAAAATCACAAGAAGAAAGATGCCCAGGGTCCCTGCTCATCTGCGTGAACGTGCCTTAGGCATGTGTAACAGTATAACTTTACGTCCGTCCCCTCGCCCCGACCCGGGCGTGAACCAGGGACCCTCTGCACACATCAACAACAGTCACCCACGAAGCATCGTTACCCATCGCTCCACAAAAGCCGCGGCCCTTGCAGAGCAAGGGGAACCACTACTTCAGGGTCTCAAAGCGAGTGACGCCACCGATTGAAATGCTATTAGCGCGCAGCACCGCTAACTAACTAGCCATTTCACATCCGTTACACATGCTGCAAGGAGGCATGAGGACTGCAGATGTGGCCAGGGCAAAACATTGCAGTGTCCGTATTGTGAGACGCCTAAGGCAGCGCTACAGGGAGACAGGACGGACAGCTGATTGTCCTCGCAGTGGCAGACCACGTGTAACAACACCTGCACACTGATCAGTACATCCGAACATCACACCTGCGGGACAGGTACAGGATGGCAACAACTGCCCGAGTTACACCAGGAACGCACAATCCCTCCATCAGTGCTCAGACTGTCCGCAATAGGCTGAGAGAGGCTGGACTGAGGGCTTGTAGGCCTGTTGTAAGGCAGGTCCTCACCAGACATCACCGGCAACAACGTTGCCTATGGGAACAAACCCACTGTCGCTGGACCAGACAGGACTGGCAAAACGTGCTCTTCACTGACGAGTCGCGGTTTTGTCTCACCAGGGGTCATGATCCGATTCGCGTTTATTGTCGAAGGCATGAGCGTTACACCGAGGCCTGTACTTTGGAGCAGGATCGATTTGGAGGTGGAGGGTCCTTCATGGTCTGCGGCGGTGTGTCACAGCAGCCTCGGACTGATCTTGTTGTCATTTCAGTCAATCTCAACACTGTGCGTTACAGGGAACACATCCTCCTCCCTCATGTGGTACCCTTCCTGCAGGCTCATCCTGACATGACCCTCCAGCATGACAATGCCACTTTGCACAGAATGAGCATTATGGCTGATTTCCTGCAAGACAGTCGTGTTCTGTCAGTGTTCTGCCATGGCCAGCGAAGAGCCCGGATCTCAATCCCATTGAGCACGTCTGGGACCTGTTGGATCGGAGGGTGAGGGCCATTACCCCCAGAAATGTCCAGGAACTTGCAGGTGCCTGCAGGTGCCTTGGTGGAAGAGTGGGGTAACATCTCACAGAAAGAACTGGCAAATCAGGTGCAGTCCTTGAGGAGATGCACTGCAGTACTTAATGCAGCTGGTGGCCACACCAGATACTGACTGTTACTTTTGATTTTGACCCCCCCCTTTGTTCAGGGACACATTATTCAATTTCTGTTAGTCACATGTCTGTGGAAATTGTTCAGTTTGTCTCAGTTGTTGAATCTTGTTATGTTCGTACAAGTATTTACGCATGTTAAGTTTGCTGAAAATAAACGCAGTTGACAGTGAGAGGCCGTTTCTTTTTTTTTGTTGCTGAGTTTACACAATTCCATATGGGTTATTTCATAGTTTTGATTTCTTCACTATTATTCTACAATGTAGAAAATAGTAAAAAAATAAAGAAAAACCCTTGAATTAGTAGGTGTGTCCAAACTTTTGACTGTATATTGTAAATTCCTGAAAGTTAAGTTACACTTGTGCCACGTCCCAGGGGTGTATGCAATTGTACATGGATGGTACAATGTATCACCTGAAAGTTATTCAATATGATGTGATTCCCGGCCTTCTTTTGTCAACCAAGACTGTTCTTATGTGCTTTTATTTCTCTGATTTGGTTGTTTTCTTCTGCTCAGTGTTTTGTGATAATTCCCAAGAACTTTATGGTCTAGTTAGTTGTTATTAAAATTGTTTGTCAGTCAGAATTTACAGGGCTTTGTAGAAAATTCTTATCCCTATTGCATTGAAGATGGCAGAGGAACTGGTTGTACAATGCGGCACTGTTTTCTTGTTATCGGAGGGAGGTGCAGAGTTGAAGTGTATCACTGTACCAGCCCAGAGATGTCACTGGGAATTAAAACAAATATTAGAGCAGTGATGGGCAACAGGCGGCCCGCGGTCCCCCCCTTTGTAGCTCTGCGGATCAATTTCCAAACCCCCCCCCCCAAAATACTATGGTTTTTTGGGAGGGGACTCAGTCGGTTACTGTAGAATACACAAGATGCAATTTTGAAATTTGGATGTGCATCAGCAGTTTCTCTCATGTCATTCACTGACGGTCACTTAATTAGACCATGTCAGCCAAACATTTTTAGATTGGTCAGTTAGTGTAGCCAGCTATCTAACCTTGTAATAATCATGGTTGAATTACGGATTGGGGCGCCCCCATTGATTTTGTAAAGGTGTCTGCATGCTTCCCAGCCGGGAGAGTTCGTTCATATATTATCACCACATTTTGATGTTTTTGTTCGTTTTTCTGGAGGCACCCCGAAGTTTGGAGCCGAAGTCTACGCCCCTTTGTCAATGATTGGTCAACAGTAGGGATTCTTCAATAAAGTCTTTGTTGTCATTCAACGAGAGATGACTTGTTTTTTAATGCACGTTTTTTTTCATTGAGAAATAGTGCACCAGATATCTTAGTTAGATGTAAAATTGTGCCACTAAGATCTCCTCTGCAAAAAATGTCAAAATTAATGACAGATTTCTTGAGTTATCTTAGATTAATTCTGACTATTTTGAGGAAGTGTATGCTGGCTATGGCGTCTCAATTGACAAACGGTACTACTGCCACTTTTTTTCTCGTTTTTCAGGCGAAGGTCTTTTGACTCTAGAACCGCCTGGCCTTTCAGCCTATAAGTACCCACTAGAGAACGTACCTGCATATCCATCAGATGCATATTAACCCGCAAGGTATAGCAAATCTAAGCATCAATGCTTGATAAATAGTGCCTAAATTATTATAAAAGATTAATTACATATTTGTGGAAATATATAAATAACAATAGTTATTTGTTTCAATAGTCAAGGTTTGGTTTTGTATAATTCTACGAAGTCCTAGAAAAACAGGCCTATAGCCCATTTTAATTCCCCTTACAATAAAATCATTACAGTGTAATCCATTTGATCAACTTTATTTGTGGGTTTGATTTAGTAATTAAAGTCCAGTTACAGCTTCTTTTGACAAAGTAGAAATGAAAAAGATATGATCAGCCAGGTGCATAGGTGAAATTATTTTCTGTATTCCTAAACAAAAGCACCAGTGCATGAACAATTGTAAAGGATGAATTGCATAAATAAATAGCATATTTTAAGTATGTTACTAGTTTTTGCTTAGTAGCAAGAGCAATGCTGCTGCACGAGTGGTCATGTGCTGAATTTATGGACAGCACGGATATTCTTGGTAAAAGTCAAATTTGGAAATAGAGCTGCACCTCTTGAATTCAGTTATTTGACAAAGGTAAGTGTAACAAACTGTACAATATACTCTTTCTGAGACTATATAGAAATCAAAATTGTACCTGCATGTGACTGAAGGAGGATTTGATAGTGATGATCCTTTCCCTGCATCTGTAAATTACAAGGTGCGCGCGCCCATCTCTTCATGTACAATTTAAGAACTGAAGCCTAATATTGTCACTCAACAGATTGTCAATTTAATCTCGTCTATAGGCTAACTTGTATGTGTGAAATTAGTTTTGGTGTAGTCTCGATGGGCCTGCCAAGCAGGCTGACTGGCATCATTTGTTTCCCGCTCATCAACTTGGATAGAGTCAAGAATATGTTTTGCATTATTCTGAAGGCCTTTTGCAAAACAGCATATTTGTGTTCCCATTACAATACATTCCATTAGTAAGAGTTAGAGTAAATAAAACAGTCCTGTAACAGCTTCTTTTTACATAGTAAAAGAGAATGGTATCAACCTTCAAAGCGCACAGTCAAATTAACAAGCGCAACGCTGATAAATAGGCATAACACAAACTCATCATTACACTGTCTTTCTAAATTTAATTAACCTCTTCACCCTCCTTATCATTCAGTTAGGCCTAATTTAAATACAATTTTGAAGTAAGGTGCACAATTATCGCCCATTTGTTAGAGAGAGAGACACATTAGCGCCTGGCTGGGTACCAACATCCTACAGTACATTGTCTTGGCGGGTTAAGTTTGGAGTAGGTGTGAAAAAAACAGCTAAAGGCTCTAAATACTTTTACACTGACTTGAGCAGTGTAAAATACAAACATTTAGGAATAGTCAGGAAAAGAGCAGGACAGCGGGCTGAGGTGGGCTGATTTTAAATGTTATTTTATTTACAAAATCAAATGTCAGTGACCTATGCCGATTCTAGTGTTAAGGGAGTATGCGAGCACACTCGTTCGGTTCAGTTAGCTGACTTCGGCTAGGTGCCAGGCATGCTGACGCCTTAAGTCTATCTCACTCCGATATCATATTAACATGGCATAAGTAATGGCAAAATGTGTAGAATTGCAAGGAATTACTTAAATTGAAATCTTCTTGCCGCCCTATAACAAAATTTGTACAATTGTGTTAAACTTGTTTTTAAACGGCAACATTTTCTCTACGGGGGGCCCAAAAGGCTTGGGCAGGCCCTGACTGCATGTGTAGGTACACAGCCCCGTGAGCCACTGGTGAGTAGAGAGATTTGTTGTGGCCCCCGCTGCCATCAAAGTTGCGACAAGAATATTACAGTGACTGCAATGTACAAAAATCTCAGGGATTTCCAAGTTAAACCAATGGAGTTATTACAGCTTTACCTATATTTTTCTCCCCAAATGGCAATGCCACATATAACTCTGTTGACATGGAATTTCCCACAGCCGGAAGCGCAACTGCCATGGAGATACTTAACGATTACCATGTTCTCTCTTTCTACAGAGTACATTGTGGCGTTTAATGGCTACTTTACAGCCAAGGCACGCAGCCACTTCATCAGCAGTGCTCTGAAGAGCTCCGAGGCCCTGGACTGGCGCATTGTGCCCCGGAAGAACCCAGCCAGTGACTTCCCTAGTGACTTTGAGGTGGTGCAGATCCGCCAGGCCTCTCACAATAGCCTGCTCACCCTGGAGGACCACCCTTACATCAAGAGGGTCACGCCCCAGCGCAAGGTGTTCCGCACACTCAATTATACACCCGACTGTGAGTCTCTGTCTTCGCCTCTTATAGTCAAATATTTACACATGTTTTGCTCAGCCCCGCTTTTCTTGTTTTAACTGATCCACATATTTTATGCTTTTGTCTTCTAGATGGGTTGGGTGTTTAGAAACAAACAGGCAGAACAGACAGGACTGGCTTAGATTGTAAACTATATTTTGCCTCCGATGTTTATTGAAAACATAAATAAAGTTGCGCAATAAGCACTTGCCTCTCAAATATACATTGTTAGACGTTGGTTAGCCAGCTATCAAATTTTAGCCTTATTAGCATATATGTGACATCAGTCAAAACACCTCAAAACAAGAGATGGATCAAATGAGCTGAAACGAGCCACTTATGATTCACCACATGGCAGTTTCTTGTCATTGTTGCTAGCTATCAGGCCATTCAGAACCATAACACACGGCCTTCTGCCCTTTGGAAGTGTGCATATCATTTTTGTGACGTTGTCAGCTAACCCGTCTCTGGACCATCCCCATATCCCCCATACGTGTGTATCATATCGTATAGCTGCCTTTCAGTCACGTTTGACCACTCCCCCCAGTCTCTCCCCCCTGTAAACTCACCATGTTATTGTCCCTCGATTAAAACTGTTTCATGAAACTGTTTGATCTCACACACGTCTGCTCACCAAACTGAACCCCACACACTGACTGCTTTTAGTCAGAGGTAAATGTAGGTGAATATTTTATCCCCGCTACACAATAGCTGAAGTTTGGTCAGTGTGTCTTTGTAGTGCTCCAGGCCGTTTCAGTGCTCTGTTCTGTCCTTCTGTGTTGTTTGGACGCGTTAGACGTTTAGTAGGGATCATATATCTTGCAACACATACCCCCTGAGTACTAACCAGCAGTAGGGCAGCTCCAGACTGGTGGGGGGCTGGCAGAAAGGAGAGCTCTGTTTGTGCCTGCGGGTTGGTAGAAGTCTCTCTCCTAGGATGAAAGAGTGCTATGTCTGGGCACATTGGAGCCCCCCCTCCACCCCAGAGTATTTTCTATTTAACTAGGCAAGTCAGTTAAGAACACATTTGTATTTACAATATACGGCCTACACTGGCCAAACCAGGACGACGCTGGGCCAATTGTGCGCCGCCCTATGGGACTCCCAATCACGTCTGGTTGTGATACAGCCTAGTTCAGTTCCCACTCACCACCATAATGACCATGCTGCACTGCAAACCAATAGTACCACTCACTACCACCAATTTAAACATTATCTAATTGATTTGGGATATTGGAAATTAACTAACTTAAAATTATCTGAATTTTACAGCTTGACCTCCCGGCTTCATTTGGAGGTGGTAATAAATATGACTAGCCATCACTATTGGAGCGACTGTAGGAGAATTGCGGAGTTTAATGTACACTGATCAAAAATATAAATGCAACATGTAAGGTGTTGGTTTCATGAGCTGAATTAAAAGATCCCAGAAATTTTACATACGCACAAAAAGCTTATTTCTCTTATTTTGTGCACAAATTTGTTTACATCCCTGTTAGTGAGCATTTTCCCTCTGCTAAGATAATCCATCCACCTGACAGGTGTGTCATATGAAGAAGCTTATTCAACAGCGCGATTGTTACACAGGTACATCTTGTGCTGGGGGCAATAAAAGGCCACTTTAAAATATGCAGTGTTGTCACACAACACTGCCACAGATGTCTCAAGTTTTAAGGGAGTGTACAATTGGTATGCTGACTGCAGGAATGTCCACCAGAGCTGTTGCCAGAGAATTGAATGTTAAATTATCTACCATAAGCCACCTACAATGTTTTAGAGAATTTGGCTACACGTCCAACCGGGCTCACAACTGCAGACCACGTGTAACCACGCCAGCCCAGGACCTCCACATCAGGTCTGAGACCATCCACCCAGACAGCTGATTAAACTGTGGGTTTGCACAACCGAAGAATTTCTGCACAAACTGTCAAAAAAACGTCTCTGAGAATCTCATCTGTGTGCTGGTAGTTCTCACCAGGGGTCTTGACCTGATTGTAGTTCGGCGTCGTAACTGACTTCAGTGGGCAAATTCTCACCTTTGATAGTCACTGGCACGCTGGAGAAGTGTGTTCTTCACGGATGAATCCTGGTTTCAACTGTACTGTGCAGATGGCAGACAGCGTGTATGGTGTCGTGTGGGTGAGCGGTTTGCTGACGTCAACGTTGTGAACAGAGTGCCCCATGGTGGGGTTATGGTATGGGCAGGCATAAGCTACAGACAATGAACACCATTGCATTTTATCAATGGCAATTTGAATGCACAGAGATGCCATGACGAGATCCTGAGGCCCATTGTCGTGCCATTCATCCGCCGCCATCACGTCATGTTTCAGCATAATAACGCACAGCCCAATGTTGCAAGGATCTGTACACAATTCCAGGAAGCTGAAAAATGCCCAGTTCTTCCATGGCCTTCATACTCACCAGACATGTCACCCATTGTGCATGTTAGGGGATGCTCTGGATTGATGCTCTGCCAATATCCATCAACTTCGCACAGCCATTGAAGTGGGGCAACATTCCACAGGCCACAATCAACAGCCTGATCAACTCTGAGGCAAATGGTGGTCACACCAGATACTGATTAGTTTTCTGTTCCACACCCCTGCCTTTTTTTTAAGGTGTCTGTGACCAACTGATGCATATCTGTATTCCCAGTCATGTGAAATACATAGATTAGGCCCTAATTTATTTATTTCAATTGACTGATTTCCTTATGAATTGTTGCATGTTAATTTTTTTCAGTGTAATTAGACTTCATAGAGGAGCCATCAGCATCTCTGTCAGTGTCACTGAGCAGTAGCCAGTGAGAAGAGTACTAACTGTTACTGCCGTAGGGCCATTTCACATGATTAGATCAGCGGTGCTTGTTAATTGCCCACCACCATCACCCCTCTCTTGACTCTGATTATTGTAGTGGTCTGGTCGCTGTTGAGTGAGCTATCTGCTTTTGAATTCAATCATGTTCAACAACCTCATGTATTCTGCATGATAAACTCAGTACAGTAGCTAATCATCATCCAGATTCAGTCAGAAATCACTGTTTGGTGTATTCTGTAGATTTTTGATTTGAAATGAAAACATATCTTGATTCTGTATGTAGTGAAGCAATTACACATCACATTGGGAGCTATCCATCTCTCTCTCAATATTGTGCACACACCAATGTATAACTGAATGTTTGTTTTGCGCTCCTGGGCTTTTCATTGATTGTGTTTTTTAAAGATATTGTTCTTGATGTTTTCCTCTTGTCATCCCTTCTTTTCAGTGCCGGATCCTGGGGCAGCCTGCAACAACGACACCCGCTGGACCCAGAAGTGGCAGTCGTGGCAGTCGTCCCGTCCGCTGCGCCGGACCAGCCTGTCTCTGGCCTTCGGCTTCTGGCACGCCACAGGTCGCCACTCCAGCCGGAGGCTTCTGAGGGCCATTCCCCGACACGTGGCTCAGATATTGCAAGCAGATGTCCTCTGGCAGATGGGATACACAGGTGAGGACAGACACTGTGTTTGTCTGGTTGTCTATTAGTGTATAAACACTTGTGGGCTGCAGGTAGCCTAGTGGTTAGAGCGTTGGGCCAGTAACCGAAAGGTTGCTGGATCGAATCCCTGAGCTGACAAGGTAAAAATCTGTTCTGCCTCTGAGCAAGGCAGTTAACCCACTGTTCCCCGGGCGCCAAAGACGTGGATGTCGATTTATGTCAGCCCCCCGCACTTCTCTGATTGAGGGGTTGGGTTAAATGCAGAAGACACATTTCAGTTGAAGGCATTTAGTTGTACAACTGAATGTACAACTGTACAACTGACCTTTCCCTTGTGTGTTTCTGGGTTTACACTAACATGTCTACTGTAGCCTGCATGTTTCTAAATATCTGTATTCTTTGTGTGTAGGTTCTGGGGTGAAGGTGGCTGTTTTTGACACAGGACTCAGTGAGAAACATCCACATTTTAAGAATGTGAAGGAGAGAACCAACTGGACCAATGAAAAGACACTTGATGATGGTAAGATCATGCTGACTGAACCCTCATCTCTTGTAGTGCTTAGTGATGGGATCTGCTTTTGAGGAGGAATTGATGTCTATTTCTGCTACATTGCACTACACTACATTTGGTATCTTTCTCTCTGCAGGGCTGGGTCATGGTACCTTCGTAGCAGGGGTCATTGCCAGCATGAGAGAGTGTCAGGGCTTTGCCCCAGACTCTGAGCTTCACATCTTCAGAGTGTTCACCAACAATCAGGTGTCATACACCTCTTGGTTCCTGGATGCCTTTAACTATGCCATTCTGAAGAAGATTGATGTCTTAAACCTCAGCATCGGCGGTCCAGACTTCATGGACCACCCCTTTGTTGATAAGGTGATTAAAAGAAGATGCCCGAAGCTGTCCGAAGCCATTAACGTGTATCCCACTCTGAATTGATCAAAATGTGTGTTTGTGTGTGCCAGGTTTGGGAGCTGACTGCTAACAGGGTTATCATGGTCTCTGCCATTGGGAACGATGGGCCACTGTATGGGTATGTTCTGACCTTGGGAGGAGAGGTGACGGCCTAGAGGACATAGTATTGATTGGTGCAAGATACTGATTAGTTTGAAGAGCTATTATGAACAAAATATATGTAATCAAAGAGTTTTTACTGATGATACTTTATCCCTGTGTATCCTAGCACCCTCAACAACCCAGCGGATCAGATGGATGTGATTGGGGTCGGTGGGATCGATTTTGAGGACAACATTGCCAGGTTCTCCTCCCGGGGGATGACCACTTGGGTACGTCTCCCTCACAACCCACAGCATAACCCTGAGTACCTTCTCACATGTCTATCTCCGTGTATTCTTACCTTTCCCAGTCAGAGTAAACTGAACTCTGTTCCCCAGCCTTCCTGTTATCAGTCCCAGACTAGACATCTAACCCTGTGATCTGCAGCCCCCGTCTCTGCCATAGAAAAACACTGAGATAGAGGAGTTGAATGTGCTCTGTGCTCAGACCTTGAAGCATATGGCACTTCATAGCCAGCATTTTGTGGGACATATACTGTAAATGAGGAATGCAAACATTGTGGGATTTGTCCCATGTTCTCCTCTATCACTCTTTCTCCTATACTGCCTCTCTCCCACTCTTTATTCAACATGATTCTGTCTTGTGTTTTAGGAGCTGCCTGGGGGGTATGGCAGAGTGAAGCCTGACATCGTGACCTATGGCTCTGGGGTGAGGGGCTCGGGGATGAAGGAGGGCTGTCGCTCTCTCTCAGGGACTAGTGTAGCGTCACCTGTGGTGGCAGGAGCTGTGACCCTACTGGTGAGGTAAGTCATTTCAATGACTACCCTTACAGCTGCATCAGCGTTGTTAAAAAAAGTTATTCCATCAGTCACCTAAGCCATATGACTCTGCTTTTGAAATGGAAGGAGCAAAGGACCCAGTTCCCAGGATGGCTGTGGAGGTGCAGTGTTTACATAACCAGCGGATGTGTAACTTTGAGAAAACGGTGTTGTTGCTTGTTCTTACTCCACCACCCTTCCTGGCTGTCTACACCTCCCTTTTCCCCTGGCCTCTCCCTATCATATGGTCTTATCTCGCCTCCTACACAAGCACGCACGCACACTGGAGATAACACTGCTGTTCCAGATGTTTTTCATGGTCTTAATCTCAGCCATCTTTGTGAGAGAGTTGCTGCTTTTTATCTGGGAGCAGAATAACGTCACCCCATAAATTACACACCTGATACGGTCTGCCTCAGGTATGGAACTCTCAAAGTAATTTGCTGTCTTAAGGATTGGCTGTTGCATGCCATACTGAAGCCATTATTACTTTAAGTGAAATGCTGAGACCTGGCCAAAGGGTGAACATTCTTCTGTAGTCTGCAGCAGTTTACTGTCATCTTATGTTGAACAATAATTACCATTAAGACGTACATATCTCAATGGGTTGTCATACATTTTCTGTGTTCAAACATTAGCTAGCTTCAGCCCAGTAGCATTAAAGCATCCAATTGATAAGGTGGTCTAGTTCTGCAGTTTCTGAAAGAGACCTTACTCAGCAGCATTTCTGTAAGAGACCATGAAAACCTAATTTGCAGTGTTAGTGACAGACTAAGAGTCCGGAAGGGCTGATAAATTGCAACAGTCTTCAGGTTCGATATGCAGTTACAGTTTAATGGCCAGACTGTACTGTCTGTGTATAAGTGGTCTGATGCAGTTGTGTTTCCCGTGGACTCTGGGATAAATGAAACGTCAATAGATATCCTTCACTTCAAAACAAGACATTTAACAGAATCAATCTACTTTCCCTCCAGGAAAGGAGCTGACACACTTTCACTTTCTCTCTACACTTTTTATGTAGGTCTCTCTTAAGATCCAGACAGAGTTTAATCCAGACTTCTCACGTCTCTTACAAATTGGTTTATTGCACCTATCCATCTGTCTCTAAAACATAATCATTCTCTTTCTCATAGCAAGCTGTTGAGTCAGATGGTAGCTCTTGCTTCATATGTACCATCTTCATTGAAACATAATGTAAAGCTAATGTAATAGTTGTTAACCCAGCCGTGTCCCTCTTACAGCACGGTCTTGAACAGAGAGCTGGTGAACCCAGCCAGTATGAAGCAGGCTCTGATCGCCTCAGCGCGGAGGCTCCCTGGAGTCAACATGTTTGAACAGGGCCACGGAAAACTGGACCTCATCAGAGCCTACCAGATCCTCAACAGCTACAAACCCCAGGCCAGGTATTACACACACTCTGCCCGCTCATCATCATAACACATGCACTCTGCCCGCTCATCATCATAACAAGCACACTCTGCCCGCTCATCATCATAACACGCGCACTCTGCCCGCTCATCATCATAACACGCGCACTCTGCCCGCTCATCATCATAACACGTGCGCCCTGCACGCTCATCATCATAACACGCGCACTCTGCCCGCTCATCATCATAACACGCGCACTCTGCCCGCTCATCATCATAACACGCGCACTCTGCCCGCTCATCATCATAACACGCGCACTCTGCCCGCTCATCATCATAACACGCGCACTCTGCCCGCTCATCATCATAACACGCGCACTCTGCCCGCTCATCATCATAACACGCGCACTCTGCCCGCTCATCATCATAACACGCGCACTCTGCCCGCTCATCATCATAACACGCGCGCCGCTCATCATCATAACATGCGCGCCGCTCATCATCATAACATGCGCGCCGCTCATCATCATAACATGCGCGCCGCTCATCATCATAACACGCGCGCCCTGCACGCTCATCATCATAACACGCGCATTCTGCCCGCTCATCATCATAACACGCGCACTCTGCCCGCTCATCATCATAACACGCGCGCCCTGCACGCTCATCATCATAACACGCGCACTCTGCACGCTCATCATCATAACACGCGCACTCTGCACGCTCATCATCATAACACACGCATTCTGCCCGCTCATCATCATAACACGCGCACTCTGCCCGCTCATCATCATAACACGCGCACTCTGCCTGCTCATCATCATAACACACGCATTCTGCCCGCTCATCATCATAACACACGCACTCTGCCCGCTCATCATCATAACACACGCATTCTGCCCGCTCATCATCATAACACACGCACTCTGCCCGCTCATCATCATAACACACGCATTCTGCCCGCTCATCATCATAACACACGCACTCTGCCCGCTCATCATCATAACACGCGCACTCTGCACGCTCATCATCATAACACGCGCACTCTGCACGCTCATCATCATAACACGCGCACTCTGCCCGCTCATCATCATAACACGCGCACTCTGCCCGCTCATCATCATAACACACGCATTCTGCCCGCTCATCATCATAACACACGCACTCTGCCCGCTCATCATCATAACACACGCACTCTGCCCGCTCATCATCATAACACGCGCGCCCTGCACGCTCATCATCATAACACGCGCACTCTGCACGCTCATCATCATAACACGCGCACTCTGCACGCTCATCATCATAACACACGCATTCTGCCCGCTCATCATCATAACACGCGCACTCTGCCCGCTCATCATCATAACACGCGCACTCTGCCCGCTCATCATCATAACACACGCATTCTGCCCGCTCATCATCATAACACACGCACTCTGCCCGCTCATCATCATAACACACGCATTCTGCCCGCTCATCATCATAACACACGCACTCTGCCCGCTCATCATCATAACACACGCATTCTGCCCGCTCATCATCATAACACACGCACTCTGCCCGCTCATCATCATAACACGCGCACTCTGCACGCTCATCATCATAACACGCGCACTCTGCACGCTCATCATCATAACACGCGCACTCTGCCCGCTCATCATCATAACACGCGCACTCTGCCTGCTCATCATCATAACACACGCATTCTGCCCGCTCATCATCATAACACACGCACTCTGCCCGCTCATCATCATAACACACGCATTCTGCCCGCTCATCATCATAACACACGCACTCTGCCCGCTCATCATCATAACACACGCATTCTGCCCGCTCATCATCATAACACACGCACTCTGCCCGCTCATCATCATAACACACGCACTCTGCCCGCTCATCATCATAACACACGCATTCTGCCCGCTCATCATCATAACACGCGCACTCTGCCCGCTCATCATCATAACACGCGCACTCTGCCCGCTCATCATCATAACACGCGCACTCTGCCCGCTCATCATCATAACACGCGCACCCTGCCCGCTCATCATCATAACACGCGCACTCTGCCCGCTCATCATCATAACACGCTCACTCTGCCCGCTCATCATCATAACACGCTCACTCTGCCCGCTCATCATCATAACACGCGCACTCTGCCTGCTCATCATCATAACACGCGCACTCTGCCTGCTCATCATCATAACACGCGCACTCTGCCCGCTCATCATCATAACACGCGCACTCTGCCTGCTCATCATCATAACACGCGCACTCTGCACGCTCATCATCATAACACGCGTACTCTGCCTGCTCATCATCATAACACGCGCACTCTGCCTGCTCATCATCATAACACGCGCACTCTGCCCGCTCATCATCATAACACGCGCACTCTGCCTGCTCATCATCATAACACGCGCACTCTGCCCGCTCATCATCATAACACGCGCACTCTGCCCGCTCATCATCATAACACGCGCACTCTGCCTGCTCATCATCATAACACGCGCACTCTGCCTGCTCATCATCATAACACGCGCACTCTGCCTGCTCATCATCATAACACGCGCACTCTGCCCGCTCATCATCATAACACGCGCACTCTGCCTGCTCATCATCATAACACGCGCACTCTGCCCGCTCATCATCATAACACGCGCACTCTGCCCGCTCATCATCATAACACGCGCACTCTGCCTGCTCATCATCATAACACGCGCACTCTGCCTGCTCATCATCATAACACGCGCACTCTGCCTGCTCATCATCATAACACGCGCACTCTGCCTGCTCATCATCATAACACGCGCACTCTGCCCGCTCATCATCATAACACGCGTACTCTGCCTGCTCATCATCATAACACGCGCACTCTGCCTGCTCATCATCATAACACGCGCACTCTGCCTGCTCATCATCATAACACGCTCGCCCTGCACGCTCATCATCATAACACGCGCACTCTGCCCGCTCATCATCATAACACGCGCACTCTGCCCGCTCATCATCATAACACGCGCGCCCTGCACGCTCATCATCATAACACGCGCACTCTGCACGCTCATCATCATAACACGCGCGCTCTGCCCGCTCATCATCATAACACGCGCGCTCTGCCCGCTCATCATCATAACACGCGCGCTCTGCCCGCTCATCATCATAACACGCGCACTCTGCCCGCTCATCATCATAACACGCGCACTCTGCCCGCTCATCATCATAACACGCGCGCCCTGCACGCTCATCATCATAACACGCGCACTCTGCACGCTCATCATCATAACACGCGCACTCTGCCTGCTCATCATCATAACACGCGCACTCTGCCTGCTCATCATCATAACACGCGCACTCTGCCTGCTCATCATCATAACACGCGCACGCTCATCATCATCATAACACACACTCACTCTACATAGTATTCACTTTATAGTCAAGTCACATCCAATGTTAAATGTTCACTCTCTTTTTTTACTTTGAAAGGTTCTAGCAATGTCCAATAATCAGAACTCTAACCTGATCTCATGTTGATTTGATCCTGTTTGTCTTTAGTCTCAGTCCCAGCTACATCGACCTGACTGAGTGCCCCTACATGTGGCCCTACTGCTCCCAGCCCATCTACTACGGTGGCATGCCCACCATCGTCAACGTCACCATCCTCAATGGCATGGGCGTGACTGGCAGGATTTTGGACAAGGTACTTTTATATAGAAGGCTTTGTGTCTCATGTCAAAACATGAATATACATTTATCTGACATGATGTTTCTTTCTTGTGCTCTCCAGCCCATCTGGCAGCCTTACCTACCGCAGAATGGTGACCACATTGATGTGGCAGTCTCCTATTCGCCAGTCCTCTGGCCCTGGGCTGGATACCTGGCCGTCTCCATCTCTGTCGCCAAGAAAGCTGCATCATGGGAAGGGATTGCCCAGGGTCATGTGATGGTAACCGTGGCCTCGCCTGCTGGGAATAATGTGAGTAACAACAAGGATCTTTTTCACATAGTTATCTTATCTCACCTTTCACTGTCTTTATGGGTTTTCTGTAGTATCACACTGACATCCTCTTATGTAGATTTGTAACCAGAGAGCATCATACAGTTTTTTTAAAGCTATATTTGGATACTACTGTTAGGGTTAGAGTTAGCATGTGTCCTGGGTCAAAGGTCAATGTTCTGACCCTCATTGTTTTCTAATTCCTCAGTCTGAGGTGGGTGGGGAGATGACCTCTACGGTTAAACTGCCAGTCAAGGTGAAAATAGTCCCCACTCCTCCTCGTAGTAAGAGGGTTCTGTGGGACCAGTACCACAACCTGCGCTACCCGCCTGGCTATTTCCCTCGAGATAACTTGCGCATGAAGAATGACCCATTGGACTGGTGAGTTCTTCAGACAACTATTTACCTCAGTATCATTTTAGTTTTAAGAAAGAAGATTAGGCTGTTTCAGGTGCACTGGCTGTTTGGGGTAAGTTGCCGTCTGTAGTGCAACTCTTAAAACGTGCCATAAGAGCAATTAGTGTCTTGATGTTGGTTTTGTCTGAATCATTTGTAGGAATGGAGATCACATTCACACCAACTTCAGGGACATGTACCAGCACCTGAGGAGTATGGGTTATTTTGTGGAGGTCCTGGGTGCACCCATCACCTGCTTTGATGCTAGTCAATATGGTGAGAGTATTTTTGCTCTCTTTGTCAGTTGATTCTAATCCCAAAATAATTTAGAGCAGGATATGGGAGATCAGTACATGAATAAATGGCTTCTCTGTCATTGCTTACAGCAATAATTCTAGTACCTCTGCATGCATAGCTTATTGTTTTTCTCTGTCTGGTCTCGGCTGACATTTCCTGTGTTTAGGGACATTCATGATGGTGGACAGTGAAGAGGAGTACTTTCCAGAGGAGATAACCAAGCTGCGGAGAGACATTGATAAGGGACTGTCTCTCATTGTCTTCAGTGACTGGTACAACACCTCTGTCATGAGGAAAGTCAAGTTCTATGATGAAAACACCAGGTAGATATTACAACCCCACTGTGTATCTCCTATTATACCCCCCTCCTGATCTAAAGTCTTCATTCAAACATCAATGGACAGATGGAGCATCGTGCCTTGTGACTATAGGGGGAGGCGGCAGGCTCGAGATTAGAGAAGTGGACCAGCAATCTGAGGGTTGCCGGTTCAAATCTCAGTGGGATTCGGCCACCCACTGTCGATGTTCCCTTGTGCAAGGAACTTACCCCCTAAACTTCTCATTGGGTGCTGCCCTCTGCTCCAGCCTCTGTAACCTAATGTGTGTTAGTGATGCGCGGGTTGACTCATAACCCGCAGTCCCTGCAGTTATAGTATTTCAACCACATAAAATATTCCCCTCAGGCAATGGTGGATGCCAGACACAGGGGGTGCCAATGTGCCAGCTCTGAATGACCTGATCTCTGTATGGGGGATGGCCTTCAGTGATGGGCTCTATGAGGGAGACTTCACCATGGCAGACCACGACAGTAAGAACACACTCTGACACTCTTACACACCCTCATTCACTCGCTGTGTCACTCATTTTGAAATACATTGTGTAAATCTAGAAATGAATCAAATTAGATGGATGAATTAATGATATGTTATTTAGTGTCATGTTTAAACTCTTCTCTCTCAGTGTATTATGCATCAGGGTGCAGTATTGCGAAGTTTCCAGAGGATGGGATTGTGATTGCCAAGACCCTAAAGGATCAAGGTATATAACACACACTCACTGCCACAACACACCTGGCAGCTGTTACCATGAGGATGTTGCTGAATATTCTCACCCCCCTTCCCTCTCAGGGTTGGAGGTCTTGAAGCAGGAGACTGCGGTTGTGGAGGGCGTTCCCATACTGGGAATGTACCAAACACCATCTGAAGGGGGAGGTCGGATAGCCCTTTATGGAGACTCAAACTGTATAGATGACAGTCACAGGCAGAAAGGTAGAGAATCCACCTGCAGTTTCCCTTGTTCTCTATAAAACTGTTTCTGAAATAAAGGTTTGAACTCCTCTTCTGTGATCAGTTAGTGTCTGATTTTGACCATTGATGTGTGTTCCCCTCATAGACTGCTTCTGGCTGCTGGATGCTCTTCTGCAGTACACCTCCTACAGCATGACTCCTCCCAGCCTCATCCACTCCAACAGCAGGGTGACTCCTCCCACTGGCACCGACCGTCCCTTGCCAGAGAGACTGGAGGGTAAGGCTAACACTAGAGCCTCAGTCATTGTAAATAAGAATTTGTTCTTAACTGACTTGCCTAGTTAAGTAAAATTAAAACTAAATTGCTATGATGGCTAATACAGTACCTTTATTCCTCTCTTCCACAGGTAATCACCTATATCGCTACTCAAAGGTATTAGAAGCTCACTTGGGAGACCCAAAGCCCCGCCCACTCCCTGCCTGCCCTCACCTGTCATGGTCCAAGCCACAGCCACTCAACGAGACTGCACCCAGGTGTGTGCCAAATCACCTGTCAAAGTCCCTAACTCCTGTAGTGTTAATTTCCTTCTCCCGACTTTCCTCTCATTCTCTATCAAACAGATGGAGAGATTATGTTGAATAATGCCACTCTTTCTTAACTGGTAATCTCCTCAATAATGTTTAACCATGTATTTGTGCTCTCCCTGGTTCTATTTGTTAACAGTAACCTATGGAAGCACCAGAAGCTGCTATCTATTGACATGGACAAAGTGGTGCTGCCTAACGTCAGAAACTATAGACCCCAGGTCCGGCCTTTGTCCCCTGGGGAGAGTGGAGCCTGGGATATCCCTGGAGGTAAGAATATTTACCCAATCAGAATAATCACCGACTCCAAATCACCTTACTGACCCAGTTTGTTTAAAGGGAAAGTGCAGTTAAAACAGGGATTTTTCTTGTTTTTTATGCTTTTTTTCACACGGAGGTCGAAATAATACTTAGAAATTGTGAAAATAATTATGCCCTTTTTGTGTAAGAGCTGTTTGAAGAAGATGCCTGGAATTTCAGCCTGCTCAGGTGGGATGGATCATGACATCACAATCTGATCTGATTATTCTGGCCAATGACCAGTTGTCTTTTATTTGCATATGTATCCTTCTACTTTGGAGGGGTAGGCAGTCTACCAGTGGTTCCCAACCTTTTTTGGGTACTGTACCACCAACGGAATTTTGCGCTACCCGGAGTACCCAATCATGTGCATTTTACCAGTAGACCTATGGTCTCATGAGTCTTCTCAAGTACCTCCTGTGGATAGGCCAAGTACCCCCAGGGGTCCTAGTACCTCTGGTTGGGAACAGCTCAGACAATCCTATCCACCAATCAGGGCTGTGTATGTAAATAGTTTTAAATGGAAAACTAGGCTCAGGAAAATAAATAACAAAATAATTTGCAGTTATTTTCATGAAATAAACAGTGATTTATTAGACATAGTGATGATTTTTTAAAATAAAATTTAAAAGACTGCACGGGGGCTAAAATGCACACACAAACAGTTAAAATGTCTGACGTCTGTTTCTTCAGTCTTGTCACTGTTAATAATTTTTGACAATCATCATGTACCGTGTGATGCCTCTGTGTGACTGACACTCCTGTCCTCTCCCCAGGTATAATGCCAGGCCGCTACAACCAGGAAGTGGGCCAGACCATCCCCATGTTTGCCTTCCTGGGAGCCATGGTTGTGCTGTCCTTCTTTGTGGTGCAGCTCACCAAATCCAAGAACAAGCCCAAACGACGGAAACCAAGAGTCAAACGTCCAACGTACCTCCAGCAGCAACAGCAGCAACAACTGGCACCAACAGGCAAAAACCCTACAGTGTGAAGCTGCCTTCCCAACCACCACAGACTATTGGGCCACAGCACACAAGGCCCAGAACTCTGGAAGACTAGCCTCCACTGAGGTGTTGACTGCATGTGTGCTTCTGCCTTTGAGTTGGGGCTGTTAGATGGCTGATTTAATGAGCAGTGTTTGTCTGACTTTGAAATATGCAGCCCACAAAACAGACAAGGATGTTTCCCACAGTACCTCACCTCTTTCGCCTCCACTCTTCACAAGAGCTTTTCTTTCCACTGACCAAATGGAGTTTGAATGAAACGTGTCTGTCCACTTTTTGTATTTATTGAATCTGTGCGTCATCCCCTGATTGGTTTCATTTTCCGCAAGGTCTTTTAAAGTCAGATTAGATTAACTGGATTGAAAACAAATTCTGATGTTTTGAGATACTTATTTGGAACTTGCTTTTTTCTCTTTGTGTTCAGGTGATTATGGGTTGCTTAATTTGTTAATTCTTTGTTTTTATATTTTATATAATGAGCTCTGGTGAGGCATTCTGTTAAAGTCCAACTGTCATTGAAGTAGCTTTGGCAAACTTTTTCAAATATATCATCAATTAAAAAGCGTTAGCCTTGGGTCCCTTGTTATTGTTGCATTGTGTGCCATTCAAAAAACACACAGATTTCTCCTTGCTCTTCTAATGTAATTAATCTGTTAAAGTATATTGTGGAAAGCCACGACATGCAAGACCATATGTCTAAATCTAGCAGGCGTTGTCAGGCCTTCAACGGTGTTCTAATGCCGAGATGACCCACACCATCTGTGGTCTATCTACTGCCTTCACCCCAAATGAATGGGAAAGATGGGCAGCATCTGAAATGAGAATTCGATGGTGTATATCTTTCACATTCATTTGGGATTGAGCCGTGTAGCTGGGTGACTAGGATCTAATGCAGCATACAACAGATGGCTATGGACAGGGACCAGGCTTCATACTTGAGGTGAACTATTACACATTTGTGGAAACTGAAGATTTATTTGGGATGCCGTTGATGAAACTGTTCTACAGCTAAAACACAGGATTAATGGCCTTGTCATGATCTAGCAGCTTGAGTGAGTGGTTCACAAACTAACCTGATCAAATAGAGGTATTCTAAAGTGGAATATTCTTGATCAATGATCATATCAAATATTTTACCTTAAAGTAAGTCATGGTCAAACACTTTTTGAAGGATAACTCAAGTTGGGGTCATTGTTAGATAGGAAAAGAGTGAATTCACCCGTTCTGACTTTCTACAGTGCTGCATTTTGATGAGTGTTTCTCATATCAGAATTGCAGTGTATGATCTTAGTAGTTTAATAGTATGGTAGTAATGCCATACCAGAGATCCCACTATAGCCTCCCTCAAAATCAGTTGTCTGAGAATCAGTCTCCTTGTCGACCATTCCGTCACCTCCTTGGTTGTGAAGTGGACTAATTCCATAAAAGGTGATGAGCGGTCCTGCTAAAGATTCACCCAGCCTGATCCACTTTTTAATGGGGGTGAACAGCCTGTGAAAATGTCACTGGTCACTGATCTCTCAGGTGACAGCCCACAATGTATGCCAATTACCTGGAGAACATGGGAACTGACCCTGTAACCAGTTATCTGGGGTTAAATGGATTTTTTAAATATTTTCCTAAATGAGGTCACATGCCCTCTTTTCCCTTGGAAAGTTCCCAGCAGCCAAGAAAAGGAGCCAACTATTTCTCCTCCTGACATTGCCGAATGTGAGTCAGCAAACCCGTACCTACAGGCTTCACCACCACCACAGACCTGTACCCACACCCACCCTAGTGATGTATGTAGGGGAGAGGGGTAAGTTGAGCCACCCCTTGTTTCTAGGAAACCATACAAACTGAATGTAACCTAATATTTAGGAAATCATCGCATGGTCTGAATGAAACCACATGGAAAAAGTGGTAAGCAAGTTAGTGCCAAAGATCGGATTTTCACAAAGTCAAATGAATTTGGGTTATACGTTTCATGATGCTTGTCTATTTTTATTTAACCTTAATTTAACTAGGCAAGTCAGTTAAGAATAAAGTCTTATTTTACAATAATGGCCTATCCCGGCCAAACCTAGATGATGCTGGGTCAATTGTTCGCCGCCCTATGGGACTCCTGATCACGGCCGGTTGTGATACAGCCCGGAATCGAACCAGGGTCTGTAGTGACGCCTCTAGTACTGAGATGCAGTGCCTTAGACTGCTGTGCTACACGGTAGCATAAAAACCAAAGTAGATCGTTTTAAGATTGTTTTATACATCATTTGGGGTCTATAGAACCAGGTATAAACAGAGCTTTAACATGCATCCTTTGTCCTGATCTTATCCACATTCTAATTGTGCCCACATTTTCAGACCGGTGTGGCCACATTTTCGCCGACCAGTTTCTTGGGCTTAGTAGCCTCATGCAGAGAACTTGTCTACCAATTGGCACATCGAAACAACATCCTTGTCCCAGACATCTGGTCAAGAAATGGAAGACTAAGGGATATTGAACAGATATCTACTGTATATCCGAATCAGTGGAGGCTGTTGATGGGAGGACGGCTCATAATAATGACTGGAACGGAGCGAATGGAATGGCATCAAACTGTTTGAATTTGATACCATTCCACTGATTCCGCTCCAGCCATTACCACGAGCCCGTCCTCTCCAATTAAGGTGCCACCAACCTCCTGTGGTCTGAATGTAGGCATACATTTAAGATATACAATATACCACACCCATATTCCATGAATTAAACTTTGACCTACCAGCACCATCAGCCACTTACCCCAAAGCGGCTCAACTTACCCTGCCTCTATGCTCAATTTACCACATACCCGGGATAAGCTATGTTTTCATAACTGTTATGTATTCTGATTATTTCCAGGGATACACAACATCCTGAAATATACACTATCTTTGTTAGAACGAATACTATATTTCCCTAGACGTAGTGACGCTAAATGTAAAAAATGGCTCACTGTCCCCTATCTGTATTGCTCAAGGACAGGACTTACATTCCATGAGAGCAACATTACTTTTTAAACCATGATTTGAAGCTATACAGTTAAACAAAAGCATGATATTTTAAGTAATTCTTTAAAATCAAGGGGCATATACTTTACTGGACAAATTACTGGATATATTAGACTGGCTGTAAGATCATCACAACTTTACAACATTTGGTTATAGTTTTTATTTCGAAAAACATCATGGGCTACTTGTTGCTGCCTTGATTCACTTGAGGCCACCAGTGCAGGTCAACCTGGGTCACTCAGGTCAACAAGCTCTCAATTAGATGTTTATTCATGCTTCTCCAAAGATATCATTTCGAAGTTGCTCCAAAGGTCAAATGTCAGTGTTTTTTGACACCCCGGGTTGACAAATGTTTTTAAAACAAGTGTCCACTACTGGGATCGAATATGCAACCGTCTGGGATTACACCCATTCGCCACCCCCACCCATAACGCCCTATCAAAGCCCAAGTCTACTTGATGGTAATAGTGCTCACTATTGCTCCTTGTGGAATTTCCCGACGTCCTCAGGATGTGGATAGGCGTCCAATTTCGAACTCACTCTTGAGCGATCTGCCTGACTCATATCACCTATCTCAATGAAGTAATGAATATTGAGCATTGACAGTTTGTTCACGTGGTAATTCATAAAGGGTAAACTCTTTTGAAATTGGAAACAAGTGGAGCATGGTTATCATTGGTTTGAAAACTTGGGAGACACCTCCACTTTCAACCCTCCCTGCTCCAGCCTACTTTCCAGTTCATGTTGAGCATATTCATGTGAATACCGCCTGGCACGAGTTGCATAGGTTTTTCAAAGAGTTTGGAGCAAGTCTGACCAAGCATGGAAGAGTTGGCGAGAGAAAGCATCAGCTTGCTGGCCAAGCCCGTGCTCGATACAGACGGCCCAAGACTTGCATCTATGGGAGCAGTTTTCCTCATGCTCAAATCTGCGCTTGGTGCGGGACTTCTCAATTTCCCTTGGGCTTTTGAGAAAGCCAGGGGAATTCACACTGCAGTCGCGTGGAATGGTTAGTGACTTTAGTGACCCCAACCTGGTCTCAGAGCATTTCGTATTATTCTGTATGTAAATCCGAGACACTGTATTTAGTATGATAAGTTTGGTATGGTTACATAAGACAAAATGTTACTTAAGGCAAAAATGAAAGTAGGGTGGTTGGATGGGTGGGCGTATAACACTAACGTCTAGCAACCCAAAGATTGCAAGTTAGAATTTCATCGCAGAGAACTTTAGAATGTTACTTAATTAACAACTTTATAACTACTTACTACTTTTTACCTACTTTCCAACTACTTAGCATGTTAGCTAACCCTAACCCTTTTAGCTAACCCTTCCCCTAACCCTAACCCTTTAACCTAACTCCTAAACTTAACCCTAGCTTTAACCCTAACCCCTAGCCTAGTTAACGAGCTACGTTAGCCACCTAGATAGAATTCGTAACATATTGTAGCGACCCGCACAGACAGCTGTGTGTTATGTGTTAGGCTAGTAGGTGGTTGTGTTGTACTTACCAGTACCCAGTGTTCGCGGGGTCCGACATGTCAATCAACCTGCTATCTGCCAATCACGGGAATGCCTGGAATGTTCTGATGCCGGGCATCCTGGCGGTTGGCGGAGTGGCGTGGAGGGGGGTTGGGCAGGGGGATGGAGCATTGGAAGTTAAGACCAGGTTTAGCCTTTGTTCTCTCTCTTACGTCTGGGCTTCACAAGAGAAGGTCACGATTGGCTTGTGGGTTATCTTTCATTTATTTGGCGTGGGCTACGGCCAAACAGTAGCCTGTGTAAAGTTGGTTTAATAAACCGTCAATTCGTAAACTCAAACCTCTGTCTGGACAATTGTTCCTTTATGATCTAGTCAGATCATTACAATATCATACGTTTTGAAAATTCCTAGCATATTGTACGTTTTGAAAATTAATAACATATTGTATGTTTTGAAAATTTGTAACATGTCATTCGAATTGTAATTTGTAACATATCATATGAAATGGGTGATGGACATCCACAAATTAATACATACCATAAGAAACGTAACATATCATATTTAATGGAGTGTCTCAGATTTACATACAGAATAATACTAAATGCTCTGAGACCAGGTTGCTGACCCTGGTAGGCAAAACATGTATAGCCTATATTCCTGTTCTTTAACTAAATTACAACCATCACTAACCATCTCCTCCTGTTTTTAAACTTAATTCAAACCAATTTAAACAATCCAATCTACTCTATCTCTACTAAATCCCATTGACTTACTTGACATGTAATTTAATGCGCTGGTGAACCTTCTGGAATTGGGTGTTGGTGATTATTTTTGGGAAAGGTCAAATGATTTCCAGTTTTTGCATTTTATATAGAATCAATATCAAGAACACCAGTCATTCTCTAGACTAGTGTAATAACTGATATTCACCTCTCTCTGACATTTCCTCTGGTTATCCCTTCCTCTCATCACTTTTATCCTTCATAGGCCTACTCTCTAATCCATTGATCAATCACAACTCTCTTCTCCCACTGAGCAACCTGTTGATTGTATTTTTATCCCTCCTCCGCCCCAGGTGTTCCTCATCAGTGGCCTGGTAATCATGGGCTACTCCTCCTGCATCAGTGGTCAGAACACATACCAAGCCGTGGTGAAGGATGTGTGTGGGCCTGCGATCGGGCAACTCTGTGAGGTCCTGTTCGTCTTCAACCTCTTCGTGATCTCTGTGGCTTTCCTGGTCATAGTAACGGACCAGCTGGAGAAATGTGAGTCATCTCCATGACCACATGACTCCCTGAGATCTCTTGCTGGATTATGTTATAGTGATTCCTTCCTGAAATATTTCTTCTGGAGCCTTTGAAATCATCTGATTTTGTTTTCCCCCATTCTCATTATGTAATGATGCTCATAGGAAATGGGTTAATGATATAGATTGACAACATAATATCTGATACATGTTTCATGATGTTATTTATGTGTTTGTGTTGATAACTGGATTGCACGAAGCAGACATGCCATACCACTGGTAAACAGACCCGCATTTTGTCCTCATCCTCCTGTGTGTCTTCCTCATCCTCCCTCTCTCCATCCCTAAAGAGATCAATATTCAGAAGTACATCAGGTGAGGTATTTATGGGCAGTCTAATACGGCATTGCAAAGACTACTTTAACATTGCAATATTGACATGTCTGTTGCTGCCATATTCAATATCATGTTATACTCAAGCCTTTCCCCCTCTTTGAAGTATTTTAGGTACTCTGGCCGCTACATACCTAACAGTGGCCATCGTTGTGAAATATCACACAAGAGAGGACCGTGAGGTGCACATATCCACCTTCTACAGTAGTGGGTGAGTGCTTGTAATCTCAATTAATGAGTCATTTCTATCTTTGTTATATAATCTGAGGTGAACAGTAGAGGCCTCTATGATAGGTCTATGTGCCAGGTAGAAAAATGCTGTCAACGTTAAATGTAGCCTTTTATGCATCTAGGTCATTAGGTCTGTGAGATCAGGATATAAGATGATATTTTAATAAAAGTTGCTCTTACACCTTCTGCTCTTGTTAAAGGTAGTTTAATTTTCAACAACATTTTGACTGTTTGGGAGTGGCCATCAGCCGCCCACACATTGTAATTTGTCAGTGTGATTGACACATGAACTGTAAAAGACTGACATTGCCTCAAAGGTCCGACCAGGTACTTTAGAAAAAGCCTTTCCATAGTTTTGTTGTTGCCTCTCTGTAGAATAAGCTCTATGCCTTTGATGTTCAGCGTTATCCCGACCATCTGCTTTGGCTTTCAGGTGAGTACGGCTTCAATCATGTCTGGTTTTCAAAGAGGTTACTAGTGATGTTAGATTATTTTCTTTATGAAGTCTGGCATTTACCCCAAATTCTGGTCAATTGAGGAGCTGTCTGAAAACCCATCACAGTCCAGCCGAGCCTCAGGCTATCCTGCTCTTTAAAATGGCTAAGGAGAGCTGGTTCTCTGTTCAATATTTGAACTTGGGTAAGATTGAAAATAAGTGTTATTTTCCACTTTTCTTCCAGAGGTAGTTTTTTGTAATCTTCTGAGTAACCAAGGAAACGCAGGAGGATGATCAGAAATGCAATTAAAGGGCAGTGGGAGAGAGGACTAGTGTTGTACAAACCATCCTGATCTCTCAAGCTTACATTCTGTTTAGCTATCCGTTTAGCGAAACAGAACGTAAGCTTGCGAGATCAGAATGGTTCATACGAAGCTAAAAGAGGCCCACAAAGCCCAGCTAGCTGAGCCCCTGCACCCCCAGGCTGATTGATTACTTAGCTGGAGAAGAAAAAGGAATGATGGAGATCCTGAAGGAAGGTGGGATGAAGGAATGTTGGAGGAACATATTGAGGAAACCTGGGAGAACTTTGCTTATGTAATGCATACTGTTGAATTGGAAGCTTGTCTCAGCTCATGACAAAGGCTTTGACGTTCTATGACTTGGAGCATTAACAGCTTTGGAGCTCCATACTATTGATCGTTTCTCTGGCTCTTACATTGAGACTAACTGGACACCAGAATGATTCAAAGGATTAAGTGTTGGGGTTCTTTTTCCTGTGGGCACTGTCTGTGAAAATTAGAGCTATATGAGTGACACAAGTCTCAGTCTCAGGTCTATGTAGCCATGTTTATCTGTGCTTTGCATTCTGAGTCTGCCATGTCCTGTTCTGTATCATTCTGTGCTCCTGTGTCACAAGGCTTGCACAGCCATCTACAGCAGCATGCAGCAGCATGGAGAGCAAAAGCCTGTCCCACTGGGTGTTCATCTCTGTGTTGTCCATGTTCTTCTGCCTGGTCATCTAATCCCTAATTTGTGAGGCTCATCCTTTCAATACTCTATCTGATAGCACCAAGTGATTGTAGTGAACACAGAGACTATACGACTGCACACTCTTAGAAAAAAAGGGTTCCATAGTAGAACCCTTTTTGGTTTCAGTTAGAACCCTTTTTGGTCTCCATGTAGAACCCCCTGTGGAAAGGGTTCTATCTGGAACCAAAAAGGGTTCTTCAAAGGGTTTTCCTATAGACCCAGACGGTATTAGATAGAACGTCGCGGCCCTCCCCGCCTGTGGGGAAAACAACCTGTGGTTACCTAGGTTACCTCTTTGACTCAGCAAAAACATGACCTTTTTCAAATTCAATTTTCTTGTTGTCGACTTGTTTTAGTAAATTACAAAACTACATTTTAAAGAAGTACAACATATCTAAATGTTACTTTTCAACATTGCCTACTCCCTCCCGTTCTCACCACTTAGAAAAAGGTAATATTGTAGGGCTACCCTCATGCCCCTTTTCATGATAATGCTAACATCCAAGTGAGTGAGTGCTAGTTAGCTACCGACCGGAACATTAAGCTAGCCAAGACCAACAACACAAACAAACGGACAATATAGCTACAAGTAGTGAGTGGAGTTACAAACGGACTGTACAAAAGAAGTTAAATGTCTTATCTGTGATTAAATGTTTCCCACAAACATAGCTAGCAACGTGTGGCCTATTTGGACTCCGGGTTCCCACATTTCCCACTCTCCCAAGCTGAATAGCCTGAAGTCACAGGGCTCTTCTCACATCCTCTATTTCTCTACGTGGGAGCATTGCGAACTATAGGTTGGGATTTTTGACCTGGTTACATGTATATTGAACAACACAGCAGCTTTTTCAGCATGTTTTGTTATTTCTGTATAACATAAATTCAACAACAACGTTGACTCTTTTACACAGGGTCAATGGAAAGAATATTTGTTTTCCTAAATTTGTGTGCGTGGTCGAGGGGAATTCCTTATAATTACGTGAACCCTTTTAGGTTCTAGAAATCACCTTTTTTGTCTAAAAGTGTATGCAAAGTTGGTGTCTGAATGCATTCCCCGTCCCTTTTTGGTTCAGGTGTTTACAGATACCTGACATTTGGCAAGGATGTTGCAGCAGATATTCTGATGTCACACACAGGGGACGTTGTCCTCATGATCATTGCAAGACTGCTCTTTGGGATCTCTATCATCACCATCTACCCCATCATCCTCCTGCTAGGAAAGTAACATCATGGCTGGAGAGCATTTAATAATGGGCATTCATTAGCCATTCAATCAGAGCATATGAGCCTAAATAAATAACTTGTTAGTAAATTTGCTTGTTTGGCCCAGTGAGTCTCATTGCAGTGTCTCTGACTTTCTGCACACAGGTCAGTGATTCAGGACTCACTGCTGAGTTTCCGTCGGCGCTTCCACTTGGTGACGGAGTCGTATGAGAACCGTAGCCATGTGGGGCTGACCATAGCCTGGATTACTGTCACCGTCCTCATCGCCATGTTCATCCCAAACATCAGCAAGGTTATCAGTGTCATCGGGGGAATAAGCGCATTTTTCATCTTAATTTTCCTAGGTGGGAAAATTCTCCCTCTTTCACACCACTATCTCCCACATGGTTGCATGTAAATCGAAGCAGTAGAGATATGTTTGCTTGCTCTGCTTGTCTGCAGGATTATGTCTAATATTTGACATGCAATCAGACAGTATCTTTCATAACAAGGTAAGTTTAAACCAATCATGGTCACTCATTCAAACCATTCATTCATCCAAATCCTTAAAAAATATACTAAATTTCTCTCCTTTATTTTCTCACTAACCCCTCCCCCATTCCCTCTCAGAGTGGTCCTACTGTAACAACATGGGGATGATATCACTCTGATCTGTGGAGCCTTCGTCTTTGGACAGAGCACCACCACTGCCATAATGCAGCTACTCACTAAGATCTAACCCTTATCTTCATCACCCTTATTTATCATGGACATCTTGTTAAATGCCTGATGGCTTTTCATCCTCATCACCTTTGGTAACACAGAGCTCTTTTTGGAGTCCTTTATTCTGAGGGTTGTGTGTTATGTCCTCTGAACTCTGTTACATTTCACCTTTTCCCCCACTTACTCTCCAGGTGTCTAGACTAACTGGTATGTATTCATTGTGTGAGATCTGTTGGCTGGGTAGAACATGGGGTAGTAATCTTTTTAGTTATTTCATTCGCAGAATGTATTCTGCTCACTGTCCAATACACTGAAGTAAGAATCGAGAGCATCCTGTCGAGCTGTATCACTGCATGGTACGGCAACTGCATCGCCCACATCTGCAAGGCTCTCCAGAGGGTGGTGCGTTCTGCACAACACATCACCGGGAGCAGACTACCTGCCTTCCAGGACACCTACAGTACCCGATGTCACAGGAAGTCCAAAAAGATCATCAAGGACAACAACCACCCGAGCCACTGCCTGTTCACCCCGCTACCATCCAGAAGGCGAGGTCAGAACAGGTATCACAGGCATCGAAGCTGGGACCGAGAGACTGAAAAACAGCTTCTATCTTAAGGCCATCAGACTGTTAAACAGCCATCACAAACACAGAGAGGCTGCCGCCTACATACAGACTTGAAATTATTGGCCACTTTATTAAATTGATTACTAGTGACTTTAATAATGCCACTTTAATAATGTTTAAATATCTTGCATCACTCATCACTCATCTTGCATGAGCTCATCCATGCTCATCAATATATTTATATGTATATATTCTTATTCCATTCCTCTACTTAGATTTGTGTGTATTAGGTAGTTGTTGTGGAATTGTTAGATTACATGTTAGATATTGCTGCACTGTCGGAACTAGAAGCACAAGCATTTCGCTACACTCGCAATATCTGATAACCATATGTATGTGACCAATAACATTTGATTTGAAGGAAATACGAATGAAAGGTTTACATAATGGGTAAAAAAAAAAATACCGGTATTTATAGCCATAACGTATTGAAAGAATGGCCATAGAGTGAACATGTCGTGGGGGAGAAAGTGAGTTATTTTCACTTTTATAAATTTAGATTTACATTGTAGTCATTTAGCAGACACTCTTATCCAGAGCAACTTCAAATCAAATGATATTAGTCACATGCTTCGTAAACAACTGTGGTACACTAACGGTGAAATGCTTATGGGCCCTTCCCAACAATGCAGAGAGAAAGATAATAGAGAAGTAAAACACGTAATAATAAAAACACAGAGTAATGATAACTTGGTGCAGGTTACCAGTACCAAGGCGATGTGCAGGGGTACGAAGTAATTGAGGTAGAATAGGAATAAAGTCACAGATAATAAACAGTAGCAGAGGTGTATGAGATTAGTAAAAACAGTTTGTGCAAAAAGGGTCAATGCAGATGTGGGTAGCTATTTCGTTAACTATTTAGCAGTTTTATGGTTTGGGGGTAGATGCTGTTCAGGGTTCTGTTGGTTCTAGACTTCGAGCAATTAGGGTTAAGTCCCTTGCTCAAAGGCACATCAATATATATATTTTTTACCTAGTCGACTGGGATTCGTAACAGCAACCTTTTGGTTACTGGCCCATCGCTCTTAAGTGCTAGGCTTCCTGCTGCCCTAAATGTTTGTCTTGTGTATAAAGGTGTTTGCATTGATATTTTGAATGAACAAATTGTGTATTCTCGTGTAGATTGCTAACTCAAGATACAATTCTGCCTTCTGTGTACAGTATAGCGATATTCATCATTGTATTGACATGTTTGTCAGAAGTTTAAAAAAAAAAGTTTAATAGGAAATATGCACTGGCACTTGTTTCGCTTGTCTTCATACAACATGTCGCCTGCATGCTTTCCCAGAAATGTAAAGCAATCAAGCAACAGATTCATGGTTTATTTCAGTATTACCATTTTATTGAGTTGCATCACTCTACATTATCTAGAATTTCAACAACGTTAAGACTAAATATAGTACTTGCATCCCTGCAATAAGTCTCTACACTCAAAGAGAGAAAGCCATTTTACTGAAACATACATAAGTATAAGAATTAGTATTTCATTAAACATTGCCATTAAAGTGAATGTTCATTCTGTATGGCATTTTATATTCATATATATTTTTGTTTTGTCTGTCCTTTATAGGAATACTATAAAAGAAAAATAAGAAACGCACAAAACCCATTGAAAATAGCATGGCTAAATACTACAGCAAATAAGTTACTGGACATTCATTTTAACATGCACTCAAGTGAGGGATAAGGAGAAAAAAATTGATTGCACAGTTTAGGGAACAGCCAGGAATGTTATAGAAATAGTATTGGCATTTTTTTGTCTGGCTGGCTCTGATCTGTTCATACAGAACCCAACAGAAGCAACGGATAAATAGAAAACCTTTCCAGTAGAATTTCCACACATCTGTCAACAAGGGATCCATGCTCTTGCTCCATTCTGTAATACTGATGCTGAGGCTAATATAAAGCCCAAGGCGTGCTATTTATTATTGATTAATATCACAGGTGCATTAACACTGAGAAGTCCAGGGTTCTCTCAAGGTAAAGTGTAATGTGGCCTAGCACCAGAGATTGAACTGGACATGAGTTCATTCCATTTCAGTGGTGGTCCTAGTTATGATCAAAGGCAAGTAAACAAACTGTTTTATTTATTTTACAGTGCACAAGGACAGTATTTGTTATTACTTACTTGATATTATCTGAGAATGTTATCCTGGGGAGGGAGAGTTTGATATTCCCCCATTGGTTAAGGACAGGCTTGCCATGACCTTCAGGTGCTTACAGGACAAACTAAGAAATTCAATGGCAAAGTAGGTGAAATATTCTGCCCTCTAAAGGTTGATCAAGATGAGTGATTCATACATTATTCTTTATAGATAACATTCATATTTTGATCATTTATAATACTCTCATACTTTATATATCTGTAATCGCTATATTCCATTTATGTACATTGTGGTTTTTGACGGGTCTGTTTGATCATGTTGATTTCAGGTTGGTGAAATTGAGGTTGGACAAAGTTGTCATGGTTCTTCTCTAACTGGATTGGTGCGTGAACATTCTGATATATTTTCTGTTACTGTCATTTTGCTTGATAGGTGTGTAAACATCTCCTTTTTGCTCAATTGCAATGAACATTGTGATTGTAATATGGGGCTGTGCGTTAGATGTTTAAAATCTAATTAGTGTGTGTTTATGGGAAATCCTACCTAGGTACCCACTTACAACCTCAACCATATGTTGATGTTTAAGGCTTGAGATTGTGTTGGTCAAAAAGGGAACTGCTGCAGCAAACCAAGTTTTGCTACTTTTGTAGTAATTGCTTTTTCTTCATAATTTTGCACTGTATCACTAAAGACGTCAATACAAATATAATTATAATATAACATTTTTTCATATAATTTTACTAGACTTTAACAGCTAATATATCCAGTGCTGATTCATACATGTACTTTTAACACAACGGAAAAAACAACCTTAACTGCTTGATAGAGACGAATGTTGAGCGCTCTATTAGTCTACCATTAGCAGTAGCGGGTTCATGTCTTTAGTCAAAATGGATGACATGCACGAGAGCCTCAAAAGCAGGTTAACTGTTCACCTCATTTCTACCATGACTTGAGGGTGAACGATACGATGAAGAAATGCATTGGATGGAGGTAATCTCGCTTTAATGCACTGTTCAATATTCACTGCAATTGACGCATTCCATTTTGCCTCAATATCAAACAGACACTGTGTAAACATGTACTTACAAAAGAGAGAAAGAGAGGGGTTGTGAGGGTGAGAGAGAGCGGGTGAGGGAGGTTACGGGGGAGCTAAGGATGGGGGGTGTTGCAGACTCAGGCAATCTGGCCCCACCCCTGTCAGTCTCTGCTCAGGCTGCACCAGGCGGCTGCAGGGAGAGAGACAGAGGGGGAGTTCAGTTAAGACACAAGCAGCTCAGGAATACAGAAAAACAAGTCTATCATTAACACACTCACACATTGACACTCACATCTACTGTTTCTCTGCTCAAATGTGATAATACAGTGATGATACACTGCGATATATAATTAAAATTGAATGTCATACATTTTCAGGTTTGTCTGGGGTAAGTCTATGACATAAGGCCTTATGCATTCATGCCAATAACAATAAGTCCACAACAATAAATATCAAGGTATGTGCTTTCCCTGACTTCCTGCTCTACATTGAACAGATCTCTCCCCAGTAGGTTCCCTTGCATTAAGGGCTCCCCATCCATCCCAGACACATGGCACTATGCCAGCATCCCTCTCCAACCTGGACTCAGAGCATTTCGTATTATTCCTACGTATATCCAAGACACTCCATTTAGTACAATATGCTATGTTTTGTATGGTATGTATTCATTTGTGGATGTCCATCACCAATTTCATATGATATGTTACGAATTACAATTCGTATGATATGTTACGGATAATAGCTAGGTGGCTAATGTTAGCTGGGTTAGGGTTAGGGTTCAGTTTAGGAGTTAGGTTAAACGGTTAGGGTTAGGGGAAGGGTTAGCTAAAAGGGTTATCTTTAGGTGAAGTGTTAGTTAAAATAGTTAAGGTTAGGAAAAGGGTTAGCTAACATGCTAAGTAGTTGGAAAGTAGCAAAAAAGTAGTAAGTAAGCTAAAATGCTAAAGTTGTCTGTGATGACATTTGAACTCGCAACTTTTGTGTTACTATGCCCACCCATCAACCCCGAACCAACCACCCTCCTTTTGTTTTGCCTTATGTAAGCATCTGTCTTATGTAACCATAGCAAACGTAACATATCATACTAAATCGAGTGTCTCGGATTTATGTACAGAACAATATGAAATTCTCTGAGACCTGGTTGCCCTCTCAGGAGACTAACCTGGCACAGCAACAGTGGACACAGCCTCAGGCTGGCACAGAGTGTCCACTTTAACATGTTGAAAGGCCTTGGAGGACGCAGTCTGGAGGTGTCTGAGGACAGAGGTGGAGGGCATAAGATCACACAAAGACAGACGTGGACATATGCACGCCCACTCACTTCTTCAGTATTCCCCATAGATTATATTGTGAGCAGTAAAATATTAATGAGAACATACAAGATAAAGACGCATTACAGCCTCAGCACATCCCCAAAAACATCAATAAGTAATTATTTCAGCCTTATTCTAGCTGTAGCTAGATTACACTACTGCTACTCTCTGTTCATCATATATGCATAGTCACTTTAACCATATCTACATGTACATACTACCTCAATCAGCCTGACTAACCAGTGTCTGTATGTAGCCTCGCTACTTTTATAGCCTCGTTACTGTATATAGCCTGTCTTTTTTACTGTTGTTTTATTTCTTTACTTACCTATTGTTCACCTAATACCTTTTTTGCACTATTGGTTAGAGCCTGTAAGTAAGCATTTCACTGTAAGGTCTACACCTGTTGTATTCGGCGCACGTGACAAATAAACTTTGATTTGATTTGATTCCTGCTGCTGTAGAGTCACATCTGGTGGTCTGTGCTGTTTAAGATGAGGGAGGACGATTCTTTTTTGTTTCTATTACAGCATATTGGATGACTGTCATTCATATTCCATTCACCCAGCTCAATGTAACGTCGATAGGTTTAGGCTACTACATTATACTCACATTTTCCCTATACCCATCATGAGGTTGTTACAACCTAGCCTATGAATGAAAGTTTACAACATACTGTAGGTGCACACATGTCAAGATACATTTTTTAAGTGACAGACAGTGACACATGGACAGACAGTGCATCTAGCTCATCTAGGGTGTAATCATTAGTACAACCATTGCACATTAGAGTTTCTATTGGACAAATTCAGGTGTGTTTATCCCCGTTTTATTCCGTTTGCTTCTGTTTAAGAAATGTTTTTCAACAGAATTGGCAGAATGAATAAACCCTGATCGCACGTAAACACAGTTCACTTTCATAGCAGCCATGTTGTATTTCTTCTCGCATTTATGCACGCTCCTCCTCTCACCTTTTCCCTTCACTTGTGGACTTCAATGCACAACACATCAGCTGCATGTGACCAAGCGAAAAAACCTTTCCAAGCCAAACCATATAATAACCGCTACACACAGCCTACATCGTTGTCACCATATTAGCTAAAGTAACGTCATAGTCAACATAGCTAATAGAATTAACGTGTTACTAAACATGCTACAATCATTTGTACAGTATACAGTATACAGTAAGCAGTTTAGCAGTTACACCGCTGGGCCCCGGTGACAATAAATGAATATAACCAAAAGCTTACCCTGACTTGGAAAAGTCATAGTATTGTGTTGGATAGTCATAGTTAGCTAGCTAACATACATCCCTCTGTTTGAGCCAGATGTTTGAGTAGGGTAAACTGTCTAGCTGCATTTGCTAGCTAAGTAAGTGAAAGTGACGATGAAAAAAAAGACTAAATATCTCTCTCTTGGTTCTCCTTCATTTTTTCAGAAATTAATTACTGTTTTTCTCTCTCTTTGAGTCAACTACTCACCACATTTCATGTACTGCAGTGATAGCTAGCTGTAGCTTATGCTTTCAGTACTAGATTAATTCTCTGATCCTTTGATTGGGTGGACAACATATCAGTTCATGCTGAAAGAGCTCTGATAGGTTAAAGGACGTCCTCCGGGAAGTTGTCATAATTACTGTGTAAGTCTATGGAAGGGGGTGAGAACCATGAGCCTCCTAGGTTTTGTATTGAAGTCAATGTACCCAGAGGAGGACGGAAGCTAGCTGTCCTCTGGCTACACCATGGTGCTACCATACAGACTGCAGTTTTTTTCAGTTTTTTTTCTATTTAACCATTATTTATCTAGGCAAGTCAGTTAAGAACAAATTCTTATTTACAATGACGGCCTAGGAACAGTGGGTTAACTGCCTTGTTCAGGGGAAGAATGACAGATTTTTACCTTGTCAGCCATTGAGACTATTGTAGACCTGAATAGCAGAACAGTGTATTTGATCAGTTATTTGGTGACGTGAATATATTTAATATAGTTTTATCTAAAAATTATAACTTTTTAAATGTTTCACTATTTTTATTTTTATGAAATTCACTGAGGAGGATGGTCATCCTCTTCCTCCTCTGAGGAGCCTCCACTGACCTCAGGAGTCTACTTAACCAAAGACTGACTCCAGATGTTACCTTAGTATGAACAACAAAAACACTAAGCAACGATGGCTCTTCTGTATTCATCTACTCAATCATGTAAGAAATACACACACTGCATAGTGAGTCTACACATCCCTTGCACAGTCTTCACATTTTGCTGCCTTAAAATATATATTTTAAATTAATTAGGTTTTGTACTCCACACTTCCAAAGTTTAAGAAAAAGTATAGGATATTTTCCAAATTAATGATTTACATATATTTTTAAAGGATGTCTTGATTGCTTATGTCTTCACACCCCAGAGTTAATACTTGGTGGAAGCACCTTTGGCAGCCATTACAGCTGCAAAACATTTTGAATAAGATTCTACCAACTTTGGGTGGTGGACAATTCCTGATACACATGGGAAACTATTGAGCGTGAAAAACCCAGCAGCGTTGCAGTTCTTGACACAAACCGGTGTGCCAGGCATTTACTACCATACCCCGTTCAAAGGCACTTAAATATTTTGTCCTGACCATTCACCCTCTGAATGGCACACATACATAATCCATGTCTCAATTCTCTCAAGGCTTAAAAATCCTTCTTTAACCTGTCTCCTCCCCTTCATCTACACTGATTTGAAGTGGATTAAACAACTGACATTAATAAGGGACCATAATGTAGATTTCATCTGGATTCACCTGGTCAGTCTATGTCATGGAAAGAGCGGTGTTCATAATGTTTTGTACACTCAGTGTATATCTATTGTTTTTGTCAAAATTGTTCAAGTTCAGTAAATTTGGTTGGGAGTCGTTGATGGATAGCAATATTCAAACCTTGTCTCTGGAATGAGACTGGACAATTCAGGAACACACAACACCTATTGGAAAGCCATTCCAGTGTGTCTTTGGCATGAAAATGTGTGCAATTGTCACGCTAAAAAAGAAAACTATCCCAGGGGTTAGGTATCTAGAAGACTGAGGCAGGGTTTCCTCTAACTTTTTTATCTGGCCTTTGCTCCTTTGATATTTATTTCTATCCTGACAACCCCCCCCCCCCCCCCCCCCCGCAGTCCCTGCTGATGACAAGCATACCCATAACGTGATGCTGCCACCACAATACTTGAAAATACAGAGGATAAAAAACATTGCATTCATGCCACATTACGGAGTCTGTATGACAAAGTGAAAATAATAAAGCCTGTAAAAAATAAAATAAACAACAAAATCATCCATTCTGTTTCCAACATTATTGATCCGGGTTGGAGCGAGTAGTCGCATTTCGCTTCGCTCCACAGGTAGTATTACATTTCATTTCATTTCATTACAGTACAACGGTTTGATTTGTCTGATCTTAGCTAGCTACATAGCCGTCTTTGTATCAAAGATAATTGTGTAGTTTAGAGTAATTATCGAGGTTAGCTAGCCAGCTATTTTCGCACTTCTAACGTAGTCAACACTGCTAGCTAGCCAGCTAGCCAACTTCTATCGAAGTTGCTATTCTACTGAATAGCAGCACTGTAGAAACTATTACATTACAACGGAACGACTTGATTAGTGTAGTGTTAGCTAGCTACATAGTTGTCTTTGCTGTCTTTGTATCTAAGATAATTGTGTAGTTTAGAGTAATTATCGAGGTTACCTAGCCAGTTATCGAGGTTACCTAGCCAGCTACACTTTCAAACAAAGTCAACAACGCAGCCACTGCTAGCTAGCCTACTTCACCAGTCAGCAGTACTGTATCATTTTAATCATTTTAGTCAATAAGATTTTTGCAACGTAAGCTTAACTTTCTCAACATTCGAGACGTGTAGTCCACTTGTCATTCCAATCTCCTTTGCATTAGCGTAGCCTCTTCTGTAGCCTGTCAACTATGTGTCTGTCTATCCCTGTTCTCTCCTCTCTGCACAGACCATACAAACGCTTCACACCGCGTGGCCGCTGCCACCCTAACCTGGTGGTCCCAGCGCGCACGACCCACGTGGAGTTCCAGGTCTCTGGCAGCCTCTGGAACTGCCGACCTGCGGCCAACAAGGCAGAGTTCATCTCAGCCTATGCTTCCCTCCAGTCCCTCGACTTCTTGGCACTGACGGAAACATGGATTACCACAGATAACACTGCTACTCCTACTGCTCTCTCCTCGTCTGCCCACGTGTTCTCGCACACCCCGAGAGCTTCTGGTCAGCGGGGTGGTGGCACTGGGATCCTCATCTCTCCCAAGTGGTCATTCTCTCTTTCTCCCCTTACCCATCTGTCTATCGCCTCCTTTGAATTCCATGCTGTCACAGTTACCAGCCCTTTCAAGCTTAACATCCTTATCATTTATCGCCCTCCAGGTTCCCTTGGAGAGTTCATCAATGAGCTTGATGCCTTGATAAGCTCCTTTCCTGAGGACGGCTCACCTCTCACAGTTCTGGGTGACTTTAACCTCCCCACGTCTACCTTTGACTCATTCCTCTCTGCCTCCTTCTTTCCACTCCTCTCCTCTTTTGACCTCACCCTCTCACCTTCCCCCCCTACTCACAAGGCAGGCAATACGCTTGACCTCATCTTTACTAGATGCTGTTCTTCCACTAACCTCATTGCAACTCCCCTCCTAGTCTCCGACCACTACCTTGTATCCTTTTCCCTCTCGCTCTCATCCAACACTTCCCACACTGCCCCTACTCGGATGGTATCGCGCCGTCCCAACCTTCGCTCTCTCTCCCCCGCTACTCTCTCCTCTTCCATCCTATCATCTCTTCCCTCTGCTCAAACCTTCTCCAACCTATCTCCTGATTCTGCCTCCTCAACCCTCCTCTCCTCCCTTTCTGCATCCTTTGACTCTCTATGTCCCCTATCCTCCAGGCCGGCTCGGTCCTCCCCTCCTGCTCCGTGGCTCGACGACTCATTGCGAGCTCACAGAACAGGGCTCCGGGCAGCCGAGCGGAAATGGAGGAAAACTCGCCTCCCTGCGGACCTGGCATCCTTTCACTCCCTCCTCTCTACATTTTCCTCTTCTGTCTCCGCTGCTAAAGCCACTTTCTACCACTCTAAATTCCAAGCATCTGCCTCTAACCCTAGGAAGCTCTTTGCCACCTTCTCCTCCCTCCTGAATCCTCCCCCCCCCCCCCCCCCTCCTCCCTCTCTGCAGATGACTTCGTCAACCATTTTGAAAAGAAGGTCGACGACATCCGATCCTCGTTTGCTAAGTCAAACGACACCGCTGGTTCTGCTCACACTGCCCTACCCTGTGCTCTGACCTCTTTCTCCCCTCTCTCTCCAGATGAAATCTCGCGTCTTGTGACGGCCGGCCGCCCAACAACCTGCCCGCTTGACCCCATCCCCTCCTCTCTTCTCCAGACCATTTCCGGAGACCTTCTCCCTTACCTCACCTCGCTCATCAACTCATCCTTGACCGCTGGCTACGTCCCTTCCGTCTTCAAGAGAGCGAGAGTTGCACCCCTCCTGAAAAAACCTACACTCGATCCCTCCGATGTCAACAACTACAGACCAGTATCCCTTCTTTTCTCTCCAAAACTCTTGAACGTGCCGTCCTTGGCCAGCTCTCCTGCTATCTCTCTCAGAATGACCTTCTTGATCCAAATCAGTCAGGTTTCAAGACTAGTCATTCAACTGAGACTGCTCTTCTCTGTGTCACGGAGGCGCTCCGCACTGCTAAAGCTAACTCTCTCTCCTCTGCTCTCATCCTTCTAGACCTATCGGCTGCCTTTGATACTGTGAACCATCAGATCCTCCTCTCCACCCTCTCCGAGTTGGGCATCTCCGGCGCGGCCCACGCTTGGATTGCGTCCTACCTGACAGGTCGCTCCTACCAGGTGGCGTGGCGAGAATCTGTCTCCGCACCACGTGCTCTCACCACTGGTGTCCCCCAGGGCTCTGTTCTAGGCCCTCTCCTATTCTCGCTATACACCAAGTCACTTGGCTCTGTCATATCCTCACATGGTCTCTCCTATCATTGCTATGCAGACGACACACAATTAATCTTCTCCTTTCCCCCTTCTGATAACCAGGTGGCGAATCGCATCTCTGCATGTCTGGCAGACATATCAGTGTGGATGACGGATCACCACCTCAAGCTGAACCTCGGCAAGACGGAGCTGCTCTTCCTCCCGGGGAAGGACTGCCCGTTCCATGATATCGCCATCACGGTTGACAACTCCATTGTGTCCTCCTCCCAGAGTGCTAAGAACCTTGGCGTGATCCTGGACAACACCCTGTCGTTCTCAACTAACATCAAGGCGGTGACCCGTTCCTGTAGGTTCATGCTCTACAACATTCGCAGAGTACGACCCTGCCTCACACAGGAAGCGGCGCAGGTCCTAATCCAGGCACTTGTCATCTCCCGTCTGGATTACTGCAACTCGCTGTTGGCTGGGCTCCCTGCTTGTGCCATTAAACCCCTACAACTCATCCAGAACGCCGCAGCCCGTCTGGTGTTCAACCTTCCCAAGTTCTCTCACGTCACCCCGCTCCTCCGCTCTCTCCACTGGCTTCCAGTTGAAGCTCGCATCCGCTACAAGACCATGGTGCTTGCCTACGGAGCTGCGAGGGGAACGGCACCTCCGTACCTTCAGGCTCTGATCAGGCCCTACACCCAAACAAGGGCACTGCGTTCATCCACCTCTGGCCTGCTCGCCTCCCTACCTCTGAGGAAGTACAGTTCCCGCTCAGCCCAGTCAAAACTGTTCGCTGCTCTGGCACCCCAATGGTGGAACAAACTCCCTCACGACGCCAGGTCAGCGGAGTCAATCACCACCTTCCGGAGACACCTGAAACCCCACCTCTTTAAGGAATACCTAGGATAGGATAAAGTAACCCTTCTAACCCCCCCCCCCCCCCCCCCCCCCCCCCTTAAAAGAGTTAGATGCACTATTGTAAAGTGGTTGTTCCACTGGATATCATAAGGTGAATGCACCAATTTGTAAGTCGCTCTGGATAAGAGCGTCTGCTAAATGACTTAAATGTAAATGTAAATGTAAACAAAGCCGCTAAGTAATACTGCAAAACAACCCGGCAAAGACACTTTTTGGCCTAAATTAAAAACTACAGGCTTGGGGCACATCCAATACAACTGCATTTTCAAGTATTGTGGTGACAGCATCACGTTATGGGTATGCATGTCACCTCCCGGGATTGGGGAGTTTGTCAGGATCTAAAGAAATATGAAAGCAGCAAAGCCTAGTTAAAAAGTTAGAGGAAAACAGGCCTTTGTCTTCTGAAAACCTAACCCTGGGATATAGTTTTATTTTTCAGCAGGACAATTACAATTTTCAATGCCAAAGACAAACCAGAATGGCTTTTCCAAGAGGTGTTGAGTGTTCATGCCTCAGTCCTGACTTAAATCTGCTTGAAAGTCAGAGACAAGATTTGAATATCCATCATCCATCAATGACTCCCAAGTAAAACTTACTGAGCTTGAGCAATTGTGACAAAAACAGTGGATAAATGTTTCCCTAAGAGTTGTGCAAAGTTGGTCAAATCTTATTCACAGATGTAATGGCTGCCAAAGTATTAACTCTGGGGTGTGAAGACATACGCAATCAAAACGTCTTTGTTTTGTTATTTTTATTCCTTTGGAAAATGTTTTATACTTTTTCTTTAACTTGAAAGTGTGTAGTAGGTTGTGTAGATCGGTAGAAAAAAAAAATGTAATCCCTTTTGAGATTAAGTTTTAAAGCAGAAAAATGTAAGGGCTGTGTAGACTTTCACTAGCGACTGTATCTCATAAAAGAACGGTGCATACAAAATAGTAGTTATTCACTAATTCGGATCGGATGTAGATAATGGTACAAAAATATCAAATTATTGTGCATTATTGATTCCATCTTTTCTGTGAATTGGACCTATGGGATTATAAGAAGACCAATGAATCAAGGTTCAGGAGATGTGGGAGAGAGAGGAACAAGGTCAAATCTGACACATATCTAGCTCTTACTTTTTCCACTCCTCCTCTCCATCCCAGAACTCATACACCACGAAGGAGAGTCCATCTGGCAGCCGCACTGCAGTCACACTGAGGAAGAAAGGAATAAAAAAGAAAGAGAGTAAGACATTGGAAAGTCAATAATGGGCAGTGGACATTGGAGAACTATGAACTATTCTAATAGAGTTAATTGCCAATAAGCATATGTGGTAGTAGTTATGTGTGGTAGTTAAGCAAAGAAACACTTGCACACCACATAAACCATAGCAGTAGACACCCATAGTCACTTGACTTCAGCTCCACTCACTTCCCACCCATTATCTTCCACTGGAGGGCAGTAGTGGTTCAGATGGATGAGTTGTGCCTCGGGTTTAGTGCAGTAGAACAGTTCTACTGTATGAGCTGGGTTTTATAATTGCTTCCATCACAGTGGAGCTCACAACTCCACTGGAGAGACTCCTGACGTGTCTTATTGACCGGCTGAATGCTTCCATTACGGCTAGCAGCTCTCTGTCGGAGGTAACATCTATATTAGACCACTACATTGTTTCATTTGATGGGCAGATGCTGTGCAAGGCTCAACAATCACCTTAATCAAACCAAAGAAACATTATGTCCAAGTCAGTGTGTGTCCATCTAAAAGAAAGCTGTGGACAGTGGGAGGTTGATTGAGTGTGGGTCTGTGCATTCATTTGTGTGCTTCCTTCAAATAACTTTGCCAGCGTTTGTGTGTATCTGAGTCTGTGAGTTCAATGACTAAAAAGGAGGACATATTCTTATGGAGTTTGACAGGATGTATTAGTACCATATATAAGCACTTATAGGAACCAAGAGTAAAGAGATGAGAGGGAGGAAAAGATAGTGTCAGACCTAGATTGTGGTGGTGTGAGTGAGTCTAGAAAAGAGACAAGCAAATTGCCTATTGAGCAGCAGCAGTAGAAGCAGTACAGACTCAGCGCCCAATTCCTCAGTGATAAATTATTCACCGTCCCTACGTGCATTATGATGAGATTACAAAACGCTGCTGACAACACGCGGCCCATTTCCTGGACTTGGCTCCAGGGAGTCGCTCTGAAACGGACTGTAGAGGAACTCGTCCTTTTGAACTGAGTCTTACGAGTCCTAAGAATCTGCTGCTACATTGATTCGCATGATAGGAAATAAGATACATTTGTACATTTGAAGTCGGAAGTTTGCATACACCTTAGCCAAATACATTTAAACTCAGTTTTTCACAATTCCTGACATTTAATCCTCATAAAAATTCCCTGTCTTAGGTCTGTTAGGACCACCACTTGATTTTAAGAATGTGAAATGTCAGAATAATAGTAGAGAAAATGATTTATTTCGGCCCCTTTGCGACCAAGCTTTAACTTCCTGACTGATGTATTGAGATTTTGCTTCAATATATCTGCATAATTTTCCTTACTCATGATGTCATCTATTTTGTTAAGTGCACCAGTCCCTCCTGCGGCAAATCACCCCCACAACATGATGCTGCCACCCCCGTGCTTCACGGTTGGGATGGTGTTCTTCGGCTCGCAAGCCTCCTCCTTTTTCCTCCAAACATAACGAGGGTCATTATGGCCAAACAGTTCTATTTTTGTTTCATCAGACCACAGGACATTTCTCCAAAAAGTACGATCTTTCTCCCCGCAGTTGCAAACCGTAGTCTGGCTTTTTTCTGGCGGTTTTGGAGCAGTGGCTTCTTCCTTGCTGAGTGGCCTTTCAGGTTATGTTGATATAGGACTCGTTTACTTTGGATATATATACTTTTGTACCTGTATCCTCCAGTATCTTCAGAAGGTCCTCTGCTGTTGTTCTGGGATTGATTTGCACTTTTCGCACCAAAGTACGTTCTTCTCTAGGATACCTTCCTGAGCGGTATGACGGCTGCGTGGTCCCATGGTGTTTATACTTGCGTATTATTGTTTGTACAGATGAACGTGGTACCTTCAGGCATTTGGAAATTGCTCCCAAGGATGAGCCAGACTTGTGGAGGTCTACAATTTTTTTCCTGAGGTCTTGGCTTATTTCTTTTGATTTTCCCATGATGTCAAGCAAAGAGGCACTGAGTTTGAAGGTAGGCCTTGAAATACATCCAGAGGTACACCTCCAACTGACTCAAATTATGACAATTAGCCTATCAGAAGCTTCTAAAGCCATGACATAATTTTCTGGAATTTTCCAAGCTGTTTAAAGGCACAGTCAATTTATTGTACGTAAACTTCTGACCCACTGGAATTGTGATACAGTGTATTATAAGTTAAATACTTTGTCTGTAAACAATTGTTGGGAAAATTACTTGTGTCATGCACAAAGTAGATGTCCTAACCAACTTGCCAAAACTATAGTTTGTTAACAAGAAATTTGTGGAGTGGTTGAAAAACAAGTTTTAATGACTCCAACCTAAGTGTATGTAAACTTCTGACTTCCACTGTACATGTCATCTTCTCTACAATGCAGCTCTTGATAAAGAAATATCCTCGCTACGACAGCAGTGCTCTAGTGTACTTGGAGGTTGTGTAGTAGGCTCCCTCAGAGCAAAAGATCAGAGGCTCTGTCCAACTAAACCCAGCTTTCTCTAATCTGCTCAACCCTATTTTCCACTCCATGGTCCCTTGTCACATGGAGATTCCTCCTGGTTGATGATGGTTGTGGCGAGGCAGAGGAGAACAGCGTGTCTAACAGGTTTATCCGGCGGCCAGACACCTTTCACAGGTCTGATTGCCTCTTCAGTCCACATGCAGCACATCCTTTCTCTGTCAGATGGATTCTCAACCATTACTAACCTGCACACACCAGCACTCAGAGGCTCTCTGTCTCTCCCTCAACCAAGGTCACTGTAATGTTGACTTATTTGTCCTCTTTATTTTCTCATATCTATTCATGTTCTCTCCCCTGAGCTTCCTGCCATTATACCGGGGGATGGGTTAAGTACCTTGCTGAGCATTGTGACAAAACAAGCATTATGAAGGCACAGCCCATCACTCCAGAGATAAATATGAGGATTTGTAAAGGCATGACACAATCGTGTTAACAGAGAAATGTGTCAGTGCAGAAGTCACTGGAGTCAAGCATCAGTCTCGCATATTAAATTGTGTATTGAGGATTGCTAAAGTACTTGAGCAGGGTTCCACAAATAACCAGTTAGGTTGGGAATAGATCAGCCATAAATAAAACACACACACAGCAGACAAAAGGTCACTATTATGAAAGATTGACAATGACAGATAAAGGGAAATAGGTGGACCCACTGGAAGCAGTCTCTTTGGGCAGAGACATTCTTCAGGTACTGCTTCAGGGCCTCGCAGAACTCTCCCAGCTGCTTCTGGGATACCGCCATCTCCTGACGAATCAGGTACAGGGACTGGGGGAGAGAAAGACAAAGGAAGAGAGAGGGGTTGAGAAAAAGAGGTAGATAAAAACAGAGAGAGGTAACAAAATCCATTATATCGTGTGATGGGAATGCTCTATGGAGTGCTTGCAGTGTGCCATATAACCATGGTATTGCAGATTACCATTTTTGCCAGGTCAGTTGCCAATAGAAAGTAATGGCTAAGGCTAATCCAGCAATATCAAGTAGGATATTCCCACTGAATATACGCATTAGGAAAGAGCTTAGGCATATGAAAGAACTGATTATTGTCATACCCCTCTCTTACTGTATAAACAAAACTAATTTGCATAATGTTTGTGCTATCTTTAGGGACAGTTCATAATTTACTGGGGTGAGGGGGGTCCAAAATAGGGGAGGGTTGTCTAATAAATATTTTGTTGCTTTGGGGAGGGTAGTGCATTTTTTCCTGGGTTTACATTCGCCCTTTTGCAAGTGTTGGTTCGCCCCCCCGAACCAACACTTGCACTTGATCCCCCCCCCAGCTTTGCTGATAGCTAATTTATTGAGGAAAAGTGTACTTACTATGCCAGTAATATTTGGTTGTCCCACCTAGCTATCTTTTTTTATTTATGGGAACAGCAGTTTAATATGGTTATTCAAGTGTTGTACAGTTTGTCCACAGTAAAGGAACTCCTCAGTACTCCTCTTTGATTGATATTGTCTCTGACAACAAGCTGCTGCTGTTGGAGCTGGTTGCCATGGAGCCGTTTCCGGGGTCAGCAAGGCTGGATGGGGTAAGGGTCAGGGTGGTTGTGGTCTTAGAGGCCTGCTGGTACAGCTGGATCTTCTTGGTAATCTTCCTCTCCTTGGCTCACCTGTTTTGGAACCAGATCTGTACCTGTCTCTCTGAGAGGCTGAAGCCCAGGGCCAGCTCTGTCTTCCTCCTGATGGTGATGTAGCGGCTGTTCTGGAACCAGATCTGTACCTGTCTCTCTGAGAGGCTGAAGCCCAGGGCCAGCTCTGTCTTCCTCCTGATGGTGATGTAGCGGCTGTTCTGGAACCAGATCTGTACCTGTCTCTCTGAGAGGCTGAAGCCCAGGGCCAGCTCTGTCTTCCTCCTGATGGTGATGTAGCGGCTGTTCTGGAACCAGATCTGTACCTGTCTCTCTGAGAGGCTGAAGCCCAGGGCCAGCTCTGTCTTCCTCCTGATGGTGATGTAGCGGCTGTACTGGCACTCCTTCTCTAGCTCTAGGCGCTGCTGGTATGTGTTCACCACCCTGTACTTTCCTTGCTGGAAAGTCCTGTACTGGATGAATGTACATTGTGTCTGATTCAGTCGTACGAGTTTCTTCTCTCTGAGTACTGCCCAGCAGGTGAGTTGAGTGATGGAAGAGCTCCCGGACCCGGAGGCAGGATGGATGTCAGATCTGGGGAACCACACGGTGACCACTCCTCCCGTGGAGATGCGAAGTAAGCGGATTTCCCCACTTCCCTGTCGTCTGGGCATGCGGGTCATTGATGCATGTGAAGTCATGATAACCACTGAAATCCGTATATTGCATTAAGTTCTGACTGTTCAGCGTTTGAGTCAGGAATTTGAGTACTTTCCGTGGTCTTTATCCAGCAAGTAACTCACGTACATCTCAATGAATTAACTCCTCTGCGCAATGGTAATCCCAAAAATTATAACATCAATTCTTTAGAAATTCCTAGAAATCTATCTATGCGACTTGACCTCCTGTAACCTACGACGCACCTGTTGACGCACCTTACCCCACTTTTTTTTTTATAAAAGAAAAAAACCGAGTGGGTGGATCAGCTTTAATATTGTAAATAGATTGTGGCTTCTATCAATGTAATTGTCTGCATAATTTCCAATCCTGCATGTATATATTTATATACAGTACAAGTTAAAAGGTTCTTTATTTGTACTATTTTCTACATTGTAGAATAATAGTGAACACATCAAAACTATGAAATAACACATATGTAGTAACCAAAAAAGTGTTAAACAAATCAACATCTATTTTAGATTCTTCAAAGTAGCCACCCTTTGCATTGATGACAGCTTTGCACACTCTTGGCATTCTCTCAACCAGCTTCATGAGGTAGTCACCTAGAATGCATTTCAATTAACAGGTGTGCCTTGTTAAAAGTTAATTTGTGGAAATTCTTTCCTTCTTAATGCGTTTGAACCAATCAGTTGTGTTGTGACAAGGATGGGGTGGTATACAGAAGATAGCCCTATTTGGTAAAAGACCCAGTCCATATTTTGTCATGAACAGCTCAAATAAGCAAAGAGAAACGACAGTCCATATCATTAATTTAAGTAATGAAGGTCAGTCAATACGGAAAACTTTGAAAGTTTCTTCAAGTGCAGTCGCAAAAACCATCAAGCGCTATGATGAATTTGGCTCTCATGAGGTTCACCACAGGAAAGGAAGACCCAGAGTCACCTCTGCTGCAGAAGATAAGTTCATTAGAGTTACCAGCCTCAGAAAATGCAGCCCAAATAAATGCTTCACAGAGTTCAAGTAACAGACACATCTCAACATCAACTGTTCAGATGAAACTGCGTGAATCAGGCCTTCATGGTCGAATTTCTGCAAAGAAACCACTACTTAATGAAAAGAGCGCAGTAAGGGCTGCCTCGCTTCTAGTCCTTAGGAAACTTTGCAGTAATTTTGTTTTTTTACATTGTTAGCCCAGAAAATATTGTGTTATTACATACAACCGGGAAGAACTATTGGATATCAGAGTGGCGTCAACTTACCAGCACTACGACCAGGAATACGACTTTCCCAAAGCGGGGCAACCCAGGGCATTTGAACTGATTCCAGAGGCCGACCTAAAACAACGCCGCTGGAGGAGAGGGAGTCGGTTCGGTCTTCTAGTCAGATGTCGGAGGCGCGCACACCACCCACCGCTTCCGAGTATATTACTCGCTAATGTCCAGTCCTTAGATAACAAAGTTGACGAAATCAGGGCACGGGTTGCTTTCCAGAGAGACATCAGGGATTGTAACATACTCTGTTTCACGGAAACATGGCTCTCTCAGGATATGCTGTTGGAGTCGGTACAGCCACCGAGATTCTCAGTACATCGCACTGACAGGAATAAAAATCTTCCTGGGAAGAAGAAGGGCAGGGGTGTATGTTTCATGATTAACGATTCATGGTGTAATTGTAACAACACCTGACCTACAATTCCTCACAATCAAATGCCGACTGTATTATCTCCCAAGAGAATTCTATTCGTTTATTGCCACAGCCGTGTATATCCCCCCTCAAGCCGATACCAAGACAGCCCCCAAGGAACTTCACTGGACTTTATGCAAACTGGAAACCATAAACAGTTGAAGTCAGAACTTTTTAATTTTTAATTTTACCTTTATTTAACTAGGCAAGTCAGTTAAGAACAAATTCTTATTTACAATAAGGGCCTAGGAACAGTGGGTTAACTGCCTTGTTCAGGGGCAGAAGGACAGAGCTTGACCTTGTCAGCTAAGGGATTCGATCTAGCAACCTTTCGGTTACTGGCCCAACACTCTAACAACTAGGCTACCTGCCAAGTCAGAAGTTTACATACACTTAGGTTGGAGTCATTAAAACTTGTTTTTCAACCACTCCACAAATTTCTTGTTAACAAACTATAGTTTTGGCAAGTCGGTTAGGACATCTACTTTGTGCATGACACAAGTCATTTTCCCAACAATTGTTTACAGGCAGATTATTTAACTTATAATACACTGTATCACAATTCCTGTGGGTCAGAAGTTTACATACACTAAGATGACTGTGCCTTTAAACAGCTTGGAAAATTCCAGAAAATTATGTCACGGCTTTAGAAGCTTCTGATAGGCTAATTGACATAATTTGAGTCAGTTGGAGGTGTATCTGTGGATGTATTTCAAGGCCTACCTTCAAACTCAGTGCCTCTTTGCTTGACATCATGGGAAAATCAAAAGAAATCAGCCAAGACCTCAGGAAAAAAATTGTAGACCTTCACAAGTCTGGTTCATCCTTGGGAGCAATTTCCAAATGCCTGAAGGTACCCCATTCATCTGTACAAACAATAGTACGCAAGTATACACACCATGGGATCACGCAGCCGTCATACCGCTCAGGAAGGAGATGCGTTCTGTCTCCTAGAGATGAACGTACTTTGGTGCGAAAAGTGCAAATCAATCCCAGAACAGCAGAGGACCTTGTGAAGACACTGGAGGAAACAGGTACAAAATTATCTATATCCAAAGTAAAACGAGTCCTATATCGACATAACCTGAAAGGCCGCTCAGCAAGGAAGAAGCCACTGCTACAAAACCGCCATAAAAAAGCCAGACTACGGTTTGCAACTGCACATGGGCACAAATATCATACTTTTTGGAGAAATGTCCTGTGGTCTGATGAAACAAAAATAGAACTGTTTGGCCATAATGACCCTCGTTATGTTTGGAGGAAAAAGGAGGAGGCTTGCAAGCCGAAGAACACCATCCCAACCGTGAAACACGGGTTGGCAGCATCATGCTGTGGGGGTGCTTTGCTGCAGGAGGGACTGGTGCACTTAACAAAATAGATGGCATTATGAGGATGGAAAATTAAGTGGATATATTGAAGCAACATCTCAAGACATCAATCAGGAACTTAAAGCTTGGTCGCAGATGGAACTTACGAATGGACAATGACCCCAAGCATACTTCCAAAGTTGTGTCAAAATGGCTTAAGGACAACAAAGTCAAGGTATTGGAGTGGCCATCACAAAGTCCTGACCTCAATCCTATAGAAAATGTGTGGGCAGAACTGAAAAAGCGTGTGCGAGCAAGGAGGCCTACAAACCTGACTCAGTTACACCAGCTCTGTCAAGAGGAATGGGCCAAAATTCACCCAACTTATTGTGGGAAGCTTGTGGAAGGCTACCCGAAACGTTTGACCCAAGTTAAACAATTTAAAGGCAATGCTACCAAATACTAATTGAGTATATGTAAACTTTTGACCCACTCGGAATGTGATGAAAGAAATTAAAGCTGAAATAAATCACTCTTCTATTATTCTGACATTTCACATTCTTAAAATAAAGTGGTGATCCTAACTGACCTAAAACAGGACATTTTACTAGGATTAAATGTCAGGAATTGTGAAAAACTGAGTTTAAATGTATTTGGCTAAGGTGCATGTAAACTTCCGAATTCAACTGTATCCTGAGGCTGCAATTATTGTAGCTGGCATTTTTAACAAAGCAAATTTAAGGAAAAGGCTACTTAAATTCTATCAGCATATCGACTGTAGCGCTGGAGAAACACTGGACCATTGTTACTCTAACTTCCGCAATGTATACAAGGCCCTCCCCACCCTCCTTTTGGCAAATCTAACCACAACTCCATTTTACTCCTCCCTTCCTATAGGCAGAAACTCAAACAGGAAGTACCCGTGCTAAGGACTATTCAACACAGTTCTGACCAATCGGAATCCACTGATTCGGGTAAGTGAGTTTATAAGGAAGTGTATAGCAGATGTTGTACCCACTGACTTAAAACCTACCCTAACCAGAAACCGTGAATAGATGGCAGCATTCGCCAAAACTGAAAGCGCTTACCACCGCATTCAACCATGGCAAAGCGACTTGGAATACGGCAGAATACAAACAGAGTAGTCATTCCATTCCGCAAGGCAATCAAAAAAGCAAAATGCCCGCTTTGAGCATAATACAGTGCCACCGATGCGGCCTGCTACCAAGGTTTGAGGGCTCTCCTTCTCCGTGGCCGACGCGAGTAAGACATTTAAACGTGTTAATCCTCGCAAGGCTGCCAGCCCAAACGGCATTCCTAGTCGTGTCCTCAGAGCACGCGCAGGCCAGCTGGCTGGTGTGTTTACGGACATATTCAATCTCTCCCTATACCCGTCTGCTGTCCCCAAATGCTTCAAGATGGCCACCATTGTTCCTGTACCCAAGAATGCAAACTGAACTAAATGACTATCGCCCCATAGCACTCACTTCTCTCATCATGAAGTGCTTTGAGAGACTAGTCAAGGATCATATCACCTCCACCTTACCTGTCACCCTAGACCCACTTCAATTTGCGTACGGCCCCAACAGGTCCACAGACGATACAATCACCATCACACTGCACACTGCCCTATCCCATCTGGACAAGAGGAATACCTATGTTAGAATGCTGTTCATTGACTATAGCTCAGCATTCAACACCATAGTACCCTCCAAGCTCATCATTAAGCTTGAGACTCTGGGTCTGAACCCCGCCCTGTACAACTGGGTCCTGGACTTCCTGACGGGCTGCCCCCAGGTGGTGAATGTAGGAAACAACACTGGGGCCACACAAGGGTGCGTACTCAGCCCCTTCCTGTACTCCCTGTCCACCAATGACTGCATGGCCATGCACGCCTCCAACTCAATCATCAAGTTTGCAGACAACACAACGGTAGTAGGCTTGATTACCAACAACGATGAGACAGCCTATAGGGAGGAGGTGAGGGCTTTCGGAGTGTGGTGTCAGGAAAATAACCTCTCACTCAACAAAACAAAGGAGATGATCGTGGACTTCAGGAAACAGCAGAGGGAGCAGCCCCTTGTCCACAGACAGGTCAGCAGTGGAGAAGGTGGAAAGTTTTATGTTCCTCGGTGTGCATATCACTGACAAACTGAAATGGTCCACCCACACAGACAGTGTGGTGAAGAAGGCGCAACAGCGCCTCTTCAACCTCAGGAGGCTGAAGAAATTTGGCTTGTCACCAAAAACACTCAAACTTTTACAGATGCACAATTGAGAGCATCCGGTTGGGCTGCATCACCCCCTGGTACGGCAACTGCACCGCCCACAACCTCAAGGCTCTCCAGAGGGTGGTGCGGTCTGCACAACGCATCACCGGGGGCAAACTACCAGCCCTACAAGACACCTACATCACCCGATGTCACAGGAAGGCCAAAAGTATCATCAAGGACAACAACCACCCGAGCCACTGCCTGTTCACCCCGCTACCATTCAGAAGGCGAGGTCAGTACAGGTGCATCAAAGCTGGGACTGAGAGACTGAAAAACAGCTTCTATCTCAAGGCCATCAGACTGTTAAAAAGCCATCACTAGCACAGAGAGGCTGCTGGCTACATACAGACTTGTAACCATTGGCCACTTTAATAAATGGAACACTCGTCACTTTAGTAATGTTTACATATCTTGCATTACTCATCTCATATGTATATACTGTATTCTATACTATCTATTGCATCTTAGCCTATGTCGCACTGACATTGCTCATCAATATATTTATATATTCTTATTCCAGTCTTACTTAGATATGTGTGTATTAGGTATTTATTGTGGAATTGTTAGATATTGCTGCACTGTTTGAACTAGAAGCACAAGCATTTCGCTACACTCGCAATAAGATCTGCTAACCATGTGTATGTGACCAATAACAATTGATTTGATTTACTAAAGGACACCAATAAGAAGAAGATACTTGCTTGGGCCACGAAACACGAACAATGGACATTAGAGCGGTGGAAATCTGTCCTTTGGTCTGATGAACCAAATTTGAGATTTTAGGTTCCAACCGCCGTGTCTTTGTGAGACGCAGAGTAGGTGAACGGATGAACTCTGCATGTGTGGTTCCCACCGTGAAGCATGGAGGAGGAGGTATGATGGTGTGGGGGTGCTTTGCTGGTGACACTGTCTGTGATTTATTTAGAATTCAAGGCACACTTAACCAGCATGGCTACCACAGCATCCTTCAGCGATACACCATCCCATCTGTTTTGCGCTTAGTGGGACTACCATTTGTTTTTCAGCAGTACAATGACTCAAAATACACCTCCAGGCTGTGCAAATGCTATTTGACAAAGGAGAGCGATGGAGTGGTGCATTAGATGACCTGGCTTCCACAATCTCCCAATCCAATTGAGATGGTTTGGGATGATTGGACCGCAGAGTGAAGGAAAAGCAGCCAACAAGTGTTCAGCATACGTGGGAACTCCTTCAAGACTGTTGAAAAATCATTCCTCATGAAGTTGGTTGGGAGAACGCCAAGAGCGTGCAAAGCTGTCATCAAGGCAAAGGGTGGCTACTTTGAAGAATCTAAAATATAGTTTGATTGTTTAAAACTTTTTAGTTACTACATGATTCCATATGTGTTATTTCATGGTTCTGATGTCTTCACTATTATTCTACAATGTAGAAAATAGAAAAAATAAAGAAAAACCTTGGAATGAGTAGGTGTGTCCAAACTTTTGACTGGTACTGTATATGCAAAGGTATATGGACACCCCTTCAAATTAGTGGATTCGGCTATTTCAAACACACCCGTTGCTGACAAGTGTATAAATCGAGCACACAGCCGTACAATCCCCAAAGACAAACTTCGGCAGTAGAATGGCCTTGCTGAAGAGCTCAGTGACTTTCAACATGGCACCGTCATAGGACCTTTCCAACAAGTCAGTTAATCAAATTTCTGCCCTGCTAGAACTGCTCCGGTCAACTGTAAGTGCTGTTATTGAGAAGTGGAAACGTCTAGAGGCAACAACGGCTCAGCTGCAAAGTGGTAGGCCACACAAGCACACAGAACGGGACCGTTGTTCTCGGTTGCAACACTCATTACCGAGTTACAAACTGCCTCTGGAATTAATGTCAGCACAAGAACTGTTCGTCGGGAGCTTCATGAAATGGGTTTCCATGGCCGAGCAGCCGCACACAAGCCTAAGATCCCCATGCGCAATGCCATCACGCTACACCATTTGGCAGTCTGATGGACAAATCTGGGTTTGGTGGATGCCAGGAGAATGCTACCTGCCCCAATGCATAGTGCCAACTGTAAAGTTAGGTGGAGGAGGAATAATGGTCTGGGGCTGTTTTTCATGGTTCGGGCTAGGCCCCTTTGTTCCAGTGAAGGAACATCTTAACGCTACAGCATACAATTACATTCTAGATGATTCTGTGCTGATAACTTTGTGGCAACAGTTTGGAGAATTCCCTTTCTTGTTTCAACATGACAATGCACCCCGTATACAAAGCGAGGTCCATACAGAAATGGCTTGTCGAGATCAGTGTGAAAGAACTTGTCTGGCCTGCACAGAGTTCTGACTTCAACCCAAATTCGAACACCTTTGGGATAAATTGGAACGCCGACTGCGAGCCAGGCCTAATCGCCCAACATCAGTGCCCGACCTCACTAATGCTCTTGTGGCTGAAAGGAAGCAAGTCCCCGCAGCAACGTTCCAACATCTAGTGGAAAGCCTTCCCAGAAGAGTGTTATAGCATCAAAGGGGGACCAACTCCATATTAATGCCCATGATTTTGGAATGAGATGTTCGACTAGCAGATGTCCACATACTTTTGGTCATGTATGTTATTAACACTAGAAAAGCTGGGCATCTAGCAATCCTGTTCTGAGCCAATGCATTCTAATGGTCTAATAAATACATTTAATATAAAGTGCCTTAAGACAGTATTCACACCTCTTTGTTATGGCAAGCCTAAAATGTGCTTAACAAATCACATAATAAGTTGCACGAACTGCAATAATCGTGTTTAACAGGATTTGTTAATGACTAACTAATCTCTGTACGCCACACATAATTATCTGTAAGGTCCCTCAGTCGAGCAGTGAATTTCAAACACAGATTCAACTCCAAAGACCAGGAAGGTTTTCCAATGCCTTGCAAAGAAGGGCACCTATTGGTAGATGGGTAAAAATGTAAAAAGCAGACACTTAATATCCGTTTGAGCATGGTGATGTTATTATTGACACTTTGGATGGTGTATCAATACACCCAGTCACTACAAAGATACCGGCGTCCTTCCTAATTCAGTTGCTGGAGAGGAAGGAAACCGCTCAGGGATTTCACCATGAGGCCAATGGTGACTTTGAAACAGTTACAGAGTTTAATGGCTGTGATAGGAGAAAACTGAGTTTGGATCAACAACGTTGTAGTTACCGCACAATACTAACCTAAATGACAGAGTGAAAAGAAGGAAGCCTGTACAGAATAAAACAAATATTCCTAAACATGAATCCTGTTTGAAGGCCAGCATCCCGGAGTCGCCTCTTCACTGTTGAGACTGGTGTTTTGCGGGTACTATTTAATGAAGCTGCCAGTTGAGGACTTGTGAAGCGTCTGTTTCTCAAACTAGACCCTCTAATGTACTTGTCCTCTTGCTCAGTTGTGCACCGGAGCCTCCCACTCCTCTTTCTATTCTGCTTAGAGCCAGTTTGCGCTGTTCTGTGAAGTGAGTAGTACATAGCGTTGTACGAGAGCTTCAGTTTCTTGGGAATTTCTTGCATGGAATAGCTTTCATTTCTCAGAACAAGAATAGACTGACGATTTTCAGAAGAAAGTTATTTATTTCTGGTCATTTTGAGCCTGTAATCGAACCCACAAATGCTGATGCTCCAGATACTCAACTAGTCTAAAGAAGGCCAGTTTTATTGCTTCTTTAAATCAGGACAACAGTTTTCAGCTGTGCTAACATAATTGCAAAAGGGTTTTCTAATGACCAATTAGCCTTTTAAAATGATAAACTTGGATTAGCTAACACAACATGCCATTGGAACACAGGAGTGATGGTTGCTGATAATTGGCCTCTGTACGCCTATGTAGATATTCCATTAAAAAAACAGCCGTTTCCAGCTACAATAGTCATTTACAACATTAACAATGTCTACACTGTATTTCTGATCAATATGATATTTTAATGGACACATTTTTTTATTTATTTTCTTTCAAAAACAAGGACATTTCTAAGTGACCACAAACTTTTGAACAGAAGTGTATGTATTGGAATGTGTCATCCATAGGGTATGTGTGACGTAGAAGTCCGTCACTGGCCGCGGGCAGCATTTGGTACTTTAACGCACGCACACATTCATCACTCCTCCCTGCTCCGTTATCAGATAAGTTAATGTGGGTCGACACAAGTTAACTTCTCTGTCTTACTACATACATTTCACACTTATGTCAGTGTTCATATTTAATATATGCAATATTTATTATACTTATCGATGTTGTGGATGAGCGCGTTTTGTTTGTTCTGTTCCTCTCTCTCTCCATCTCTGTAGCTCGGGTCCTTATCCAGCATACCCGGAAGCTAAGGGAATGGGCTGACTTTGTAGTGCCTGTCCCGAATGGCTCATTAATGTAAATGGGCTTATTGAAAGACACTGTCAGTAGTGATGTCATTTTGTAAATGTTATGTTGTGATATTGTTTCAAAACACTGTTGCAATGTATATACTTTAGTATGTTTAGTTAAAGGGAAAATGTAGGTTTGTATAGGTAATTGCTTAATTAATTAGTGTTAATTGTTCTGAGGGGAGGGGCTAGCCCTACAAAAGGAGCCTCTCTTTCAGTTCATAGGGAGGCAATTTGGATTGAGCTGTGGATGGGGTAGCATTGTTTTTAGCTGGCCCATAAGGTATATGTTTGATGGCAGTACTGTTGTTTTTGTTCCGGAATCACTTTGTAAATAAACACCCTTGCACAGAAGAACGTTTGCGGCTCCGCCATCTTTTTATTTTGACAGAGGTTAGGTTTTCCAGTTTAGCCTTCTGGCCTACTCTACGTGACAGTATGGAAGAAGATGGGGGAGGGGGAGAACTCAGACGGAAATTACAAAATTACACCGTTACCATGGGGAATACCCCCCCCCCACCCCTTTTCAGGCCTCCATCTCCCCTTCCTCAGCTAGCCCTCACTGTATTCCAGCTCAGTAAATCATTCCTTAATTTATTCACACACATTTGCAAGTATTTATATATTCAGCTTTACTTAAAACCAAATTAAAGGGCTCTGTCTTGGAGTGTTGATAAAGGAATCATACAGTGCCTAGAGGGATGATTCTCTTCCTGCAGTGGTACATCCCTTCCCACCATACTACGCTCCAAATGAGCAAGGAGAGCTTTCTCCAAGGACTCTCTCTCTCTCTCTCTCTCTCTCTCTCTCTCTCTCTCTCTCTCTCTCTCTCTCTCTCTCTCTCTCTCTCTCTCTATCCCTCATGGCACAGTGGTTATATCGACAAGGGCCATGATTTATATTCAGGTCTGCCAATCTGAAATAACGTTGTGTAGTCTAGGAGACTAACAACTGTGAAACAGCATTCTAAACACTTAAACTTCTGACACAATACGCGAGAGCAACGAAGCATTCATTCTGACTCTCTCCAGATGGAGATAGTGTATGAGCACTGGTCACTCCCACAGTGAGCAATATCTACAGCTCACTCCCTCCAATGCTCTGATCCCTCACCACATTGCTGTTGAGTTTCACATTCTTGACCAAACAACTGGAGAGTGGATGAAAAGGTTTACCCTGCTGCACTCAGGATTAAATAGGTCTGTCAGAAGTAACAGTGGTGCTACACACAATGTCCATTGTGCTGGCTAAAGTCAGGTCAGATAACTCTGGTCTGCAGCACTGGTCTGTCCCAGGTACATTATATCACTGAACTGGGTAATGGAAGGAAAAAATAAGTGTGCTCTGTTCTGTCAGGTTAGGCTATAGACTGGCCTTGGTTTTCCTCTCTGTAAAATCAGATAAACTAGTAAGTAATGAGGTTGCTGTATGTGTTACCGAGGGCTACTTGAGGGCATGCACCCCCCCATTTTATGTCAATCAATATTTTACCACATTGCCACCCACTCTAGGATAACATGTATAATACCTAGCAATTTCTCAAGCAGGCAATCCATTTGTAAAATGGGAATGTTTGTCTCATTCAGAAAACAGCAAAAAAACAAAGCCAGAGCATCATTAGCTGTAGCACAGTAAGTTCGAAGCTAGCATTTTATTAAATAGGGACTAAGGCATATCAAAGAGCCAATAATCAGACCCCAGTCTCATATATGTGTGACCTGGGTGCTGGAGAGGAGGGGGAAATTACTTAAATGATTCCATTTTTGCGGGGGATGGATTTGCATTAAGAAACATTGCATAATACACATACAGTAATGGTACCATATCAGTATCAAAATGCCATATAAAAAGGAATTTCAAATGTGGATGGCGAACTCCAGCACCTCCGCTGTACATGCTTTTGTAAAAATTATTCTCAACACTATCTTTCTATTCTTGATCGTATGCTGAGCTGATGGCTCACTTTCAGTAATGTTCACAGCACTAAGAGAAACCCTGCTGAGAGTATGGTGGGTCAAAAGGTTCAGTCTTCTCTCCCACTTTAAGAATACACATCGGGCTACCAATGTGCCCCTATTGAGCTTTGGGCGCACGAGCGCAGATGCAGCCCCACGCCAATCAGACCGCCCAGCTGACAGGTGAAGCCTGCTCTAATCCTGTTTGTCAGTGCAAATGATAGCTCTAGACGCTAACAAGATTAATGGGTGAAAAGGAATAATTAAATTTGCTCTGATCCCTCAAGCATCAATAAGGCAGAAGACATTCGGAGGTAGGTTACAGGTTTCTTGGTTCAGATTCAGAGCAGGAGCTGCCAGTGCACTGCTGCAGTAGGACCCTAGGAGCGAGCAGAGGCAGGGGAGCTGCACTGATGCTCAGTTAGACACACCAGCCCATGTATTTTTCATCAGAGCCATCAGACCTCTGATTGTTCCTGTGTGAACTGCCATCTCTCCATCTTGCTCATACTGTCAGCTCTACAGGCCACTGCCTCCACATCTCATACAGTCATGCTGCTGAGGGAGAGATTTATAAATATATATATTAAGAGAATCTATTTCAAGAACCAGATGGAGAAACTTTGGCCTCTAATCAAAGAAAAATTATGAAAGGGTCATAAGAGCATAATACCATTTGGCATTTGGAGAGAATGCTTGTCGCAGACTACACAAACTGTAAATAAACATTTGAGTCTTTTTGATTTTGGTGAAGTATTTGATTTGATTTAAAGAAGTTAGCTATACTGCAGGAAACAGTCCAGATTGTTTAGCAATTGTTTATATGGAAGCATAAGGCCATGCCAACAATATGAACAGACTGTGTGCTTGCCCTAAGGTTGCAGTGTAAAAGAACCCCCCCATGGGAGACACTTAAAATACATATTTTGAACTGAAGCACTGAATCTGACTACGGTACATTGATAGCAAAAAATAAATGACATGCACTCATGCTCTTCATGCATGGAGACGAAAAGCAACTTTTAGACATGATTGAAATGGGAAATAAATTTGAGGTAACCTTGTTGGCTGCTTTCTGCTGGAGAGGAGTTGGATATGAGATGCCAATGATTCCCTGTGCATGCTGGGAAATTCAGAATGGAGATGTGTCTATGGGGGGTTTTGAGGAGTAGAGAGGGGTGGAGCAGCGAGTCCTCCACAGTGTCACTGCCGTACAGTGCCCCCCTTACTAGGCTCTCAGGCATAAAGATGCTACTTACTGCGCTGGCTGTGCCATCAGTGTCTGTTAGCCTCTGATGCAGGTCAAACCAAACTGTCTGCAATAAGAACCAAAACACAAGAACCACAATTGCATTAGCGTTAACCCTAAGCAGCACTGGAACAGGGCAACAGAGGAACCCTACTCTGCACTGCATAAACCCAGTTGGGCAGGTTTTTTCACCTCACATTTCCTATTTGCAACTGTACAGAATTTAAAAATATATATATTTCTATTCTAATCATTTTCAGTGATTTCCTCTCTAGATTGTCACAGCAGACTCAAGACTTGTTTTCATACTGTTCTGATGACTGACCCCGTCTCTCTCTCTCTCTCTCTCTCTCTCTCTCTCTCTCTCTCTCTCTCTCTCTCTCTCTCTCTCTCTCTCTCTCTCTCTCTCTCTCTCTCTCTCTCTCTCTCTCTCTCTCTCTCTCTCTCTCTCTCTCTCTCTCTCTCTCTCTCTCTCTCTCTCTCTCTCTCTCTCTCTCTCTCTCTCTCTCTCTCTCTCTCTCTCTCTCTCTCTCTCTCTCTCTCTCTCTCTCTCTCTCTCTCTCTCTCTCTCTCTCTCTCTCTCTCAGATTTTAGATTCTTCAAAGGAGCCACCAGTTGCATTGATGACCGCTTGGAAACATTCTTGGAATTCTCTCAACCAGCTTCATGTATTTCAATTAGCAGGTGCCTTGTTAAAAGTCCATATTATGGCAAGAACTGGTCAGAAGAGAGACTGCGTGAATCAGGCCTTCTTGGTCGAATTACTGCAAAGAAACCACCACTAAAGGACACCAATAAGAAGAATAGACTTCCTTGGGCTAAGAAACACGAGCAATGGACATTAGAGCGGTGGAAATCTGTCCTTTGGTCTGATGAGTCCAAATGTGAGATTTTGGGTTCCAACTGCCGTGTCTTTGTGAGACGCAGAGTAGGTGAACGGATGATCTCTGCATGTGTAGTTCCCACCGTGAAGCATGGAGGAGGAGGTGTGATGATGTGGGGGTGCTTTGCTGGTGACACGGTCAGTGATTTATTTAGAATTCAAGGAATACTTAACCAGCAAGTCTACCACAGCATTCTGCAGCGATACACCATCCCATCAGGTTTGCGCTTATTGGGACTATAATTTGTTTTTCAACAGGACAATGACCCAACACACCTCCAGGCTGTGTAAGGGCTATTTGACCAAGAAGGAGAGTGATGGAGTGCTGCATCAGATGACCTAGCCTCCACAATCCCCCAACTTCAACCCATTTGAGATGGTTTGGGATGAGTTGGACTGCAAAGTGAAGGAAAAGCAGCCAACAAGTGCTCAGCATATGTGGGAACTCCTTCAAGACTGTTGGAAAATCATTCCAGATGAAGCTGGTTGAGAGAATGCCAAAAGTGTGCAAAGCTGTCATCAAGGCCAAGGGTGGCTACTTTGAAGAATATAAAATATATTTTGATTTGTTTAACACTTTTTTGGTTACTACATGATTCCATATGTGTTATTTCATAGTTTTGGTGTCTTCACTATTATTCTACATTGTAGAAAATAGTAAAAAATAAAGAAAAATCCTTGAATGAGTAGGTGTGTCCAAACTTTTGACTGGTACTGTTATATATATATATTTTATAATATACATGTGTCAGATGACAAAATTGAGAAAAATAACAAGAAATTCAACAATACTCTCCTGGAATACATACACACATAATCACTATATTTCTCATAAACCATGAGCAATATATTCATCTGGTTAGGAAGTGAATAAAAACTGCAGTAACTAAGGTAGTCATGGATTATACTTTTATTGCTGCTTTATGACCCCTTTATTACAGTTAACAATGGAGTTCCCTTCAAACTGTCAAACTACACCCCCGCCCCTATAATGGATTGTCGCTGTAATGAGAGAAAGGCTTGCTTTCTATTTAAACAGACATCTGACTTGAATAATGTGACATGCTATATCGTTTAGCTAGCTAATATACTCACAGATCTGTAGAGGAAAATGTTACACTGCAGAGGGTAGTTATCACAAAGGATAATGTGGAAGGGTCTTTAAGATAACATTTAAAATTGCATGTGTTGACATTAGCTCAAACAAGTAATCACAGAGATCTTAATCAGAGATGTAAAGCTCAGAAAAGGCACCACTGTATTGGAGAGCTATATTTCCCGTCTCCCAGTCTTAAATCCAATCCAAAGCAGTGATAGGAGAACATGGGCTGGATCAACTGAGTCAAGTAACAATGACATGAGCAATGCAGTCACTCTGTGTCCTATTATTCTGAAGTCTACAGCAGGCCGCATATGGACCACAACTATTGAAAACTGAGAAAATGTCATATTCTGTGGTGTTTCTGAAGTTACTCTCTGCTTTCCGGTGGGAGTGGAGTGAAACACTGTATTGTATAGCAGAATCCTTCCCACAAATGTCTTACTGAGTGCATAATGGTGCATGATGACTCAACGCAGATGTGTCTCAATGTGAGTTTGAGATCCTGGAATTTTCTTTCATACAGAACCAAATACTGTAGCAATACGAGGGCTGCTTGTGGAAGAAAGCGGGCTGGTGCTCCAGTTGCCACGGTAATTGAGGCCTTTATAATGACACAACGGGAAAAGGAAATTATGCTTCTTGAAGCAGCAGGCAAGCATTCTAGAGACAACAAGAGCACATCTGGGATGGGCCTGAGGTCACCTCTGGGTAAAATCATCCTGCAGATAATATACAATGAATAGATGGACATGGCTATGAAAATCATGGCCTTCAGTGTGTGCAAATTAGGCACATTGTTTAGAACTAGCAATTTAAAGCATATGTCTGCTTGTATGAGAAATCAAACCAAAATAAAGTTAACCATGAGTACATTCACTTGTATAAGATTGGCTTTTTCCATATGGAGATAGCACACAGAGATAGCACACAGAGATAGCTAAGGGGATTACTACTTTGATCTCGTGAGGCAGAAGACAACTCAATTTGTGCGACGCATGTTAGTCATAACTGCATCCAGTAAACAAAATTCTCGCTCCGTTCTAAACCATTTTGTAATAATTGTTTTCACACCCGGGAATTTGTACAGTCCCTCTCCTATAACATGGATAATAAGCACTTGTGGCAAACAGCCCCGCCCACTGCTAATACATCTTTCCTGAGGGAACGTTTGTCTGCTCCCACCACAGACGTACAGTACACCACAGACGTACAGTACACCACAGACGTACAGTACACCACAGACGTACAGTGCTTCAGGATCGCGCCTAGCACTGTGACAGAGGGTCTACCTGGGAAGACTCAGAAATCCTCCCATTTAGGAATCTTTACTGGGATCTGACAGCTCCTTCCCTGTTCTCTAAGGGGTGCTTCATCGAGCGTGGAATAAACCCGTTCAGCTATTCTTAGCTGCAATAAGAACTTGCCTGCCTGCCAGAGACAACAGAATTAACTGGGGACTCCATTAGTCTACCATGCTCACTGCCTACAAGACACGGGCAATGGGGAGAGACAAAGAGCAGAGCAGAGAGAGATGGATAGATAAAGAAAGAACAGAGAATGAGAGAGAGAGAGGGAGACAGAGAGAGCATGAGGAAAAGAATAGGGGGAGGGCATGAGGGAGAAGAGAGCTAGTGAGTGAGAGGGAGGGATAGGTGAAAGAAATAGCTAAACATATTGCAATAGTTCGTCAAGGCTCAATAATTCCTTCCTTTGTCTTTTTCTTTCACATCCCTTCCCCCCACATCCCCCACTGGGGGAGAGAGAGCAGTAATAACCAGAGGAGAAAATACTGGGTTTACACTAATGCTTTCCCCAACACAACCTGAATCTCATCTCAGGTCCCTGGGTTTCTCTCAGCATAATTGCTGGGAGGTACAGCACAGATGAGATGTGTTGTTGGAGATGTGCTAAAGAGGCATTTGACATTTTAGTAATTTAATGAGTTACAGGAACAATTTAGGGTTTAGTGCCTTGCTCAAGGGCACATCGGTAGATTTGAACCAGCAACCTTTCGGTTACTGGCCCAACGCTCTTAACCCCTAGGCTACCTGCCGCCCTGAAATGTGCTAGAGATAGGCCAGCTCTGTATTCTGACCATTCTACAGCGCAAGTTGCGCCAAGTATCTTATCTGTTGTGTGGTGTTATTACTGCTAATGACCTTCGTTGGGAGACCCATATTGATAAAGCATTTTGACACGGCAGAGGTGAGTTAACTAGCTGAGGACCGAGGCTGTGTTGAAGAAGCCAGTCATGACATCAATGAAAAGTGTATTACATGTGACCACTTACCAAAGCCAGGACAGATTACCTTTGTACCTGAAGTAATGTAGAGTAGGGTGGGGGGTTCTTACCTTGTTCTCAAGGCGTCCAATCAGCTCAGCCAGTCGGTTGATCTGTGCCTCCAGAGTCTCTTTCCTCACCTCCACCACCACTGATTAAACAGAGCACACAACACCTGACGCCAACACACTCCCAGCATTCAACACATTTTATGATAGAGATCATAATACAGATCCTTTTCTCCACAGTATATGAATATTTGACGGAAATAAAGAGTTCCAAACAGGTCTGATAAATAGGCAACTGCATTTGTTAATCAGGAAAAATCCTGTCTATTCAAGGTTTGAAGTTTAAATATATTCACAGTGCCTCAGAAGAGAAGGGTCTTTATTGCTTTTCAGCTCTGTTTAGAAAGCAATAATACATTGTATTCTAGCGCACCTGGCTCTTGTCATTCGCTTTGCCTTTTTAAGTCACCCTAGATAGTAGTGTGTGCTGTAAAGGCCAGTAGAGTCAAATACACTTAGAAGCCCTGGAATAGGAGGCTTCATTGAGGCAGAAATAAATATGAGACAACAATATTAATCATTCCATTCTTCTCCCCTCTATGTGATGCCACACAGCCAATTAGTGGTGGAAAAAGGGCTTCCTGCTTTTTAAAATCATCACCTCTCGAGGTGCCAAGCCAATTAGAGGATGACACTTCCCCCTGTGTTGATGAGCCTACCAGATAACCACACAGCTGAGGCACATTGCAGGCACATTTGGTCAGTTGGGCTTGAATGGCAGTCCAAGCTGTTTGAGCATGGTCTTTGTCAAATGCAGGAGAGCAGTCATTAGTCCTGACTAGCCATGCTAACGACAGACAGCCGTCTCCATGTGCAGCTGTCTCAGCATACTGTCTAACATATGGCACAGTTGCAGATAAGCTGTGAGCAAGGAAAATGTACATGACTCAGGCTGGTGCCTACACACTCACACACACAAGCACAAACAGACACACACTCTTGTCAAAATGCATGGGGGAGTGTTCCTTGCCTCAGGTAGCATTGCACAGTGAACAATGGCTCATTTAAAAATAACTTTTCACCCAAGGTGTCAAATACTCCTGCAGTTACAAAACTGAATGTTTACATTTAGCATTTTCACTGGCAAAGTATTCTCTGATCAGTAAACAGAGGGCAGAGACAGATTCTGCAACCAGAATGTATTGCCTGCCATGATAAAAAAAAAAAGAGATATAGCAAAAGAAACAGTAGGACAAACAGCAAGAATAAATATATTTGACAAACGTGTGAATGGGAGAAAGAGAACGAAAGAGGGGGATAGTGAGAGAAGAACAAGTGAATGTGAGAGTGAGAAACAGAGAGTCGGGCATAGGGAGGTATTGATCAATATTTTCTTTCTGGTGTTCTCAAATGACAGGCCAGACAAAGCTGGATCCAATCAAGGTCCTCTCCCCAGCCTCTGACAGCTGTAATACTGGCTTTTATGGCCCACACTGGACAATTTAAACTGGTGTCAGACTTAAGTGTTAATTTAACTGCAGTGCAATTCTATAAAGACTGTTCCCTCTGGGCACCAAAGTCAGTTCAATGTCAACTAAAGTTAATTTAACGTGAAATCAACAACAAAAAAATCACAACACAGGATTTAGGTTAAAAGTTGGGTGATAGAAATTTTGCTTATGTTGATGTCTTTTTGCAAATCCAATCAGTTTTCCAAGTTGATTCAATGACATCACATTTCATTATTTTGTTCAAATGATGTGGAAATAACATTGATTCAACCAATTTTTGCCCAGTGGGTTATCAAAGGAGAGCAATTTTGACTATTGGTTTTTAATTAATTGTTACAACTTGGCCAATGGAATATTTTCTTGTCAAGTAGAGTACATTATCAGGAAAACCGCATAAGGCCATGTGTAAAAAGGCTAGCCTGACGGCTCACACTAAATTGTCCTCTTCTCTGTTGTTTGCTACATACTTTAGTCTGAGACTGCCATCATTGAAGTCATTTGTGGTGACGACAGGCACGAGGGGTGTTGTAAAAAACAAAGTAATACGCGATTGGATTGTCTTAAATCAATCAGAGTATCAAAGCCAATCACACATTTTCAAACTGCCGCTTTACCTTCTAGTGTTCTGGCTCTGGCCCAACCCATCAGTTTCTGAACCAATCAGACGGACCCAAATGTGTTCGCGTTTGTTGAAGGGTTGGGCAAGTACTCAGATCCAGACTTATTGCGGAGAAGAAACTAACATCCATGGGCGTGGCGTAGCGTTTGTCCGGAGCAAGGAATCTGGGTAGCCCGGCAATGAAATTGCTACTTCATGATATACTGCTAATCAATCTCATAGCCCTCCTTCTCAATGCGCATCATTCCTAAATCAATTAAGTCACTGAATACCTCTTAAAACCCTTCAAAAGTGGCACTTCTTACAACATATAATTTGTTACAGCAAGTGAGTGGAAGGGAGTATCAATAGCCTATGAGTATTCACAGTATGTGAGTCAGTGTTAAGAAGCTGTCTGAGTGTTTCATTACACATGGAGAGAGATGGAAACTATAGCAGGGAGGAAGAGAAGAGAGGAAGAGAGTGGCGATGGGTAGAAAACACTGCTAAACTTCAAAGGGAATTATTGGCCTCTATCTGTGTCACAAAAAAACTGGAATTAATTTGTGAGGCCATAGGCAGAAGCTCCAGCTTTACAGTGGAGCTGTGCTCTAATTGAAATACAGGAATGGATTCAGGGAAATAGGGATTATTTATCCACATTGAAAAGTTACCGTTTTCAGCACTTATGGTCTACTTCCAAACCATTGGATACTTACGTAATGCTTATCTACGACATGCATGATGACTGGGCACTCTTTGTTTATGGCTTCTGTAACTGCTCTGAATGCTGTACGTTATGCAATCTGATTTAAATGGATTGATTCCAGAATTGTCTTTGAGACAGAAGCACCATGAAACAGCTTACATTTCATTGTGGTTCCAAATTAAGGAAAACAAAAAAAATGATGGTGTCTGGCATATACAATGGTTTTAGAAGACCATTTTGTTATTGCTACTGATAGCCATAAATATACTAGCTGTTTGTGCTTAAACCTTCTCTACATTGGCTTGCCACCGAACCGAAGTGAGGGCTGCAGTGCAGAATATATGTGCGTATTTGATCGATCTGTGTCATTGTATAGCCCCTCCCTCCCTTTTTCTGCCTCCCTCTCTCTGCCTCCCTCCCTATGCCTCCCTCCCTCCCTCGCTCTGCCTCCCTCCCTCGCTCTGCCTCCCTCCCTCGCTCTGACTCCCTCGCTCTGCCTCCCTCCCTCACTCTGCCTCCCTTACTCACACTGCCTCCCTTACTCACTCTGCCTCCCTCTCTCTGCCTCCCTCACTTCCTCCCTTCTACTTCTCTCCTCTGTGGGAGAGCTAGAGCTGCCAGGCACATCTCCATGTTTCTGTAGATGATTGATTGAGATTGAGATAGAAAATGGGAAATAAATCACTCTGCCTGAAGAGAACAGAGTTTTTGATTTCCATTGCACTTGATTAATGCTCCCATGCTTCTCTTCAAGCTAATCACAAATGCAACCGACAAATGTGTCACACTTCATCCAGAAAGCATTTACATTGCATTTGGTTGAGGTGACAAGGCGACATTATGCTTAAATGTGATGTGTCTCTGGGGAGACTAAAGGAGAAAAAAGTTAGAGTACATCACTTAAATTAATCTGCAGATTGAAGAAGCGGCTGGATAATCGATTGCAATCAATACAAACCTACGTCAATGAGAGATGTACATCAGTGTAGCATGTGCGTGACACATGCAGAGGTCTGACCTGTAGCAGTGTTGGTGTTCCTCGGGGCAACATCCTTGGCAGTACGGACTCTGTTGTTAGGAGGGTAGTCAGGCACTGGTTTTTCATAACGTTTCTCTGGAACCCGTGGACTGACCTTAGTGGGATACCTTCACATAGAGAGGGATGAGAGAGAAAAATATAGAGAGAGAGAGGCATGAGAGAGAGAGGGAGGGTGAGGGAGGAACACAGTAAGTAGAGAAGGCACATACACTATATTAACAAAAGTATGTGGACACCCTTTGAAATTAGTGGATTCGGCTATTTCAGCCACACTCGTTGCTCACAGGTGTATAAAATTGAGCACCTTGTCATGTAATCTCCATAAACAAACATTGTCAGTAGAATGGCCTTACTGAAGAGCTCAGTGACATTCAACGTGGCACCGTCATAGGATGCCACCTTTAACAAGTCAGTTAGTCAAATTTCTGCCCTGCTAGCGCTGGCCCGTTCAACTGTAAGTGCCGTTATTGTGAAGTGTAAACTTTTAGGATCAACAACGGCTCAGCTGTGAAGTGGTAGGCCACACAAGCTCACAGCACGGGACCGCCGAGTGCTGAAGCGTGTAGCGCATAAAAATAATCTGTCCTCGGTTGCAACACTCACTACCGAGTTCCAAACTGCCTCTTGAAGCAACGTCAGCACAATAACTGTTCATCGGGAGCTTCATGAAATGGGTTTCCATGGCCGAGCAGCTGCAAGCAAGCCTAAAATCACCATGCGCAATGCCAAGCATCGGCTGGAGTGGTGTAAATCTCACCGCCATTGGACTCTGGAGCAGTGAAAACGCGTTCTCTGGAGTGATGAATCATGCTTCACCATCTGGCAGTCTGACGGACTAATCTGGGTTTGGCGGATGCCAGAAGAACACTACCTGTCCAAATGCATAGTGCCAACTGTCAAGTTTGGTGGAGGAGGAATAATGGTCTGGGGCTGTTTTTCATGGTTTGGGCTAAGCTCCTTAGTTCCAGTGAAGGGAAATCGTAATGCTACAGCATACAATGACATTCTTGACGATTCTGTGGTTTTAACTTTGTTGCAACGGTTTGGAGAAGGCCCGTTCCTGTTTCAGCATGACAATGCATCTGTGCACAAAGCGAGGACCATACAGAAATGTTTTTTCAAGATCGGTGTGGAAGAACTTGACTGTCCTGCACAGAGCGCTGACCTCAACCCCATCGAACACCTTTGGGATTAATTGGAACACCGACTGCGAGCCAAGCCTAATCGCCCAACATCAGTGCCTGACCTCACAAATGCTCTTGTGGCTGAATGGAAGCAAGTCCCCGCAGCAAAATTCCAACATCTAGTGGAAAGCCTTCCCAGAAGAGTGGAGGCTGTTATAGCAGCAAACGGGTGACCAACTCCATATTAATGCCCATGATTTTTGAATGAGATGTTCAACTAGCAGATGTCCACATACTTTTGGTCATGTAGTGTAGCTAGGAACCTGAGTGACTTTTGATTTGGGGAACTGCCAGTCTCAATTTCACACATAATGACATGACACAGCAGTGGCGTCCTGACAAGGTAAAAAATCTGTCGTTCTGCCCCTGAGCAAGGCAGTTAACCCACTGTTCCCCGGGCACCGAAGACGTGGATGTCGATTAAGGCAGCCCCCCGCACCTCTCTGATTCAGAGGGGTTGGGTTAAATGCGGAAGACACATTTCAGTTGAAGGCATTCAGTTGTACAACTGACTAGGTATCCCCCTTTCCCTTTCCCTTTCCCTCCTCCCTCGAGGACTCACCCTGATTGGCTACAATGCTGCTCGTCAATAGCATCCACAGCACTTTCCACCGAGTTTAGCAGAGACTGGATCTGATTAGCTGATTCCTTCAACAGGAAGCGAGTAACAAATTGCTCCACGTTGGTCCCTCGCTCATACACCTGGGGAGAGAAGAGATAGAGAATGAGAGAAGCTGTGGCACCTTTCTGCACATCTCCTGAACACATATCAGGTAAGTCCCTCTCTATGTCTTTCAGTGCCTATGAAAGCTTCCCTCCTGCAGAGTGCTTTTTGCCAAATGCACATTTCAAAGTTTTTGAGTGTTTAAGGGTTTGTCAAAGTTGAAGACAGACACTTTCTCTAAGCTTAAGAGAAAAATACTAAAAATAGGGTGATAACATTTAAGGAGTTTATAACCTGGCTCAGAAGTGCACAGCCAGACAGATCTAAGGACAGTTTCTGTTTCAAAGACAGTAGTACGCTAGGATGCAGCCTTGGCCATACTCATCTATTGTCAGGTTCATTTAACTGGTTGAAATAATCAATATTCTTCCTGCTTTGTCATTGTGGGGAAATGGTCCGTGCTGTCAAACAAGCTTTATATTATTTGCGATAAACTTAATTGTCAGCTCTTGTAAGCAGACACACACTAAGATTATTGAGATAATAGGAACACTTTGTTACATCAGACTGATCATTTCTTATGACAGAAAAACAGGCCAAAAAAACAGAAAGTGAAAATCGAATTCCATTATCTCAGAAAATGTCGGCTGTAGGTTCAGAAACAGTTTTCATACTGGTATGAAAAGAAAAAGTGAGGCAATGTGCTGAATCTTTGTATTGGTGTTTCTGGTGACTGAATACCAAATAATTAATATTAATCCAAGTCATCAAATATGAAATATGTATTTAAATGTGACATTAGAGAAGCTACTGAAGCTGTCTGATAGAACAGTTATAAATGTGTACTCAAATTGCACATTATGGACATTGCGGAGCTGGTATAGTAAAAATGCAGACAGAATGGAATCTGCCTATGCATATATGTGAACAACAGCTGGTACACGATATCTAAGGAAGTCTCGAGGTTTTGCTCGCCTGAGGTAGAGTATCTCATGATAAGCTGTAGACCACACTATCTACCTAGAGAGTTTTCAGCTATACCTTTCGTGGCTGTTTATTTACCACCACAGACAGATGCTGGCACTAAGACCGCACTCAGTCAGCTGTATAAGGAAATAAGCAAACAGGAAACCACTCACCCAGAGGCGGCGCTCCTAGTGGTCGGAGATTTTAATGCAGGGAAACTTAAATCAGTTCTACCAAATTTCCATCAACATGTTAAATGTGCAACCAGAGGGAAAAAAATTCTAGACCACCTTTACTCCACACACAGAGACGCGTACAAAGCTCTCTCTCGCCCTCCATTTGGTAAATCCGACCACAACTCTATCATCCTGATTCCTGTTTACAAGCAAAAATTAAAGCAGGAAGCACCAGTGACTCGGTCTGTAAAAAAGTGGTCAGATGAAGCAGATGCTAAACTACCTACCAACCCCCTCTTTTAAGCTACTGCTACTCTCTGTTCATCATATATGCATAGTCACTTTAACCATATCTACATGTACATACTACCTCAATCAGCCTGACTAACCGGTGTCTGAATGTAGCCTCGCTACTTTTATAGCCTCGCTACTGTATATAGCCTGTCTTTTTACTGTTGTTCTCTTTCTTTACTTACCTATTGTTCACCTAATACCTTTTTTGCACTATTGGTTAGAGCCTGTAAGTAAGCATTTCACTGTAAGTACACCTGTTGCATTCGGCGCATGTGACAAATACAATTTGATTTGATTTGATCTGTGGTTGGCACCGTGGTCATGTTTCATCAGCATTAGATGTGTTTTTGAGGTTGTAGAGTTCAGGTTATAGGGATACATCAGGAAGGAGGAGGTTTAAGAGTGTGGTCATTCCTCTACCGTTCTCTGCATCTGCTTGCCCCTGCCACTGCCTCTGTTGTCCCTGTTTCTGCCCAGCCTCTAACCTTGCCCCGTCTCTGGTCAGCCCTCTTGGCAGCACACAGAGAGAGGATGGAGATGAAGGATTCCATTTGCACACAGGGTCAAAAGAACTACACTACACTAAAGTAATACTGAGAGCCTTCACACTGTAAACCAGATAGCAATCAAGCATGCCGGTATTTTCATTAAAAACAATCAAAACAGTGATACAATGTTGTTTACAAGTGCAGGTTGGAATATAGTGACAATATCAGAAATATATGCAATGGATTGGAAATACATTGAGTGTACAAAACGTTAGGAACACCTGCTCTTTCCATGACATAGACTGACCAGGTGAATCCAGGTGAAAGCTATGATCCCTTATTGATGTCACCTGTTAAATGCACTTCAAATCAATGTAGATGAAGGGGAGGAGACAGGTTAAATAATACTTTTTAAGCCTTGAGACAATTGAGACATGAATTGTGCATGTGTGCCATTCAGAAGGTGAATAGGCAAGACAAAATATTTAAATGCCTTTGAACGGGGTATGGTAGTAGGTGCCAGGTGTACTGGTTTGAGTGTGTCAAGAACTGCAACACTGCTGGGTCACGCTCAACAGTTTCCTACGTGTATCAAGAATGGTCCACCACCCAAAGGACATCCAGCCACCTTGACACAACTGTGGGAAGCATTGGAGTCAACATGGGCCAGCATCCCTGAATGCTTTCGACACCTTGTAGTTGATGCCCCAACAAATTTGTATTTGTAGCAGCTACTCTTCCTGGGGTCCAGAAAAATTAAGGCAGTTATACAATTTTAAAAACATTACAATGCATTCACAACAGATTTCCCAACACTAAGTGTGTGCCCTCAGGCCCCTACTCCACTACTACATATCAACACAAAATCCAGGTGTACATGTGTGTATAGTGCATAGTGTATGTTAATTGAAGCTGTTCTGAGGGCAAAGGGTGGGTGGGTGCAACTCAATATTAGGAAGGGGTTGCTAATGTTTGGTATACTCTGGTATACTATATTGCATGCACAAACAGAGACTATTTGACTGATCTAAGCAAAATGAGACACAAGTAGAGCAAAATATGATACATGAAAGAAGGGTGCTTATCTTGCAATTCTATATGTGTGTGGTTGCCCTTGTGTACTGCACTAATGGTCAGCCTGCTGAACGGTCCTCTAGGGAAGACAGACAGAGAGGTCCATTAGTAGTGTAATGGGGGAATACTACAGTGTTGGCTCACAGGCCCATATTCTATTACACAGAGGTCATCTAGCACACTCAGGGAAGGGTGTGTGTGCAGAGTGCAGACTGTTAAAGGATGTGGGTTCAAAACCGTGCACCGTTAACAAGTTACAAGGTTCCTAGCTCTATGCGAGGGTTGAGGAAAATTACATGCATCTGGAGAACTGATTATTCAAATGACAGGCTTGGAGAAATAGCCTCTAAATGCATGTGAATACTGTAGGGCTCATTTCACAAAATATCTAATACAGTTCAGAGCCATCCATAAGGTATATCTTGTATTGGGTGTACCTGTAAAATGAGTGAAAGAGGTGAGTAAACCAGTCAAGGCGTTTTGTTTTAACTAATGGGATTGTTAAATATTACATATTAGTGTGCAGTGAGTAGCAGGTAGCACCTGAGACAAAGCCCAGCCAGCCACCGATCCTATCACTGTTGGTCTTCACACAGGGAGAGAGAGATAATTAATAGATAACATTAAGCCTGGCTGCTGTGGGCTGATTAATGATGATGAGCAGTGATAGAGGTCTAATTGCTGCTCTGTGTGTGTGAGCTGAAGAGCCTGGTGAGGACTATGGTCTCTTTATTAACAGGGTCTCTCTCCAGGGACAGATACAGACATAGACAGGAAAGGTCTAAGAGTCACTGTGTGAGACATACTGAGGGTTGAATGTGGTATGAGACAGAGAGAGAGCTGGATTGAGTTGAGTGATATTTGTTACTTTTATCCATTTCTAGACATAACCTCCTGGAAGCCCATATTTTTACGACTTCTAAGATGACGGTGCCTGACGATTCCTTAATGATAATGTGTGAGCCGTAGCCTTGGCATCGCAAATACTTTATTGGAAGGCCTAGCTTAAATATATTTTTTGCATATCTAAATGGTGTTGCTGAGAAACATATTGACTACTGTTGTTAGGATACTATTAATTGGTTCAAGTCAGCTAACAGCGACTTTGAAGTCTGTAACTAGGAATGTTTCCACCTCAAAATAGTTAAAAACACAAGTTTTCTTTGCATATTTATCTCCCAACAGAGATCACACCTTTGTCGGTAGGTTTACATACCAGCTGGACTGTGGAGAGAGAGCAAGACCGAGGAAGGCTTTGCTGTAGAATAGGCTTTGCATAAGACTGAAAATGTTTAAGCAAAATCAATATCAATATTAAAGAATATTTCATGACAACGTGATATCTGTTGTGTACTTAATCATTGCAAAACATCATTATCATAACCTGAAATTGACGGATATATAGGAAGTTAGGCAAGGACAAAGTTGGATTTGTCACAATGTATTTCATCTACTGTATTACAAGGGAAAGTTCACAGGTACAGAGTGTTACACTTTCACACTATCACATTCTCGAGTGACTGAAGAAAGGTTTGTCATTTTCTCTGTGTTTAAACCCATTCCCTGCATGATGGAGTCTGAACAGTGACAGACAGGTGAAGGTGCTGTGCTGCCTGCATCAGTAGAGCTGATCTGGTCCTGCTGCAGACCCAGTTAGACAAAGCTTCCGAGAAAATGAAAGAAAAGATTCAATCTCAACCGCATTAGCCAGGCTTAAAAGCAGGAGTCAGGACATAATCCAGTTATTCAGGCACTGATACAACCATTCAGCAGCTGCTGGATCTATGTCGCAGAGACTTTACAAGACTGGGATTAGATCTACTGCTGGAAAAAATGAACGGAGGAGATGAGGAGCCTCCTCTCAAAGAAGCCAATGATTAAACTGTGTCTCTTCCATTGTGTGTGTGTGTGTGTGTGTGTGTGTGTGTGTGTGTGTGTGTGTGTGTGTGTGTGAATCCACAATGTGAAATGAAGTCTCTGTTTTCTTCATCCACTTGCTGCAGATGTCTGTCATTCCATGGCTGTGTGAGTTTCTGCAGGAGGTCAGGCTGACCATGTTTTGGGGAGTTGGGGAGTAACGAATTACATGTAATCAGTTACATGTAAGGGATTACAAAAAAAACATGAACTGTAATCTGTTACATTACCAGCAAAAATATTGTAATCAGATTACACATACTTTTGAAAAACTAGAGGATTACTTTGAGGATTACTTTTAAAATCAGAAAGGATGTTTGTGAAAAAGAATTCTCACTGACATTCAAATCAGCATTGAAAAAAGTTTGTTCCACCTGAGCGAGTTTGACCACAAGTCAGAGACCACTATGATGACACACCAGATGTGTTTGATGGATCGCGGTAAAAGCGCAGGAATAGGCTTTTGTAGGCTAAAGTTGTAAGCTATGTCTTCCAATGGTGCGATCTCTGTCGGCATCAAAAGATTATCCAACTTGAATAAAGGCTTGGAAGTAAGGATGACAGTAGTGGTGTAGTCTACGGCGATACGGATATCACTTATTATTGATATCTACATAGCGCATTGATGTGAATCACACTGCTGCTCTCTCATTTAGCTATTTGCGTCTTACGTATTGTGGTTGTTGTGGATTGTTGTTCACAAATCTAAATGTGTATTTGAACCTAATAATGGTTGAATTCAAGAAGTTTAAGCTGCCTATCAATCATTGTTTTTGAATCCAGTGGACAGCCAGTGAAAAATGTGTTCTTGTAACAGCTGCATAGTGAGGATCCAAGCCTATGGAAGAAAAGTGGGGCTTTTATTGCTCAATCTAATTAATGCTGATTTTTTTTAAAGTCCATAGGCCTAATGGACACATGCTCAAACTTGTACACTTTTGACAGATTTAAAGGGGCAATCGGTAGTTGCTACATCAATTTTTTGACTTATAAATTACATATATATATATATATATAACATTTACATACACTACCATTCAAAAGTTTGGGGTCACTTAGAAATGTCCTTGTTTTTGAAAGAAAAGCAACATTTTCGTCCATTAAAATAACATCAAATTGATCAGAAATACAGGGTAGATATTGTTAATGTTGTAAATAACTATTATAGCTGGAAACGGCAGATTTTTTTATGGAATATCTACATAGGCGTACAGAGGCCAAATACAGTTGAAGTTGGAAGTTTACATACACCTTAGCCAAATACATTTAAACTCAGTTTTTCACAACTCCTGACATTTAATCCTAGTAAAAATTCCCTGTCTTAGGTCAGTTAGGATCACCACTTTATTTTAAGAATGTGAAATGTCAGAAAAATAGTTGAGACAATGATTTATTTCAGCTTTTTTTTCTTTCACCACATTCCCAGTGGGCCAGAAGTTTACATACACTCAATTAGTATTTGGTAGCGTTGTCTTTAAATTGTTTAACTTGGGTCAAACGTTTCGGGTAGCCTTCCACAAGCTTCCCACAATAAGTTGGGTGAATTTTGGCCCATCCCTCCTGACAGAGCTGGTATAACTGAGTCAGGTTTGTAGGCCTCCTTGCTCGCACACGCTTTTTCAGTTCTGCCCACAAATATTCTATGGGATTGAGGTCAGGGCTTTGTGATGGCCACTCCAATACCTTGACTTTGTTGTCCTTAAGCCATTTTGCCACAACTTTGGGAGTATGCTTGGGGTAATTGTCCATTTGGAAGACTCATTTGCGACCAAACTTTAACTTCCTGACTGATGTCTTGAGATGTTGCTTCAATATATCCACATAATTTTCCATCCTCATGTTGCCATCTATTTTGTGAAGTGCACCAGTCCCTCCTGCAGAAAATCACCCCCACAAAATGATGCAGCCACCCCCGCGCTTCACGGTTGGGATGGTGTTCTTCGGCTTGCAAGCCTCCCCCTTTTTCCTCCAAACATAACGATGGTCATTATGGCAAAACAGTTCTATTTTTGTTTCATCAGACCAGAGGACATTTCTCCAAAAAGTACGATCTTTCTCCCCATGTGCAGTTGCAAACCGTAGTCTGGCTTTTTTATGGCGGTTTTGGAGCAGTGGCTCCTTCCTTGCTGAGTGGCCTTTCAGGTTATGTCGATATAGGACTTGTTGTGGATATAGATACTTTTGTACCTGTTTCCTCCAGCATTTTCACAAGGTCCTTTACTGTTGTTCTGGGATTGATTTGCACTTTTCGCGCCAAAGTACGTTCATCTCTAAGAGACAGAACGCGTCTCCTTCCTGAGCGGTATGATGGCTGCGTGGTTCCATGCTGTTTATACTTGCATACTATTGTTTGTACAGATGAACGTGGTACCTTCAGGTGTGTGGAAGTTGCTCCTAAGGATGAAGCAAACTTGTGGAGGTCTTGGCTGATTTCTTTGGATTTTCCCATGATGTCAAGCAAAGAGGCACTGAGTTTGAAGGTAGGCCTTGCAATACATCCACAGGTACACCTCCAACTGACTCAAATGATGTCGATTAGCCTATCAGAAGCTTCTAAAGCCATGACATAATTTTCTGGAATTTTCCAAGCTGTTTAAAGGCACAGTCAACTTAGTGTATGTAAACTTCTGACCCACTGGAATTGTGATACAGTGAATTATAAGTTAAATAATCGGTCCGTAAACAATTGTTGTGAAAATTACTTGTGTCATGCACAAAGTAGATGTCCTAACCAACAAAACTATAGTTTGTTCACAAGAAATTTGTGGAGTGGTTGAAAAACTAGTTTTAATGACTCCAACCTAAGTGTATGTAAACTTTCAACTTCAACTGTATTAGCAACCATCACTCCTGTGTTCCAATGGCACGTTATGTTACCTAATCCAAGTTGATCATTTGAAAAGGCTAATTGATCATTAGAAAACCCTTTTGCAATTATGTAAGCACAGCTGAAAACTGTTGTTGTGATAAAAGAAGCAATCAAACTGGCCTTCTTTAGACTAGTTGAGTATCTGGAGCATCAGCGGGTGGGTTCAGTGGGTTCGATTACAGGCTCAAAATGGCCAGAAACAAAGACTTTCTAATGAAACTCATCAGCCTATTCTTGTTCTGAGAAATTAAGGCTATTCCATGCGAGGAATTGCCAAGAAACTGAAGATCTCGTACAACGCTGTGTACTACTCCCTTCACAGAACAGCGCAAACTGGCTCTAACAGTATAGAAAGAGGAGTGGGAGGTCCCGGTGCACAACTGAGCAAGAGGACAAGTACATTAGAGTGTCTAATAAACAATAGGCCTATAGGTAAACAATAGGCCTATAGAAAATGCAGCATATGGCATTCATTTTTCACATGTAAATAGCACTTCTCTGTAGTGCTCAAAGCATGCCATTTCATGAGCACAGCATATATTTTTCAACTCGAATCAATGAGTCCTCCATGACAACAAAATCATAAACAACAGAGTAGGGCTGGCTAATAAGTCCTTAGCACAGGTAAAATAATTTGGTTAACTTCTAGTTCCTCCCAAACCCGGATCCGGGAGCACCCCCATCAGTAAAAAAGCTGACTAGCATAGCCTAGCATAGCGTCACAAGTAAATACTAGCATCTAAATATCATTAAATCACAAGTCCAAGACACCAGATGAAAGATACACATCTTGTGAATCCAGCCATCATTTCTGATTTTTAAAATGTTTTACAGGGCAGACACAATATGTAAATCTATTAGCTAACCACGTTAGCAAAAGACACCACTTTTTTTACTCCACCATTTTTTCAGTAGCTATCAGTAGCTATCACAAATTCGACCAAATAAAGATATAAATAGCCACTAACCAAGAAACAACTTCATCAGATGACAGTCTGATAACATATTTATTGTATAGCATATGTTTTGTTAGAAAAATGTGCATATTTCAGGTATAAATCATAGTTTACCATTGCAGCCACCATCACAACTCTCACCAAAGCAACTAGAATAACTACAGAGACCATCGTGTATTACCTAATTACTCATCATAAAACATTTCTTAAAAATACACAGCGTACAGCAAATGAAAGACACAGATCTTGTGAATCCAGCCAATATTTCAGATTTTCTAAGTGTTTTACAGCGAAAACACAATATAGCATTATATTAGCTTACCACAATAGCCAGAAACACAACACCATTTACCAGCAGCAAAGGTTAGCGATCGTAACAAACAGGCAAAAGATATATAATTTTTGACTAACCTTGATATTCTTCATCAGATGACAGTCCTGTAACATCATATTACACAATGCATATAGGGTTTGTTCGAAAATGTGCATATTTAGCGGCACAAATCGTGGTTATACAATGTGATTAGTGGCCAAAACTTCAAGCAATCTGTCCGGCGCCATCTTGGAGAGGCACCTATTCTAATCGATAAGTAATCATAAACTTGACTAAAAAAATACAGGTTGGACAGCAAATGAAAGATACATTAGTTCTTAATGCAACCGCTGTGTTAGATTTTTAAAATTAACGTTACTGCGCAATACAGCGTGCGCTAAAGCGAGACCGCACCGAAATTCATGGCGGAATTATTATTTGACATTTGTCAACATAAATACGAATTAACAGCATAAAGACTGCTTACTATTTGCTGAGCTTCCATCAGAATCTTGGGCAAGGTGTCCTTTCTCCAGAACAATCGTCTTTTGGTTGAAAGATGTCCTCTTCTCCTGTAGAAATAGCAGCTAACGCTAGCCATCCACTGGAGAGGTGTCCAACTCGTGATAGCGCGTCACAAAGAAATCCCAGAAAATCGCAATAAACTGATATAAACTGCTATAAGTCGGTTTAAATTAACTACCTTATGATGTCTTTAACACCTATAACGAATAAAAACATGACCGGAGATATAGAACTGCTAAAACGAAAGCTTTTCAGGACGCCATTGTGATGTCCCTCTTGCGCCAGGCGCCCCGTTGAAAAGAACGGTACTTCCGTTCCATGAGCTTTTATAGTGCCCCAGATGGTGCAATCCACTCCATTCAAATTCTCACCGCTTACTGACATCTAGAGGAAGGCGTATGCAGTGCATGTAGCCCCATAGCTTACATGGGGACTTATAAACTGACCCTAGAACAGGGACCTCGAGTTCAGAAATCTCACTTCCTGACAGGAAATGTGCTGCAGAATGAGTTCTGTTTCACTCAGAGAAATAATTCAAACGGTTTTTAGAAACTAGAGAGTGTTTTCTATCCAATAGTAATAATAATATGCATATTGTACGAGCAAGAATTGAGTAAGAGGCAGTTTAATTTGGGAACGAATTTTTACAAAGTCGAAATGGCGCCCCCCTATTGACAAAAGGTTAATCTATACTTCCATATTTCCAAGTCCTATTCTTGAAGATCAAGGGGTATAACATTTATTGGAATGACTGGAATTCTGATAGACTTCGGTTTTCAATGTAAAATATCAGGGAATCGTATTATATGTAGTAGAAAGAGATGGGTTAGAAGACCCTACATAACCAACCCATAAAGTAAAATGTTACATCCATATATGGCCAGCTATGTACATTTTAACATTGATTTATCCTTGTTACCGGAATTTATATGCTTAAAATAATGAATAGAATATTCCACCCTGAAACCATATAATTGCATTACATTTATTAGAACTGTATGAAATTTATTAGAATCATAAATCTATAATCTGATGATGTGTGTAGTTTTAGTCAGAATTAGAACAAGGACCTTTTGTTCCTTTTTAGTATGTAAGCAGGGTGCATGTGGGAAACAAATGATAAGAGGAGCTATCGACAGACAAGCTGGACCACTGTGTTCCTTACAGGACATTCTGTCTCCACCCGGGGAGGAGAGAAACTGTTAGGCTTGCAGAAGATTATGAAACATGTTGCAGAATTAGGGTAAAACAATATATCGGTACAATATGTTTTTATAGTATCTTAAACACAGACTGTCTGAGCAAAATTCGGTGCCGACCTGGCTAGGGGCCTCTGAGAGATTGGGGAGTGGACGGGAAGTACTTCCCACGGTCTCCCTATCTTGAGGGAGGACGGGGAGTGATTCTCACGGCCGCCTCCCTAATCTTTGTCGGCTGGGTAGTAGGACAGTATGTGCGTAGGATACCTACTGTTTGTGTGTGTATGTATGTGCGTAGGATACCTAATGTTAGTGTGTGAATGTAAGTAAGGAGCCAGTATAGAATTAATGGTTTTGTACAACGGACTAGCGCTCTCGTAAATAAATTTTCTGACTATCGTAGCTGGGCCTCCATCTGTTTCATTCAACCAGTATCTTACAGATTCTGGGTTGTAGACTGAGTAGTTTAATTGAATTGGGTTATGAACACTGAGAACATAATTCTCGTGACAATTCTGCAATAGATGTTGTTCAATTGGTAACATACATTTTTGTCTTCTTCTAATGCCTCTTAAGGGGAAAGTAATCTAAAAGTAACAACATGTAATCAGATGATGTTACTGAGTTTGGGTAATCCAAAAGTTACGTTACTGATTACAATTTTGGGCAGGTAACTAGTAACCGTAACGGATTACATTTAGAAAGTAACCTACCCAACCAAGCTTGTTGTTAACTTGAGACTCAGTGACCTCAGAACACGGAGAGAAACCATAGAGGGGCTTTTATCATCCCCTTCTACTCTACAGAACTCTGCAGCAGTTCTACCAGAAAGGCAAGGGAGTAGTGCTGCCAGTGTGCAAGGGATTTCAATTTGAGAATACAAGGAGCTGGTAAAAATATTTCTGGAAACTCATTTGTGAAGCTGAATCAGTGTTCCGCAAGATTGCATAATGATGACCCACTGGACACACACTGTTTGAGTCAATGTTGTTTCCACGTCATTTCAATGAAATTGCATTGAACCAATGTGGAATAGACATTGAATTGACTTCCGTGACAAGTGGGTAATTAGTATTTCACAAACAGAACTGAATATAATAGCATAGCATAGTAGGCCTATAACATTATTGTTAAACCAATAACACCTCATTTCTAGTGAGATTTTATGATGGTTAGCTGAAGCTGAATAGTCACATTTATTTTCTCATGCACCAAAACTCAACAGCGTGCACCACTAGGCAGGATATATGCTTCGATTGAAATAAAATACAACAAAGGATAATAGCTTGTTAACACCAGTACAGTAATTCAAGAAAATCTAAATGCATATTCCCGTGAAACTGATTGAAATGAAATGATTGGCATGGAGATGCAGACTTTCACTGGTAAAACTTGAATAATTATTATTTTGAAATTAGGTAGCCTAACTTGGTGTTAGGCTATTAAAAATAGGGGGTATTAAAAATATAAAAACGTATTGAGACAATACATGTGGGCATAAGCAGACGTTGCAATTGGAGGATTAATTTAATTCATATTCTATAATAATATTCAATAGGCTACAGCTGTATTTACATCTACAACAAACTTTGTACTTTTTTCTTTTTTACTTTCGCATCTAAAAAAATAGCACTACACCACTGCAGAAAGGAGACTTCTCACAATATAATTTGTCACGCCTTCCGTGAAGAGGAAACCTTCTATGGTCCACCTTCATATTCAAAGGTTTGTGGATGAGAGGACTTAAAGGGCCAATCCGTAGTTGAAAAAATTACAAAGTGGACACCCTGCTTCTGTTTTGGCAAAAAGCTGAGGGATGGGACTGGCGAAATGTAACCACTCTCAAATTATTAGACAGAGGTTGGATGCAAGGACTGAACATCCATGATATAAAAATGATAGTTTCAAGCATGTTTTGAAGCTATACAGTGTTTGTTTACATTTACAATGTTTACAAACATTGGAGTAAAAGAGGCATATATTATTTTGGGTTCTGATGGGATACAACAGTTACACTAAGCTCTTTAGATATTTTGAAGGTATATTCTTCAAGAATCAGTGGGTATATATCCAAAAATGGATGTAGCAACTGCAGATTGTCCCTTTAAGGGACAATCTTAATCTTTAGTCATTAAAATGACAGAAATTATAGAAAAGTTTGAAGCAATGTATATATTGGTATTCAAAGATTTTACCTCTAGGAGAGAGTCATATAGTGTAATTTCCAAACAAAGTATTCAATAAGAAAAGGCTAAACCTTTGACTGTCAATATGGGAAAATGACATACTGTACAGGTGTGGATCGAAGTACTGTAGGAAGACTGCCAATTCACCAGAGGGGGATTCCAATAATGTACAAGCCAGGCCTATAAAAACATTAAGAACACTACAGGCTCTCTTGACATTATCTCCACATCCATACTGGATTCTGATGAATACACAATCAATAAACTAAAGCACTGCCCAAGCATGAGTCAAATACATAAATAGCTACCTGTCAATCGAGCCACAGCAAAAACAGTGAAAGCAGTAGCATTAAAAATAATTGTAAAAAAACAGTGAAAGAGAGATAGTTCTGCAGTTCTCTGTGTGAGGTTGGGACTGATAGTTTAGCAGGTGCAGAGTGGTCTCCAGCTGGGTGTACCTCTCTCCCAGTGAAGACCTTATAACCCACCATCAAGGCAGCAGGAGGTAACGACAAACAATGGCCCCAAATACCACCAAATGAGTCCTGTCCAGCGCCTAATTATAATCACTGCTCACCGCCCTTTTCCAGGCAATTTTAATCAGGCAGGGTTATTTGGAGGAATCACCATTAAAAAGGCCTGGGATTGTGTAATGATAAGGCTTTTGTTAGAACAGTGGTGAAGGCTGAAAAACAAATCATTCTCTATGGGGGCTTTTTTCTATCGCCTTTGATTAAGACATGATGCAGCGCAGCTGTATCTCTGGATTCAGCCTGGGTTTCACGTGTGCCTACTGTACCCCCTGCCACAGAAGAAGGGTTACTGAGGCACACTGTAGATTGGCTAACTTATTGTCATTGCTGTAGTTCTTTTGTCAAGCCAATGAAATAATGGAATGGAATGATGCAGAAGGACTGCATTCAGTAAAATCACTGAACTGACCAACTCCCTCTTCAAAAGGGAATAACGAGACGATATTTTATGATTGCATGAAAGGAGCTCTCCACTGCAGTGTGGTAAGTAAAGGAAGAAAGTCCATAAAAGTTCTACAAGTGCACAGGCAAACTCCTCTGACAGTCTCTTCCAATCCACATGCTGTGTATATTTCAGACAGGGATCACTTCAGGGGAATAACTGCCCACGTTTCAGACAGCTAACCAGTCTGCAGGACGCCAAAAATGCTCCTGCAGCATCACTGAAGACGGGTGGAGAGAGTGAAGGAGTCTGTCTTGCTGACTGCAGCCTGCAGCCATATAGAAAAGCCCCAGAGAGATTTACTGTAGAGCAGGAGGCTCCCAGGCTTAACGAAAGAGCTGTGGCAGAACTTTCCCTCCTCTATTAGCCAGGGATGGGCCGACCCACATAGTGCTACTGTCCACCACATACATCCTCACCCTCCACACCCCAGACCCTGCTGCTGCTCTACCACATACATCCTCACCGTCCACACCCCAGACCCTGCTGCTGCTCTACCACATACATCCTCACCCTCCTGCTGCTCCACCACATACATCCTCAACCTCCACACCCCAGACCCTGCTGCTCCACCACATACATCCTCACCCTCCACACCCTGCTGCTGCTCCACCACATACATCCTCACCCTCCACACCCTGCTGCTGCTCTACCACATACATCCTCACCCTCCACACCCCAGACCCTGCTGCTCCACCACATACATCCTCACCCTCCACACCCTGCTGCTGTCCACCACATACATCCTCACCCTCCACACCCTGCTGCTGCTCTACCACATACATCCTCACCCTCCACACCCCAGACCCTGCTGCTCCACCACATACATCCTCACCCTCCACACCCTGCTGCTGCTCCACCACATACATCCTCACCCTCCACACCCTGCTGCTGTCCACCACATACATCCTCACCCTCCACACCCTGCTGCTGCTCCACCACATACATCCTCACCCTCCACACCCTGCTGCTGCTCCACCACATACATCCTCACCCTCCACACCCTGCTGCTGTCCACCACATACATCCTCACCCTCCACACCCTGCTGCTGCTCCACCACATACATCCTCACCCTCCACACCCCAGACCCTGCTGCTCCACCACATACATCCTCACCCTCCACACCCTGCTGCTGCTCCACCACATATATCCTCACCCTCCACACCCCAGACCCTGCTGCTGCTCTACCACATACATCCTCACCCTCCTGCTGCTCCACCACATACATCCTCACCCTCCACACCCCAGACCCTGCTGCTCCACCACATACATCCTCACCCTCCACACCCTGCTGCTGCTCCACCACATACATCCTCACCCTCCACACCCTGCTGCTGTCCACCACATACATCCTCACCCTCCACACCCTGCTGCTGCTCCACCACATACATCCTCACCCTCCACACCCCAGACCCTGCTGCTCCACCACATACATCCTCACCCTCCACACCCTGCTGCTGCTCCACCACATATATCCTCACCCTCCACACCCCAGACCCTGCTGCTGCTCCACCACATACATCCTCACCCTCCACACCCTGCTGCTGCTCCACCACATATATCCTCACCCTCCACACCCCAGACCCTGCTGCTGCTCTACCACATACATCCTCACCCTCCTGCTGCTCCACCACATACATCCTCACCCTCCACACCCTGCTGCTGCTCCACCACATATATCCTCACCCTCCACACCCCAGACCCTGCTGCTGCTCCACCACATACATCCTCACCCTCCACACCCTGCTGCTGCTCTACCACATACATCCTCACCCTCCACACCCTGCTGCTGCTCCACCACATACATCCTCACCCTCCACACCCCAGACCCTGCTGCTCCACCACATACATCCTCACCCTCCACACCCTCCACACCCCAAATCCTGCTGCTGCCCTAAAGATATCTCTCTCCCACACTCACCCATGCTACCAACATCTCTCTACTCCACTTTCCCATCCTGCCTACAGTACATTGCACATCCTCACTACATCTATCTACCAACTCCCCTATGACCCTCACTCCCACACTCCCACACTCCCAGCCTCCCTATACCCCTCACCCACACTGTCCCATCCTCCCTACACCTGTCTTACACAACTTCCCTACACCCCTTACACCTATTCCCCCCATTCTCCATATACACCTTTCATCCTTCTGACATACCACCTACCTCAGTCTCTCATTGTCCCAACTCCATTTTCCACTTTTCTATTCTGAGGCAGACATGTTGATTTTATTTTAAACCTTTATTTAACTAGGCAAGTCAGTTAAGAACAAATTCTTATTTACAATGACGGCCTACCCCGGCCAAACCCTAACCCGTACGACTCAGGGCCAATTGTGCGCCACTCTATGGGACTCCCAATCACGGCCAGTTGAACCAGGGTCTGTAGTGACGCCTCTAGCACTGAGATGCAGTGCCTTAGACCGCTGCGCCACTCGGGAGCCCCGAATGATACTTCAACAGAGGTTACTACAGCACCCTCTTCTTGGATAGGGACACTCAAACTCCAAATAAAGGTGAGTACAACAAGTGATAAAGAGACAGAGAGAGAATCCTTGACACCCTGACCTATTTCAAACTGATGAAATGTAATTATAAACACACTAAGTGACAGTCAAGCCATGCCCTATTCTCTCCCTTCTCTCTCTGGTGAATAAAAGAGTTGAGAAGAGCAAAGATTATTCTAATCTTATTATTCAATTCACTAGTACTATTCATCAAGCAGTAACAATCCAGTCATCATTATCCTGGGCTGTAATTGGACCATATTGAAGTTATAGATAGTGAGTGGTGAAATCTAATCATTAGTCAGTCAATGTGAAAAGCACTGCAGATGGATTGGCTGGCTGATTCAGTACCTGATGGCCATTGCTGATATACTGTAGCATTTAAATTCACAGGTTATGTTAAAATCAGAACACTGAAAAAGTATTAATCTTAAATGCATAGGTATGGAAATTAGATTCAAGTAGATTACATTACTGCATTTCACTATTGGGTGATAGAGTTTGTAGACTAGAGTGTCCTAGCTGTGTGTTAGCAGCACAACAACCCAACCACAATAGGGGGTGAGGAGTACCATGAAAACAAAGCAAATCAACATCCCAGATAGAGGGGGCGATGCAGTGACTCTCCAGAGGTCACTGACCTCAATGAATTATAGATGACAGGATTTCATCTTTTTTGGTTTCTATTCCCAAAAGGAAATGGGTTCTTTCTCTCTTGAACAGGGGGTTGTGATAGGAACTGATGGAGAGAGAGGGATGGAGATAGAGGGTAACTGTGGGGTGCCCCTAAACAAATACAATACAGCCCGTAGCTTTATGGCTAGGCTGGAGAGAGAATTCAAACAGAAATCTTTATTAAAGGTAATGGGTAGGATTATGTGTTGTCGTGTATGGTTTATTTTTTACATTCACACGAGATACACACTATCAATAAGGTCGTCTGCAGGACTAAAGAAAGCTAAGTTAGTTATAAACCTAACCTCTGTATCCAACTTTAAAACAAATTCTGCTTGAAATGGGCACATGGCTAATGAATGGTCTGCTGTTGCTAAATTTGGTGGCATACTGTAGTAATGAACTTGATAAATAAATAATTCTTTGATTTCCTGTATCCTATCTCTCCATGATCAGACAGGACTAGATTTATTTAACTAGGCAAGTCAGTTAAGAACAATTTCTTATTTTACAATGACGGCCTACCCCAGCCAAACCCTCCCATATTAACCCGGACTCCCAATCACGGCCGGTTGTGACACAGCCCGGGATCAAACCAGGGTCTGTAGTGTAGCCTCTAGTGAGATGCAGTGTCTTAGACCGCTGCGCCACTCTGGAGTGCATGACTACCTGCATCATTAGGCAAGGTAGAAGGTCCTCCATTTGGCTTTCTTCAATCCTATCTAAGAAGTTAACAAGGAGATATGATATAAGGATAAACATGTACTATAATGTATGTATCTCAATGGCTCATTGAGACACATACATTATAGTGGGTGTTCGATGGCACATTCAGACCCTCAACATTCTCCTTGCAGAATCATACATGTGTCACGTTCTGACCCTAGTTATTGTGTTAATCCTTTGTTTTGTTGGTCAGGACGTGAGCTGGGTGGGCATTCTATGCATTGTGTTTCTAAGTTGGGTTTAATGTGTTGCCTGATATGGTTCTCAATTAGAGGCAGGTGTTTGACGTTTCCTCTGATTGAGAACCATATTAAGGTAGGCTGTTCTCACTGTTTGTTTGTGGGTGATTGTCTTCCGTGTCTGTGTATGTCGCACCACACGGGACTGTTTCGTTTTCGTTCGTGTATGTAGTCTGTTCCTGTTCGTGCGTTCTTCGTGTTTATGTAAGTTCGTTTGTTCAGGTCTGTTGACTTAATTTATTGTTTTGTAGTTTGTTCAAGTATATTTTCGTCTTCGTTATTATTATTAAAATTCATTATGTATTCATCACACGCTGCATTTTGGTCCAATCCTTCTCGCCTCTCCTCATTCGAGGAGGAGGAAAAATATGACGACCGTTACAACATGTGCTATTCACTGATGATCCAGGAATTCTAGATATGGTTTCATGCCATTCTCCATGCCAAGAGCTCAAAGTCATGTCAGATGCTGATGAATATTCAAATTCCATGGTTGCTTGTTGGTTTAGTTCTGAATCCGGGTACAGATGGACCATGTCTGTTTAAGGTGTGATGCTGGTATGATGGCAGTCTAAAACATCTAAAACATAAGGCGCCTTTAGATATGATGCCAGGTTCATTAGCACTAAACATAGCTCCTAGTAGTCACTGGCAACAATCAATATATATTCCATGCTGCTCTCCACATAAATAGGTATGAGTTCTGACCAATGATTTATATATACACTAGATGACTGACAGGAGGCGCTGTTTTAAAGCCAACACGCCTCCATCTTGGCACTCCCCCACCGTTGTAAAAATATTTAGGAAATTATAGAAATGCATTTATTCATGTCTACATTTGTTTTTGCTACAGAATAACAGATGCATAATTTTAAATTATATTATGTGAGATAAACATTGAAATGAAAATTGAAAACATATAAAAAATTGAAAACATATTTTCCTTAAAGTGTAATTTTTTGAAAGTTCTAGTGATACTGTCCCCACTACAACAACAAAAATAAATACATGTCATTCTGTCGTTTAAACATTTAATTGAAATACTGTAGAATGCCATTCATTCCTATGGACGACTGCTCCTTCTGAGCAGTGGCAATATGGCCGACTAGTGGCTTCAAAGCCTCTCTCAGTGGCCAGTACATAGCATCAGCAATCCAGGTTTTATATACATCATTGGTTCTGTCAGAGAGCAGAAAGCAGCAGCAATCTACCCCAATAGAATGGGCAGTATTGGAGGTGATGAATCTTGCTATGGTTTATACCAGCGTGTTTGAGTGAATCCCTCATAGATTTACTGCTCAGCTATGTCTCTGTCTACTTCATATGGCACTGGCCACCACTCCCATCCTCCATGGAAGGGTACCGGGACAATCTCAACCCCATCTATATAATATGAAACGATGGAGGAAATGACCTGAACATGTTCTCGTTGGGAGTGACAGACATTACTCATGCATACATTATTTGTCTCTCAGATGTACCTCTCATTCCCTCTAACTAGACCAAAACATCCATTGAGTGGAGAAAAGAAAGTAATGAGTGGGGTAGAGAAACAGGATATACTATTGGTGGTACCACCCGTCACAATAGTTAAGGGAGCAACAAAAGCTTCTGTCTATTCTGTACATACAATAAATTAGCCAACAGCATATCTAGCTGCGCAGTAACCTGTCATCTGTAGACTTATATTCAAATCTAACACTCACCACTAACCCTGTAATCTATATAGAAATTCAAATGAGCTCCCCAATTAGATTATTCAGACGTAGACAGATCTGTGAGAGCCCTGTGCACCACAGCAGCAGCACGTTCCTGAGGAAAGAGAACGAATGAGAGAGAGCTTCTTCTGGATGTGCCCTCCCCTGAGAAACACACTAACCCTGCCTTGAAGTCTAGCTTCCTCACTCCTTCCTCCCTCTATTTGCTCTCTCTTTTACATTCCACTACATTATTAATTTACTGGGTGGAACTTTATTACTCAGAGAGCCAGGCTTAGACAGACACACACTGGGACCTTTGCTGATAAACAGATGTTAATGTGACATTTGGTTGCATGACCTACCCATCAAATGACTTTCATGACAAAATCATTTACACACTGCTAATGAAATATGTCCAGAGCCCGAAGGATAAGGACAAAACAGAGGCACTGTAAGGATCAATCCCTTGGCTTTCCCCTCCAACAACTCTGGTTTATCCCTCTTGTGGTGCGGGGGCTGTGCTTTGGCAAAGTGGGTGGGGTTATATCCTTCCTGTTTGGCCCTGTCCGGGGGTATCATCGGATGGGGCCACAGTGTCTCCTGACCCCTCCTGTCTCAGCCTCCAGTATTTATGCTGCAGTAGTTTATGTGTCGGGGGGCTAGGGTCAGTTGGTTATATCTGGAGTACTTCTCCTGTCTTATCCAGTGTCCTGTGTGAATTTAAGTATGCTCTCTCAAATTCTCTCCTTCTCTCTTTCTTTCTCTCTCTCGGAGAACCTGAGCCCTAGGACCATACGTCAGGACTACCGGGCATGATGACTCCTTGCTGTCCCCAGTCCACCTGGCCTTGCTGCTGTTCCAGTTTCAACTGTTCTGCCTGTGGTTATGGAACCCCTACCTGTCCCAGACCTGCTGCTTTCAACTCTTAATGATCGGCTATGAAAAGCCAACTGACATTTATTCCTGATTATTATTTGACCATGCTTGTCACTTATGAACATTTTGAACATCTTGGCCATGTTCTGTTATAATCTCCACCCGGCACAGCCAGAAGAGGACTGGCCACCCCTCATAGCCTGGTTCCTCTCTAGGTTCCTTCCTAGGTTTTGGCCTTTCTAGGGAGTTTTTCCTAGCCACCGTGCTTCTACACCTGCATTGCTTGCTGTTTGGGGTTTTAGGCTGGGTTTCTGTACAGCACTTCGAGATATTAGCTGATGTACGAAGGGCTATATAAAATAAACTTGATTTGATTTGATTTGGTTTACAGCAAGGCCAGCCAGGGCTTCTTGATGGGTGCCTCCTCTGTTACCGTGGTTACACAGTAACCCTAGTCACCAGGTTTGATTATGCGAGAGGAAAGGAGAGCAGGTGCTGCTAGAGTGCAGACAGGGCCATGGTTAATATCACGTCACTGCAACACAAACCAAAACACTCTGACTTCAACAGTAAACATAAAATAAGCAAGGTGCTATTGAGAATCTTATTTTCAGGAAACCTTATTTACCACTATTTATGATCTCATCCAAGGAAAAGTAGTTGGAAAACAAAAACAGAAGCACTTAAGTGGACTTATCGCTGGGTTTGACCTGTGTCAGCATTGAAAACACACTGAAGCTACACTGTCCCTCGTTTAAAAAAGCATAAAACACTGAAGAAAGGATTGAGCAATAATCCATACAGCATCATATATATAACATACACACTTCAATGGGGTTGTATAGCAATATGCTCTAACTACTGCCCCAATACAGCTATTCTTGTTTGACACTCAAAGAGTGATAGGGGAGAATGGGGTTGGGTGTCTCACGGGTTGGTTGTCACAGTGATAATTACTCCCAATCTAAATGGTGCTGTGTAATATTTGTAAGTTTAAAATGTGTGAATTCTTTGAAAGGACTCATCCACCTGGTCATGTTAGCATGACAAAACAATGAGGTAAAGGGAATTTATGTTTCTTTCATAGGTGAAAGTAAAAAAATATATTTATTGGTATTTTCTTTGTAAATGTTTGAATTATGGGAGTATCCATGAATATTATGTTTGCTGAAAAGAGGAAAGGGAGAGATATATTTCAAACCAATTTCTGAATTTCTAGGTAAAGCCATGTGGTAACTAGCATCTTAATTAACATTGGGGGGAGTGGTTGGGGATGGCTGTCACATGAACTGTGGGGTTGGTCGTCACTATCAACTTTACCACTGCCAATATACAATAAATCACAACACACGCACACATGCATGTGCAAACAAACACACACAAATTTACAAAAAAGGTCAAAAGATATTCAAAAGGCATAAAATTCAGAATTTTGTTTGATCAAAGAAAGGCTTGGCTATTTCTAAGACTCTGTTTGCTATATTGCTCTGTTTCCTGTTACAAAAGGAATAAGTTACTAGCAAACATTGTGACTCCCTACCCCATACTCTGTGACATCCAACCCCACACTCTGTGACATTCAACCAAACACTCTGTGACATCCAACCCCGTGATGGGGCTGGTTGTCACAAGTGGACAGAATGTGTTTAATGGCTAATAACTCCATGTTGGAATAAGATTTAAGGATAAAGGGTCCCCATTTCAACCCAAGACCTTGGTCTTTCTCCTCATATTGAAAATAGTCTTGTAAGATATAATGATGCTGAGAAATACACACAAGAGTAAAAAGTGTGACAACAACACTGGTCTCAACTACATTAGCAATGTGCTGGAATAGACTGGATAGTAGCTGACAGGTATCTCTCCCTCCTTCAGGGCACGGGAGTGGAGGAATACGACCTACCACATCAGTCAACTAACTCACAGAGATAAACATCAACAACAAAACAATTCAGAAATAACTCCCCTGCTGTGCAACCATGTCAGAGAGAGGGATGCATTTATACATATGAAGTGGTGGGGAGATGACTATAGATACACTGGAGCTGCATGAATAGGAACCTAGATCAATGAGACATGACTGGAGGAGATGCGGTACCTTCAGAAAGTATGACTTTTGCCACATGTTGTTGTGTTACAGCCTGAATTTAAAATGAATTACATTTAGATTTTGTGTCACTGGCCCCATAATGTCAAAGTGGAATTATGTGTTTAGGAATGTTTACAAATTCATAAAAAATTCAAAGCTGGAATGTCTTGAGTCAATAAATCTTCAAACCCAACACAACAAATCCCTTTGTCATCGCAAGCCTAAATTAGTTCAGGAGTAACAATTTCCTTAACAAGTCACATAATAAGTTGCATGGACTCAGTCGGTGTGCAATAATAGTGTGTAACAGGATTTTTGAATGACTACCTCATCTCTGTACACCACACATACAATTATCTGTAAAGTCCCTCAGTCGAGCAGTGAATTTCAAACACGGATTCAACCACAAAGACCAAGGAGGTTTTCCAATACTTTGCAAAGAAGGACACCTATTGGTAGATGGGTAAGAATAAAAGTAGACACTTAATATCCCTTTGACCATGGTGAAGTTATTAATTACACGTTGGATGGTGTATCAATACACCCAGTCACTACAAAGATACAAGCGCCCTTCCTAACGGAAGGAAACCACTCAAGGATTTCACCCTGAGGCCAATGGTGACTTTAAAACTGTTACAGACTTTAATAGCTGTGATAGGAGAAAACTGAGGACGGATCAACAAGTTACTCCATAATACTAACCTAAAAGACAGAGTGAAAAGAAGGAAGCCTGTACAGAATAAAAATATTCCAAAACATAAATCATGTTGGCAATAAGGTACCAAAAAATGTGGCAAAGACATTAACTTTATGTCCTGAATACAAAGCGTTATGTTTGGGGCATGTTTGGGGCAAATCCAACACAATTTTCAAGCATATTTTCAAGCATGGTGGTTGCTGCATCATGTTATGGGTATACTTGTCATCAGCAAGGACCAGGGAGTTTATTAGGATAAAAATAAACGATATAGAGCTAAAACACAGGCAAAATCCTAGAGGAAAACCTGGTTCAGTCTGCTTTCCAGCAGACAATGGGAGATAAATGTACCTTTCAGCAGGACAATAACCTAAAACAGAAGCCCAAATATACAAATATACACAAATAAACGACATCGAATTTGGACTTAAATTGGCTTGACAATCTATGGCAGGACTTGAAAATGGATGTCTAGCAATGATCAACAACCAATTTGACAGAGCTTGAAGAATTTAAAAAAGAATAATGCGCAAATATTGTACAATCCGGGTGTACAAAGCTCTTAGAGACTTACCCAGAAGGACTCACAGCTGTAACTGCGCCAAAGGTGATTCTAACATGTATTGACACAGAGGTGTGAATTCTTATGTAAATGAGATATTCTGTATTTCATTTTCAGTAAATGTGCAATAATTTCTAGAAACATGTTGTCACTTTGTCATTATGGGGTATTGTGTGTAGATAGGAGAGAAAAAACATCAATTTAATCCATTTAAAATTCAGGCTGTAACAACAAAATGTGGAATAAGTCGAATGGTATGAATACTTTCTGAAAGCACTGTAGATATGTCAGAAGGAGCTGGTTCAAAGGGCTGCTACACCAGCTCTGCAGCTTTAAACGAGTCTCTCTACATTGCCATTTTAAACAATAGCTTAACCTCACCCTGCACGCCTGTGACATTGCCATAAAAAAAAACACAAAAATAAACAATCCCCATCTCTCAAGACGGGGAGGGGAGGGGGGCAGGAGAATAGAGAGGAGAAGATGAAAGTGGTGCACACGAAAGAAAAGAAAGGACAGAAAATCTAAAAAAGAACAACAACAGGCCAGTGGAATAAATGTAATATTGGAAAGCTGCTGAACTTGGATGGTCACTTAGCAATATTAAACAAATTGTCCTGAGTGGATTCAGAAATAGAGTGTGTTTGTGTGTGTGTGTGTTTTTGTGTGCTGGGTCAAGGCTTGAATAAATAAGAGGATAATTACAGTAGCTCATTAAACAGTATGTGTGCAGGACGGACAGGAGAAGAGATATGTTTTATGAATTCTCAGTTTAATATTACTCCTATCCTCTCCCAATGGGAGTGTCCATTAGTTATTTCCACCTGCTAAAGAGCCAATAAAAAATGTTATGGAATCATTTCAGACTTCCTTATTAGTATAACTGCTTTAAAAGTACAGGTGTTGGTGTTGGAATAGTCAACACACATGTTCTTTGTATTTATTTGGGTACATATTGTATGTTGTCTGTTTGGTTGTCATGGAGTCTAACTGACTGTCATATGGGGATGGAAGCTTTTCCCCAAAGGAGTTACTGTATCTTTAGCTCATCATCTCGTCCCACCAGTGCCAAACCCATTCCCTGCCATTCAGATAATTACAGTGAATCCTGGTGGTCCAGTGCTGGGTCAGTATGTCAGCTGCAGGGTGAGGAATGACTGATCCCTGTTGGGGAGAGAGCTGCCAATCTTTTCTTAATGACAGCCCCTGACTGACCCACAGCCTCCTACCAGCTCTGAGGGAAGGATACAGACAGACACAGAAAGAAATCACATCACAGCAGTCTGGCTGTAAGGGGATGAGAGCAATCATTGTGACCTGCTTGTCATCAGCAGCAATTCAGCCCAGCAGTTACAATCCCATATGGTGTCGGCTCCCCACACTGCTACTGACATGTTCACATGTCTAGAACATCTAGAGGCTAGGGATACATACAGGTATAGCAGCTACATTTGGATATGGCTCAAAACACTTCACTGACATTTCCATCTGTCTACTCCTTTGTGAAGTGGATTACACTAACAACAATAAAGAATACATAAGAGAGAACATGCACATTGCAGTGACTTAAGTATCTATACAATTAAAAACAGAATAAAATGTTTTAAGTGAGAATAGGCATTGGTTTGAAGCCAAAAAAGAAAGGAAACTCACATGAGCGCCACAATGCCTTTTCCACCCATGCTCAAGGTTTTCCAGCATACGGCTTTGACCTACTACAGTAGCTATGTTGGCATTGTACTTCAAACTATGTGTAGGCAGGTTGCTTAGGATTCAAACCTTTTAAAACAGCCTAGTTCATACTCTTAGAGGTGGTGCTTCCACAATAATGTGATTTGTACCGCATGCAAGGTAAAGTATTGGATTCTTCACACACCACTGTAAGACATTATCCCATTACACTACCTTTTCATGCTTTTTGTGAAAGCAAGCTTTGCTTTTATACTTGCAAGACCACCAGGCTTGATTGAGCTGTTTCGTCTTGTAGTAATGTGTTGCATGCCTGTATTCCTTAAACCTTTATATTAGCAAACATGTCATTACAAAAAAATATCATAATAACATCCTTTTTTGGTCAGCAGGTGCCCAACATAACAACAGGTTGTGTGTTGGACACAGTAGCTCAGATACAGTTGAAGTCGGAAGTTTACATACACCTCAGCCAAATACATTTAAACTCAGTTTTTCACAATTCCTGGCATTCAATCCTAGTAAAAATTCCCTGTCTTAGGTCAGTTAGGATCACCACTTTATTTTAAGAACGTGAAATGTCAGAATAATAGTAGAGAATGATTTATTTCAGCTTTTATTTCTTTCATCACATTCCCAGTGGATCAGAAGTTTACATACACTCAATTAGTATTTGGTAGCATTGCCTTGAAATTGTTTAACTTGGGTCAAACATTTCGGGTAGCCTTCCACAAGCTTCCCACAATAAGTTGGGTGAATTTTGGCCCATTCCTCCTAACAGAGCTGGTGTAACTGAGTCAGGTTTGTAGGCCTCCTTGCTCACACACGCTTTTTCAGTTCTGCCCACATATTTTCTATGGGATTGAGGTCAGGGCTTTGTGATGGCCACTCTAATACCTTAACTTTGTTGTCCTTAAGCCATTTTGCCACAACTTTGGAAGTATGCTTGGGGTCATTGTCCATTTGGAAGAACCATTTGCCACCAAGCTTTAACTTCCTGACTGATGTCTTGAGATGTTGCTTCAATATATCCACAAAACTTTCCATCCTACTGATGCCATCTATTTTGTGAAGTGCACCAGTCCCTCCTGCAGCAAAGCACCCCCACAACATGATGCTGCCACCCCCGTGATTCACAGTTGGGATGGTATTCTTCAGCTTGCAAGCCTCCCCCTTTTTCCTCCTAACATAACGTTGGTCATTATGGCAAAACAGTTCTATTTTTGTTTCATCAGACCACAGGACATTTCTCCAAAAAGTATGATCTTTGTCCCCATGTGTAGTTGCAAAACGTAGTCTGGCTTTTTTTATGGCGGTTTTGGAGCAGTGGCTCCTTCCTTGCTGAGTGGCCTTTCAGGTTATGTCGATATAGGACTCGTTTTACTGTGGATATAGATACTTTTGTAGCTGTTTCCTCCAGCATCTTCACAGTGTCCTTTGCTGTTGTTCTGGGATTGATTTGCACTTTTCGCACCAAAGTACGTTCATCTCTAGGAGACAGAGCGCGTCTCCTTCCTGAGCAGTATGACGGCTGCTTGGTCCCATGGTGTTTATACTTGTGTACTATTATTTGTACAGATGAACGTGGTACCTTCAGGCGTGTGGAAATTGCTTCCAAGGAAGAACCAGACTTGTGGAGGTCTACAATTTTTTTCTGAGGTCTTGGCTGATTTCCTTTTATTTTCCCATGATGTCAAGCAAAGAGGCACTGCGTTTGAAGGTAGGCCTTGAAATACATCCACAGGTACACCTCCAATTGACTCAAATTATGTCAATTAGCCTATCAGAAGCTTCTAAAGCCATGGCATAATTTTCTGGAATTTTCCAAGCTGTTTAAAGGCACAGTCAACTTAGTGTATGTAAACTTCTGACCCACTGGAATTGTGATACAGTGAATTATTGTCACGTTCGTTGTATGAATCGGACCAAGGTGCAGGGTGGTATGCGTACATTCTTCTTTTATTAAAGAAAGAACACTGAACAAACTAACAAAACGAACGAAACGTGAAGCTATATGAATAGTGCAGACAGGCAACTAAACATAGAATAAGAACCCACAAACACCAAGGGGAAATGGCTACCTAAATATGATCCCCAATCAGAGACAACGACAAACAGCTGCCTCTGGGAACCATATCAGGCCACCATAAACATACAAATACCTAGACCTACAAAACCCTAGACATACAAAAACCCTATACAATACAAAACCCCTAGACAATACAAAAACTAGCGTATCCACCCTAGTCACACCCTGACCTAACCAAAATATAAAGAAATGTCTGTAAACAATTGTTGGGGGAATTACTTGTGTCATGCACAAAGTAGATGTCCTAACCGACTTGCCAAAACTATAGTTTGTTAACAAGAAATTTGTGGAGTGGTTGAAAAACAAGTTTTAATGACTCCAACCTAAGTGTATGTAAACTTCCGTCTTCAACTGTATTTGTAGACGCTCACGTCGGGGCTCTCAAGCAAGAAATCCTGGCAGAAACCTTGCGTCATTGTGGCTGAACTACACTACTATCAGGACTGTATTGATGTTCTTTGGCGTGCCAGAGAATTTGGCCCACTTTGATGCAACGGAGCACTCATCTCGATCTTCCCAGACTATGCCCCCAGCGTTAGTTGTGACTGTGCCGCTTTCATAGATGTCAAGAGTCTGCTCCGTGGACGGACCGACATTTGGTATGGTGTGTCTTTTCCTGCCAGACTCCGTATAACATAGTTCCAAGATCTCCCATAAGGCGATGGCCTTCGTAAAGGCGAACATTCTACCGAGGGCAGACAAAGCAAATGGCTGAATGTTCACCTATTTGGCGATTAGGGTAATGGACGAATGTGTCTACCACTGCAGACTCAGTCTCTCTTTTGTAGATACTGTATAGCGTTGCCAGTGGTATCAGTTGATATTGTAATTATTAGGTTACGTTAGTGCCTTAGTTCTGGTGAGTCAATTCTCCTTTTGTTTTAACGTTTTATTTTATTACCATGAAGCTGCTCATTTGTATTTATCGATGGTACCCGTATCCAGGGTAGACAAAGCACAGTTCTATTATTAGGTTACGTCATTTCTTTAAAGATGTTGCTGCTACAAGCATTTCGCTACACTCACATTAACATCTGCTAACCATGTGTATGTGACCAATACGATTTAATTGCTAATTTAGTGGTATTGCTGTAAGATGTGATTTATAAAATTATTTATACTTTCTTTTAAAACAGCCTAGTTTGGGGTTGTAAGTAAGTATTTCTTATTGATTTATTACGCATAACTTGTTTTAAATCCTTCACTATTTCAGCAGGGCTCTCTACTTGTTAGGTTTAGTGTTCCCCACTACAAGCACATTATGTGTGGATATCTTTGTTTGGGGATTAGCGGTTAACTTATTCTATTAGGTGACCTGACCAGGGTGGGTTTTCTTTTTCATATCAGACTTCAGAGTATTGTTTTTTTAATGTTTTTAATTCCCTCTTCAACTGACACTCCAGAGATATTGTTATCACTTGATGCTGAGAAGGCGTTTGATCAGGTGGAGTTTGATTATCTATTTTATACTCTCAAACAATTTGGATTCGGTCCCAATTTTATGTCCTGGATCAAAGTCCTTTACTCTTCCCCTATGGCTGCAGTGCACACAAATAATAACCTTCCATTCTATTTCCAACTTCAACGTGGGACAAGACAGGGTTGTCCTCTATCCCCTCAGCTGTTTGCCACCGCAATTGAGCCTTTCGCCATAGCAATACGTAATAACACCACTATCAAAGGTATTCGAAGTGGGAGCTTAGAACATAAAGTTTCACTCTATGCGGATGTCATGCTATTATATATGTCTGACCCTTTAACTGGTCTTCCAGAGATCCAGGTTCTACTAAAGACATTTGGTCATTCACAATTTCTATAAAGCCAATTTCCCTCCCTTGATTGTTGTTTGAAACAGGATCTAGAATGCTGGGATTTACTTTCTCTTTCCTTGGGAGGAAGAATTAACACTGTTTAAATAAATGCATTACGTACATTTTCATACTTATTTCAATGTATTCCTATCTTTCTGACAAAGTATTTTTTTATCTCCATTGATAAACTGATATCCGCTTTTATCTGGAACAAGACAAACCCTTGGATATGTAAGAGCATATTGCAAAGATCTCGTCCCCAGGGTGGTATAGCACTTCCAAACTTTCAATATTATTACTGGGAAGCTAATATGAGAATCATTCTATATTGGATGACAGAAATCCCTGTAAAACCAAACAATCAACCAGTCGACTAATTGGGGTCAACCCTAGTTTGCATACATGTCTTATGATTGGCAGCATGGTGCAAGCAGTTGTGTTGTTGCCGCGCAACCGACCTGGTGTTAGAACTCTGAGTTTCGGGTAAAGAAATATGTTAACATTGTCAGAAATGCTACAAAAAGGTAGCACATTGTTGTTTCTTAATGGATGAAAATGTACACGAGAGAGCAATAAATTATACAATTAATAAAAACTGTTGCCCCTACAAATTTAGTCAAACCGGTATTTCTTCAATCCAATGGTCACTTTATGGACACTATGGTCTCATTTTAAGCCAATGTCTAGAATTTGAGCTAGGTAGGCGCAATAAATAGTCTTAAAATTCAATTTCTAATGACCCTGTTAAAAAATCTGGTATCTGGTTCTCAGTAACGGATGGATGACTAGAGGTGGGGAGTGTGTTGTGTACCTCCAATCATGTTGATTTGCATATTTTCATTGTGATTGGTGTCATATTGTCTTAGATCTGATGGTAGGGAGAGCTTCATCCAATACCTAATATAGACGTGACTATCTATAATCAATAAAACCAAGGAAAGGCAATCTGTTTTGACGGATGATTTCTCTTTACTCCCATACATTGGGCGTGTAAACAAAGGAGAGGAGAGATGGAGAGGAGAGATGGAGAGGAGGAAAAGAGAGGAGTAGAGGAGGAGAGTGCTGTGGAGCTCTGACGTGAGAGCTCTCTTCTTGGGATCATTTGTTGGGGAATTTGTCAATGGTAGCTCTGGGGTTCAGCATGCAGCTGGGAACGGAACAGCACCCGCCCTGGGTACACCAAACAAACGCTGTCTCTGACTGACTGTCTCAATAGTCAACTCTCTCCATAGTAAACTCTGCACTCATTACAGCACCGCCGAGACTAAGGTGGAACTTGCATGTAATACCCAAGAGATCAGGAGTTTTACAAATGAATGATCCTTTGGTATTTTATTAGGATACCCATTAGCTGTTGCGAAAGCAGCAGCTACTCTTCCTGGGGTCCACACAAAACATGACATAATACAGAACATTAATAGACAAGAACAGCTCAAGAACAGAACTGCATCAATATTAAAAAGGCACACGTAGCCTACATATCAATACATACACACAAACTACCTAGGTCAAATAGGGGAGAGGCGTTGTGCCGTGAGTTATTGCTGTATCTGTTTTTTAAACCAGGTTTGCTGTTCATTTGAGCAATATGAGATGTAACGGAGTTCCATGCAATAATGGCTCAATATAATACTGTACGCTTTCTTGAATTTGTTCTGGATTTGGGGACTGTGAAAAGACCCCTGGTGGCATGCCTGGTGGGGTAAGTGTGTGTGTGTGTGTGTGTATGTGTGTGTGTGTGTGTGTGTGTGTGTGTGTGTGTGTGTGTGTGTGTGTGTGTGTGTGTGTGTGTGTGTGTGTGTGTGTGTGTGTGTGTGTGTGTGTGTGTGTCAGAGCTGTGTTTAAATGTTTTATTTGTTATTTAGCCTTTATTTAACTAGGCAAGTCATTTAAGAACAAATTCTTATTTACAATGACGGCCTACCCTGGCCAAACCCTAACCCGGACGATCCTGGGACTATGCAAACAATTTTGGGATTTTCAACACATTAAGTGATGCAGTCAGTCTCTCCTCAACTCTTAGCCAAGAGAGACTGGCATGCATAGTATTTAACCACATGAGTAATCCTGCAGCTTGACAGAGACAAGGTGTTAAAACTACTGTACCACTACCACTAGATGGCAGAGACGTTATTCACTTCCTACTTTCCCATTATTAACACAACTTCATTATTCTTATTTACCAAAGATTTGTGTGAAAAGTTAGGATGCATCATTTCAAGCTCCTGTTTATAAGTTACTTAATAACCACTTTTGAGAATTGTTTTGCACATTTCATTTCCATCCTAAAAAGGGATTACAACTGTCCCTCTAATTGACACGTAGACTGTCACAGGATTAATATTTAATGAAGTGAATGGAAATATCACATTTACATTAATTATTGGTGGTGTGTCCCTTGAGATGTGAAGGATAGACTGTGAGTGATGGGACTCTCAATAGCTTCTTCTATAAACCAGTCAGGCGATCACGCAAACACCACATGGATTTGAGCCTGGGTTGTTCGATTAGCCAACATCAAATACACATCAATCTCCTGGGCTTTATTCGCCAGTGAGGCGAGAGAGAACACCTGACACACTCTCCAGGAGAAACGCCAAAATTGACATGATTGCAATCAAACTCAAGTGATGTGGAACTCAATACTGCGTCCAAAGTTCAAAGGTAGAAAGCAGAACACAGCTGCTTAATTCAAAGGGAGGGGTTAATGTCAGTCATTGAAGCCTATCTAGAGTGTACACACTCAAAGGGAGATGCTATACGGACACGGTTGGTGCCCAAATTGATGACGTACAGTATGTCGTGCAGCTGAGAGTCGAGTATGGAGACGAATGGATTCGGTTCAGTCAGTCGAGCTGATGATGAGCCCTTCCCAGCTAGCTAGTTTATGCTGGCAACAACAGCAGCAAGGCGCTAGTTAAAACTTGGAAAAGAAAGTGATGTTTATTTCAGCGAAGTAGGCCTATTGGTCAACATCTGGATGTCACCGTGACATGCCATTTAGCTAACATATCGACAAGCCGGTGCGAATGACCACTACAACGGTGTTGTATCGAGGTGGTTGCCGATGTGAGTTGCTACCCACTCGGCATTAGTTGAGTGGGAAGCAAGAAATAACTTGTAATATTGGTCGTAACCATCTGGATGTCACCGTGATACAGCCTACTCAATGGGTAGAGTTTGTGCTGCAAGCCAGCCACACAACAAAACGGGGCACGGTGTCCTTTGCTCCCACTTGCTGCAGTATGTATATCAGGCCAGGGTGACCGCGATTTTCCTTGAAAATGTACAACTACGGCAATAACGTCTACATTTTTGTGAAACAAAAAAACAAATAATTACTCCGATAAACGGAACGATTCTGAACACTCTCCCAAGTCCCAACTTTGGCAGACAAGTTTCAAATTCTCAATGAAGTTTCTAGCCACAAACATAAACTAGCTAGCTAGGAAGGGCTCATCAGGACGACTGAATGAACTGACTGAACCGAATTCGTTCATCTCCACTCAACTCTCGCTATGCGACCATACTTCATCCATTGGGGCACCAGGCATGTCCAAATAGCCTTTCCGATACTCAGGAGAGGGAGAGAACAAGGAAGTGGAAAAATGTCAGCAAGCAGCAGGATTGTGCTGCAAACCATGAGGCAGACATTTTAAGCATGAAAGGAGCATTAATTAATTTTCTCTTTACCCTGGAGAATTTCACACTCTGTAAAGAGGGAAACATTAGAGCATAGCAGCAGAGTCTGTGCTGCAAGAGAAGAGAGAAGAACAGGAACAACTGCAGTGAGAGAAGGAAAAATAACTAAAAGAGAGAATGAGAAGATATACAGTACCAGTCAAAAGTTTGGACACACCTACTCATTCAAGGGTTTTAATTTATTTGTACTATTTTCTACATTGTAGAAGAATAGGGAAGACATCAAAACTATGAAATAACACATATGGAATCATGTAGTAACAAAAAAGGGTTAAACACATCAAAATATTTGTTATACTTGAGATTCTTCAAAGTAGCCAACCATGGCCTTGATGACAGCTTTGCACACTCTTGGCATTATCTCAACCAGCTTCACCTGGAATGCTTTTCCAACAGTCTTGCAAGGCACTTGGTTTTCCTTCACTCCGCGGTCCAATCACCCCAAACCATCTCAATTAGGTTGAGGTCGGGTGATTGTGGAGGCCAGATCATCTGATGCAGCACTCCATCACTCTCCTTCTGGTTCAAATAGCTCTTTTACAACCTGGAGGTGTGTTGGGTCATTGTCCTGCTGAAAAACAAATGATAGTCCCACTAAGCGCAAACCAGATGGGATGTCGTATTGCTGCAGAATTCTGTGGAAGCCATGCTGGTTAAGTGTGCCTTGAATTCTAAATAAATCACAGACAGTGTCACCAGCAAAGCACCCCCACACCATCACACATCTTGCTCCATGCTTCACAGTGGGAACTACACATGTGGAGATCACCTGTTCACCTACTATGCGTCTCACAAAGACACGGTGGGTGGAACCAAAAATCAAAAAAATTGGACTCATCAGACCAAAGGACAGATTTCCACTGGTCTAATGTCCATTGCTCGTGTTGCTTGGCCAAAGCAAGTCTCTTCTTATTATTGGTGTCCTTTAGTAGTGGTTTCTTTGCAGCAATTCAACCATGAAGACCTGATTCATGCAGTACTCTCCGAACAGTTGATATTGAGATGTGTCTGTTACTTGAACTCTGTGAAGCATTTATTTGGGCTGCAACTTATCCTCTGCAGCAGAGGTTATTAGAGCCAGTTTCATCATAGCGCTTGATGGTTTTTGCGACTGCACTTGAAGAAACTTTCAAAGTTCTTTAAATTTGGTGGACTGTCATTTCTCTTTGCTTATTTGAGCTCTTTCATTTGAGTTCTTGCCATAATATGGACTTGGTCTTTTATCAAATAGGGCTATCTTCTGTATACCACCCTTGCCTTGACACAACTGATTGGCTCAAACGCATTAAGAAGGAAAGAAATTCCACAAATTAATTTTTAACAAGGCACACCTGTTGATTGAAATGCATTCCAGGTGAATAACTCATGAAGCTGGTTGAAATAATTTTATATCTCAAATATAAAATATATTTAGATTTATTTAACACTTTTTTGGTTACTACATGATTTCATATGTGTTATTTCATAGTTTTGATGTCTTCACTATTATTCTATAATGTAGAAAATAGTAAAAATAAAGAAAAACCCTTGAATGAGTATGTGTGTCCAAACTTTTGACTGGTACTGTAAGTGGTGGATAAAAGGGTGGAGGAAGAGAAGGAGGAGGAGGACTTGACAGTGGTGGAAAAATGTTTTTCTATATCATCGAAGGTGTTCTTGTTGGTAATCATTCAGCTGCATTTAAACATTACTGGTTTTCACCTGAAGCTCCGTGTCTCTCTTCCTATAAGTCCTGAGTGGCCACTGCAGCACAGCCAACCTTGTGAACACAGCAACACCAGCAGCAGAAGCACCGCAACACCGTAAAAGGGGCCATACTGTGCATTTGGAAAGTATTCAGACCCCTTGACTTTTTTCACATTTTGTTACATTACAGTCTTATTCTACAATTGATCACTTTTTTTCAGCAATCTACACACAATACGCCATAATAACAAAGTGAAACAGTTTTTTAGAAATGTTTGCGAATGTATTAAAAAGAAAAAACAGAAATACCTTATTTACATAAGTATTCAGACTCGAAATTGAGCTCAGGTGCATCCTGTTTCCATTGATCATCCTTCAGATGTTTCTACAACTTGATTGGAGTCCACCTGTGGTCAATTCAATTGATTGGACATGATTTGGAAAGGCACACATCTGTCTATATAAGGTCCCACAGTTGACAGTGCATGTCAGAGCAAAAACCAAGCCATGATGTCAAAGGAATTGTCCTCAGAGCCCCGAGACAGGATTATGTCGAGGCACAGATCTGGGGAAGGGTACCAAAAAAATTCTGCTGCATTGAAGGTCCCCAAGAACACAGTACACATCATTCTTAAATGGAAGAAGTTTAGAACCACCAAGAATCTTCCGTCCGGCCAAACTGAGCAATCGGGGGAGAAGGGCCTTGGTCAGGGAGGAGAACCGATGGATACTCTGACAGAGCTCCAGAGTTCCTCTGTGGAGATGGGAGAACCTTCCAGAAGGATAACCTTCTCTGCAGCACTCCACCAATCAGGCCTGTATGGTAGAGTGGCCAGACGGAAACCACTCCTCTGTAAAAGGCGCATGACAGCCAAAAGGCAGCTAAAGACTCTCAGACCATGAGAAACCAGATTTTCTGGTCTGATGTAACCAAGATTGAACTCTTTGGCCTGAATGTCAAGCGTCACGTCTGGAGGAAAGCTGGCACCATCTCTACAGTGAAACATGGTGGTGGCAGCATCATGCTGTGGGGATGTTTTTCGGCGGCAGGGACTGGGAGACTAGGCAGAATTGAGGCAAAGATGAATGGAGCAAAGTACAGAGAGATCCTTGATGAAAACCTGCTCCAGAGCGCTCAGGACCTCAAAATTGATTGGGGCAAAGGTTCACCTTCCAACAGGACAACGACCCAACAGGACAAATCCAAGACAATGCAGGAGTACTTGAATACTGAATACTGGCCTGAATACTTTCCGAAGGCACCGTAAATATTTAAAGAGTAAACTAAGCTTGTGTACGTATATAGTTTACAACAGCCATTAATTCCATCAACTCTTTAAGGACTCTAACCTTCAGTACTTGTATATTGCTTGGCAAGCACTGTCCTGGTCCTTGATGCCACCCTAGGCAGACAAAACAAATTGCTGCCTTCCTCCCACGCAAAACTAGAATAGTGTAGCCTACACTATCAGCTCGCAATAGAATTTTATGAATGCCCATCCATGTGGTCGGCCTACCGTTTGTAAAACAGGCAGTTGCATTGGGTTTATTAGTCCTGATTCCTGTGACTAATCATTTTGGCTATTTAGGCTCTGCATCAGCTACCCAACTTTATCAGGAGTTATCCTGAGCCTACAGTGCCTTTAGAAAGTATTCACACACCTTAACAGGCATCCTTCTTAACTCAGTTGCCAGAGAGGAAGGAAATCGCTTAGGGATTTCACCATGAGGCCATTGGTGACTAAAACAGTTACAGAGTTTAATGGCTGTGATAGGAGAAAACTGAGGATGGATCAACAACATTGTAGTTACCCCACAATACTAACTAACCTAAATGACAGAGTGAAAAGAAGGAAGCCTGTACAGAATACAAATATTCCAAAACATGCATCCTGTTTGCAGTAAGGCAATAAACTGCAAAAACTGTGGCAAAGAAATGTACTTTGTCCTGAATACAAAGTGTTATGTTTGGAGCAAATCCAACACATCACTGAGTACCGCTCTTCATATTTTCAAGCATGGTGGTAGGTGGTAGCTGCATCATGTTATGGGTATGCTTGTTTATGGGTATGCTTATTTTTGGCAAGGACTAGGACGTTTTTCTAGGATAAAAATAAACGGAATAGAGCTAAGTACTGGCAAAATCCTAGAGGAAAACCTGGTTTTGTCTGCTTTCCAACAGACACTGGAAGACAAATTCACCTTTCAGCAGGACAATAACCTAAAACACAAGGCCAAATTTACACTTAGTGTAGAAAACGTTAGGTACACCTTAATATTAAGTTGCACCCCCATTTGCCCTCGGAACAGCCTCAATTCGTCGGAACATGGACTCTACAAGGTGTCAAGCGTTCCACAGGGATGCTGGCCCATGTTGAGTCCAATGCTTCCCAAGGTTGTGTCAAGTTGTTTGGATGTCTTTTGGGTTGTGGACCATTTTTGATACACACTGGAAACTGTTCAGTGTAAAAAAAAAAACAGCAGGGTTGCAGTTCTTGACACACTCAAACCGGTGAGCCTGGCACATACTACCATACCTCGTTCAAAGGCACTTAAATCTTTTTCCTTTCCCATTCACCCTATTTTAAAAATTGATTTAACCTTTATTTAACTAGGCAAGTCAATTAAGAACACATTCTTATTTACAATGACGGTCTACCCTGGCCAAACCCGGACGACGCTGGGCCAATTGTGCGCCGTCCTATGGGACTCCCAATCAAAGGCCGGATGTGATACAACCTGGATGGCACACACACAATCCAGGTCTCAATTGTCTCAAGGCTTAAAAATCCTTAATTTACACTGATTGAAGTGGATTTAACAAGTGACATCAATAAGTGATCCCAGCTTTCACCTGGGTTCACCTGGTCAGTCTATGTCATGGAAAGAGCAGGTGTTCCTAATGTTTTGTACATTCACTGGAGTTGCTTACCAAGACGACATTGAAAGTTCCTGAGTGGCCTAGTTACAACTAACTTGACACAGCTTGAAGAATTAAAAAAATAATGTGCAAATATTGTACAATCAATCCAGTTGTGCAACGCTCTTAGAGGCTTACCCAGAAAGACTCACAGCTGTAATTGCTGCCAAAGGCCATTCTAACATGTATTGACTCAGAGGTGTGAATAGATATGTAAAAGAGATATTTCTGTATTTCATTTTCAATCAATTTGACAAAATGTCTAAAAATATGTTTTCACTTTCTCATTATGGGGTGAGACGAAACGAATGTAATCAATATTGAATTCAGGCTGTAACACAACAAAGTGGGTAAGAATACACAATAAGGGGTATGAATACTTTCTTAAGGCACTGTATTTGCAAAGAGAATCCATGTGTTGACACAGCAGGAAATGCAGAAGTCTTTTCTTTTTCGCTATTATGCAGCTTGTCATAAATCTACGAATACAAACTTAAAAGTACTGATTATCATGACAATTTAGCCCAGAGGGTGAAACTCCCGGACAGCAGTTGTGAGTAGCTTGATTTTTCATTCCATTTTCTCCATTTTACTTGGACCTGTCCTGTTTTAGGATATATTGTTTGATACAGCATATATTGTTGATATGTCATTTTCACATTGAAGCACATGTTTTTATTTGATTGAGTGCCAGGTTAGGCTATTTGATCTGAGAAATGTGCATGATGTAACATGTGTCTCATGACAGCTTACAAAAAACGCCACATACCCATTCTACCATAGGCTATAGGATACGTGATTTATGTTCGATCCTTTTTTGATGAAACAATGATGGAACGCTGTAGCGGTGTGTCTCTCCAACAGCACCCTGGAGAGACGCGCTGGGCATGGACATGCTAAATATTTTGCGCCCCTGCCTTTGACAAAGTGGGCACTGCTTGTCACGGGGTGGTATCAACGCTCACCTAAATAGCCCATATGCCACTGGGTGAGAGAGATTGTCATTGTTTTTTGGGAAGAATTATGTGAGGTGTTGTCTTGGTCAGTTTAGCTTGGAATTTGCTGCCCTCGTCAATCTGCCGCGCTATGCGGTTGCCTAATCCTGCCTAATGGGCTGGCCCTGTAGCTTGGCCCTGTAGCTTGGTTCCATTAATTACAAGGACTGTAAACTGCACAGTATGCCCTGGAGAAAGAGGGCAGTGGTGAGAGCTGATACATAAAACAGCAGTTGTTCATTATAATGAGGAGAGGTAACTAGCTGCAGGATTTGCGTCGCTGGATGCCCTGGAGCTCAGAGCTACAGAGTAGAATCATTAGGTTGAACCCAGACACAATGCTAATTAGAAGCCAGGCACAAACAGAATATGGAAGTGAAGCTCTGAAACGACAGGCTATATTTAGCCCCTATCTGAGCTGCTGCCACACTAACACATTAGCTTTCCACACACATCTACTGTAACTCCCAGTCCTCTCTGCAGCACATGGGCTTTACATTAGATCACTGGTGGAAAGAGGAGCTTTCAGCCCCTATTGCTAGGAATTGTCTATAAGAACGAACATCCTCAGCTTAAGTAGGCTCAGCTCCAAAGCAATGTTTTCCGGTGTTGGATGAGGTGAGTCCCCACCTTGCAATGTAAACCACATTGAAAACTCATGCAAATGAATAATACATATAGTAGTACAGACAGGACAAACAGGCAAGACAGACATGCCTACACACATCTAATAGCGTAGCGTACCAGGTTGACACTCACCTTCTTGGTGAAGTCCATGGCTCTGAGGATGGACAGGTTGAGAGTCTCCAGGGAGGCCAGTACACCCTCATAGTCACCCATGTGTTTGACAAAGTAGTCTGGAAGGACAGGGGAAAGGACAGAGGTAAGAGGGGTACACACTAGAGCCCGACCGATATATCGGTTTACCGATATTATCGGCTGACATTGGCCTTTTACTGCTATATCGGTATCAGATGGTAAATCCACAATAACCGGTATTCAATAAATAGGATGAAAAAAGGGAATCTCAATCTTATCTGAACACTTGCTGCAGTTCTCATGATGTGTCATTATTGTCACAATGTATGAAATCAACATTTGAAGCATAGTTATTGGACAATTGCTGTTTTGGATGAGAATAATTAATTTAATTTAATAATTAATTTAATTTCCCCGATCTAAAATAGTATATCGGCAGATTTATCGGTAAGTTGTGTCCCCCCAAAAATCGGAATCATATCGGACCCCAAAAAACATATAGGTCGGGCTCTAGTACACACAAATACACGTGCATACAGGCACACACACACTTAGGGGACTACCGACTAGCTACGTGATTAATCAATTCTTCGTTTGAAAACTACAAAATCAGATATTCTACTGGGAAGTTTGGGATTATTGTGAAGCCAGAAAACTATTCATGGCATATTGACTTCACAGATTGATTTCGTCATACATTCACATATACAATACATCCAAAGACACACACAAACACAAGTAAAGCTCACAAATAAACACACAGATTAATCTGTTAATACTTACCACAGAGTTCCTTAGTGTCAACATTACTAACACACCACAGGTTAGTTAGGAGCAGCATAGGGAGAGAGAGAGAGGGAAGAGGCAGTGGGAGAATGCGGTAAGAAACAGGCAAGGCTGGCATGCAACACAACATGATCTATAACCATCTATATCTATATTGCTCCATCAGGGGGGAGCAGCAGGTCCACAATAATTTGACAAAACCCTAACCTAAATCAGAAGTGTATCTGTTCTCATGAATTCAGCTTCAGGTTACTAAATCTTTATTCATTTTGTATCTTATTATACTTTGGCATAGAAGATGCTGCTATAAATCACTGATAAAAAATCTCTACAAAGGCGCAGTGTAGGGACCAGATTGATGAGGAGCAGGAATAAGGAGAACAGTTCATCTTTGCTTGCTGTGGTCTGGGCAGTCGATAAATCAGATTGGCATTAAATATTGTTAGGTTCTTATTTTTCAGAGTAAATAACTCACGGACACTAGAGAAGCTTAACCAAGTTGAATTATTCCCAAAGGGTCGACACAGCTGTATTCAGACATCACATTTCACACAAGCACTGATATTTAACCCTTTCTCCTAGGTTGAGTCTCCTCCTCCACACTGAACAGCCAATGCATCTCTGTTGCTAGACAGAACCTTAGTTATATCTGTTCTTTCTCACTTCATCTAACCTGACCTCTACCCCAAAGTGCTCACTCTTCCCCAACTCAAGGCTGTCATGGTTATTGATACCAGACTGTGTCTCTTCTCCTCCCAGAGGATCCCTGATGGCTAACAATAACATATCCTGACATAATGTAAACGTTATACATCACCCTCTGTCCCTCAGTGACATTGTTAGTTTCTAAGATCTCCACCCGTCTCCCCTACACATTCCAAAGCCATCTGACTCCTACAGATAACCATTAACTTCTGATGTAACAACCATTCTCTATCATCCCTCAGATACCATACTTCTGATCTATCATCTCTCTAGTATAGCAATGTTCAAAGTTTACCCAGAATCCAACAATATCAAATGCTTACATTGTAATTTAAGGTTTTAAACAGGCCAATCAATTATCTCCCAACAGTAACTGGTTATACTTCTGAGTAACGAAGGGAAAGAAAACCTTCGGATAAAATCTAAATATATATGACATAAAAAGCATTTATTCATGATTAAAGAGAAATTGAGTGGAACGATCTTTTGTTCAATCAATATTCTAAAGAGAGAACGCATTTAGTGTCTGAAAATAACAAGGCTGATGACATGGACGGTCAGGAGTACTGTAAAATGCCAGCCGGAAGGACAGTGAAAGAAGGTGAAAGAGAAAAAGGAAGAGAGGGAGGAGATAAGAGGATGAGACCACAGGTAACACAGGAACTGGAGGATTGTCCTTACTCTGCAATTCTTTCATCATCCTCTCTCTCTTCCCTGGTGTTTCATCTTTCTCTTCATCATTCTCTTTTTCACTTTTTAATCTAGAGGTGTCATCAACAAAGGCCTGTCAGCTAAAGGTCACACCAAATCATATCAAAAGATCTTGAAAAGGTGGATATGACATTTATGAGTACAGATAAATGGTATACTTTGCAAGCAAACACACACACACACACACCATCTCAGACCAGTGACATTTCCCCCTAAATGTAACACACTTTATTAGAACAGTCCTGATCATAACTAGAAAGCAGATTATGATCTACATATTGAAGATAATATAGATAGATAACAGATACTATTTGAGATAGATCATGTAAAAACATAGTGCATACTGTCTGAGATACTCTAGGGTTATTCGAAGTGTACTCCTATGGGGACAGCCAAAGAACCCTTTTAGGTTCTAGATAGCATCGTTTTTTCTAAGAGTGACCCCATCCACCCCATTCCACCCTACTACTGTCATCCCTGTCCTACTCCCTTTTCCCTCTCATCTCTCCTCCTCTCTGTTCCCTCCCCTCCTCCCTTCTGCTCCTTGCTAAGGCATTGTTCACGGCTGGCTGTGCTGGTTCATTATTTAATGAGGGGGAAGCGCTAGACCTGGCAAACAGGGACTTGAGCTCAGCAGCTGCACTCGTCTCCTCCCTTTTACATAATTCAATCTGAAATGTGATTAAAGACAATGCACACAGTGGAGCAGCATACCCTCCTGAGGCAGCCTGACACTGAGCGGGGGAGAAATGTGGCAAAATACACACAGGCAGGGCTGGCCTACTAAACAGTACTGCATATATAATATATACACACCCCGGTAGGATAGGTCCATTTGCTCACATATGCAGACACAAACACACACACACACGCACACATGCACACATGCACACTTGCACCTCCTCTTTAGCCCTTATGTTAGTGAATAGGCTCCTAGCATGAAAAGAGGGACATAAAGGTCCTGGGATGTCTCAGCCATGGACAAAAGTAGACCGAAACTAGAGGATGACTTGTGATCGTTTCATATATCTCAATGCTATCTCCTCCCTGCGCTCCAGACCCAAATGGTCAGGTCAATACCTCTGCTTCAGCAGTGTGATGATGCTCTCACCTTGTATTATCTGAGTCAATGGAGTGAAACAGATTCTCCAGCTCCTCCTCATTCAGCGTTCCGTCAGAGAAGAACGCCTGGAACTCATCCAGAGACAGCTTCCCATCATCTGCAGGAGGAGAGGAGGAGAAGAGGAGAGGTGGAGACATCCATCAGGTTAACAGCGGATATAAACCATGCAGCTACACACCATGATCACCGTCATTACCACTAGGCTCATTGTGATAATATGTATACACACAGTGATCAATGAACATGGTCTTTATCATGATATCATCATCGCCATTATCACCGGAATCATTACCAACAATGTCATAATAGCCATAATCATCATCGCCATAATAATGATCATCATCATCATCATCGTCATCTTCCTCCTCCGCATCGTGATCTATCACAATCACCCTGCAGTCTTCCATCAATGCTGAACTATTATAGATTATGGTAAAGAATTTACACAATGCTCTGGGCATTTGCAAGCTGTAAGATCAACAAAGTGAAAATCATTTGAGAGGCCACCACTTGCAGAGCTTTTGTTACAGACTGGTCAGCTCTCTGCGGATCAGTAATTATTGATTCCAGAATGATGTACAGTACTACTACAAGGGCTGAACAGGCATCTGGACCTGGAGAGAGCTGGCTCCTGATCCATCAGGCTCCCACTGAGCCACTCTGTACCCAGTGAGAGGCCCTACACCCAAGATCAGAACTAGAACCAGACTAAGACCCCAGAACCAGGCCAGGTCCTAGCCCTCAAACTTAGCCCTCGGGCCCAGCCCCAAGAACCAGACTCCAGGCCCCAGCCAGGAGGACTCCAGTCAGCATTATTAGGACTACAGGAGTCTGTGGAGCCATGCTGTGGCCTGGCGCACCACGTGAATGAGAAACCACTGTGTTTGCCCTTGAAACTGTTCAACTGGACTTTTGGCTATTGGAGCCATTGTAGGCTCTAATCTCCAGTGTAAGAAAATGACTACCGTGCAAGCCAAAATAAAGAGAGTGGTTTTCGTTATTGCCGCCTAACAGAACTATTGGGACATTTAAAGGGAAAAGCTTTTGAATCTGGTCCTTTGAATTAAAACTGGCCCTCATTCTTGGCTGCATTAGCACGCTCCCCTCTCTCTTTCTCCCTCCATCTCTCTCTCATCATCTCTCTATTTCTGCCCTCCTCTCTATACTATTGATATCCCTCCCCTGTTCTTTCTCTTCTCTCTACCTTCATCATTGCTCTTTCTGTCCCCCTCTCTCTCCTCTCTCCACTGTCACTGTCATGTATCTCTTATTTGCGCCTGAGAGACAGGCATAGGCACTTAAGAGTTGAGTGAACTGCTGGAACAGAGGGTGAGGATGGATACAGAGGAGAAACATCTTTCTACTAAACACAGGCTCGTCTCCACCTCTTACCCTGTTTCCATATGAGGCAGTAGCGTCTCAGAACAGCACAACTGTACCAGCAGTTAATTAAACACTGACCCACTTTTACCGCAGTACTCCCACTAAGGAATACCATGCGCATGAAGAAGCACGCCAGCCCAGCCCTATCTTCTCCAAATTAGAGTGTGCTGGAGGATATGGCCTGGAGGATATGGCCACTACTGCAGCTCAGTGGGTACAGTGGGATATGGGCTGGACATCAGGTTCTGATGTGGGCAGATCTCTGGTTCCAGTGTTATCTCTGTTCACCAACGGGAAAGGGAATAACATTCTCTGTGTTCCAGGCTGATAGGTGGACTATAACTCATACAGTATGCAAGCATCCGGATCTGATAAAGACACAGTATAAACCCCAAGCTGCATGAAAAGCTCTGCTCAGATGGTCACGTTTTTCCGATAGAGCCCATATTAGATTCAAAGCAATGAAAAGACCTCATAGCCAGTGGTGTTATTTTGTAATAAAATGTGATGTGTGTGTGGGGAGGAAGTGTGGGGAGTTAGTGAGGACAGACAGGGGTACATCAGACAGATGGGAACGGTTCTGCTAATGTGTCTGAGTGGGCAGACGGCAATACGGATGACACTATGCAGACCTCGCTGCTACAGATAAAAGGGATGCAATTAGCACTTTTACTTCCAGCAGGGCTCTCACATCCTGCACTCTTCTAAGAATAAGAACAGACATAGACTCTCTATTTCATTTCTATCCTTTATCATAATTTGTTGGGGTGCTGGGCTTCCAGGTTGTCATGGCAACCAGACTCCGTGTGCATCTCTCCCCTTTTCCTCTGTTCACCATCTTCCTCATTTCTAATGACCCAATCCAGGAAAAGAGTGTAGAGACCCATTTCCAGTGACCCATCTTTTCTCTCTTTACAATTCCTTTTTTTGTCCTAGACTAATAAAGGACCTTTTTACAGCTTTTATCTCCTGCCTGAGATGGTCTGTGCTAGTGATCCATCAATTCAGAACAGGAGAATAGCCGCCTGCCAAGCAAGATTACCACACACAGGAATATCTTCCCCTGATGGATTGACGGGACATTTCATTAGAGAAAAAGTTGTGGTTGGGAGTGTCTGAAAGTGAAGGTGTGTGTGTGTGTGTGTGTGTGTGTGTGTGTGTGTGTGTGTGTGTGTGTGTGTGTGTGTGTGTGTGTGTGTGTGTGTGTGTGTGTGTGTGTGTGTGTGTGTGTGTGTGTGTGTGACCGATGAATCAACGGTAGCTAAGATGGGGAGAGGTCTGTCCGTGATAAAGTGCTGCTCTGCTTTCTTGACATCACAATCAACAAAACAAGTCCTACAGGTTTTATCACACCTGGACTACTGCTCAGTTATATGGTGAAGTGCCACAAAGCAGGACATCGGCAAATTACAGTTAGAACAGAGCAGCACGGCTGGCCCTTAAATGTACACAGAGGGCTAATATCAATAACACGCATGTCAATCTCTCCTGGCTCAAAGAAGAGAAGAGATTGACTGCATCACTACTTGTTTTTGTGAGAGGTGTTGACATGTTGAAAGCAGCGAGCTGTCTGTTCAAACGACTAGCACACAGCTCAGACACCCATAACTTACCCCACAAGAGCTGACACCAGGGGTCTCTTCACAGTCCAGAACAGACTCTGGGAAATGCACAGTACTACATAGAGCCACGACTACATGGAACTCTTCCATATGAAGTACATCTTACATCTTACATCTTAAAACAACGAGAACTCACACACACACTGACACATGGACTCTACACACCCACACATTGTAATATTGTACATTTGTAATAGAGTTATAATGTAACAATGTATAGTATAATGTATTGTTACGAAGTAGGCTGTTGTTTTGTTGTGATAATAGTCTCATTCGTGTTTAGAGCCCAGAACGAGTAGCTGCTACAATGGGGATCCTAATATATACATAGAGAGTGAGAGAGAGTCTGAAAATGATAGCGTGTGTGCACGCACAACGAGGATCGGCCCCACACAGAGCCAGGGCCGGTCCCAGAGACCTGCTTTGGCTGATAAATGAGGAACACAAATGGCTCTCACAAGGCTGTCAGCTTTCCTTATTGCCGTCCATCAAATCAGCACAGCCAAACCTGCCTTGTCTGCCACGATAAAGAAATACACTAATCTCCTCACAGGACAGATGTTCACCAACAAATGTTACCACATACAATAATTTAGCGTTGGTGTGAAGCATACATCAACATACTGTATCATTAGTGGTTTTATTTAAGTGGTGATACTGCAGACTCCTACAGTACAGAGCTTGGTAGAGACAGAGATTGAGTAATTTATAGTATAAGTCCCATGTCTCCTCTGAGTGGCTACCATCTGTCATGTCATGATGGGAACAGGGGGGGAGCGCAACCCTCATTACTGCATCTCATCCCTACCCTGCATCATTATGATCAGCAGCGTCACTGACAGGATCAATTCATTAACAATAACCCAATATTATTCAGATGTAATCTACACTACTCCTGCTACATGGTCTCAGAGTGGCCTGGATGAGGCTGTGGTGAACGGATTAAACTGAACACCTCTGAACAGTAGCCCACAGCACAGGCAACCTGCCAATAGAAGCCGAGCACACACAGCACTCCCAACCAATCGGATCCTAATATACTTACTAAGAAGTCAAACCAATCTTATCGCAACATACAAAATCAGTCACCCCCAAAATCATAACAAAGGACACTGTGCTCAGACTACCAATGGGAAATTTAGCATGATCAAAGATAATAATCCAGTAAGTACATTAAGGCTTTTTATGGAGATTATGATGGGTGAAGAAGCTTTAATAAATGATCACCATTTCCTCTTATTCAGCGGCTAAGATCTGATTCAAATGGCACAGACTTTCATGTAATCATCATCAATCAAGTAGATCAACAAGAGTCACTGCCCAGTACAAATTGTGCATGTGTGCACACGCGCAGCGTACGTGCGTACAGGATCAATTCATTAACAATAACCCAATATTACTCAGATGTAATCTACACTACTCCTGCTACATGGTATGTGTATGTGTATGTGCATGCAAATATCCATAATGCTGTTTTAAGTAATTATGCTTTATAGTCAAAAATAGCAATGTGTCAAGTTGATGAAGATTCATGCAGCGATGGGAGAAGGACTCTGATGGTTCCTAACACCATTTCATGGTCAGGGGAGATTTCATTTTCACGAATGATGTCTCATGGTCATTATGGTCAGTTATAATGTCTCATGGTCAATAATGTGGCTTTACAGTGCATTCGGAAAGTATTCAGACCCCTTCACTTTTTCCACATATTGTTACGTTCCAGCCTTATTCTAAAACTGATCATTATTTATTTTTTCACTCATCAATCTACACACAATACCCCATAATGACAAAGTAAAAACTGGTTTTAAAATGTTTTCCTCCAGACGTGACGCTTGGCATTCAGGCCAAAGAGTTCAATCTTGGTTTCATCAGACCAGAGAATCTTGTTTCTCATGGTATGAGAGACTTTTAGGTGCCTTTTGGAAAACTCCAAGCGGGCTGTCATGTGCCTTTTACTGAGGAATGGCTTCAGTCTGGCTTCCACTCTACCATAAAGGCCTGATTGGTGCAGTGCTGCAGAGATGGTTGTCCTTCTGGAAGGTTCTCCCATCTCCACAGAGGAACTCTGGAGCTCTGTCAGAGTGACCATTGTGTTCTTGGTCACCTCCCTGACCAAGGCCCTTCTCCCCCGATTGCTCAGTTTGTCGGGGCGGCCAGCTCTAGGAAGAGTCTTGGTGGTTCCAAACTTCTTCCATTTAAGAATGATGGAAGCCACTGTGTTCTTGAGGACCTTAAATGCTGCAGAAATGTTTTGGTACCCTTCCACAGATCTGTGCCTTGACCCAATCCTGTCTCGGAGCTCTACGGACAATTCCTTCGACCTCATGGCTTGGTTTTTGTTCTGACATACACTGACAACTGTGGGACCTTATATAGACAGGTGTGTGCCTTTCCAAATTATGTCTAATCAATTGAATGTACCACAGGTGGACTCCAATCAATCAATCTCAAGGATGATCAATGGAAACAGGATGCACCTGAGCTCAATTTCGAGTCTCATAGCAAAAGGTCTAAATACTTACGTAAATAAGATATTTCTGTTTTTATTTTTTTATAAATGAGCAAAAAAATAAAAAATGTTTGTGTTTTGTCATTATGGGGTATTGTGTGTAGATTGATGAGGATTTTCTTTTAAGTTTATACATTTTAGAATAAGGCTGTAACGTCTCAAAATGTGGAAAAAGTCAAGGGGTCTGAAAACTTTCCGAATGCACTGTATGTTGAGTAATTATGTTATATGGTTAATAATATAATATAGAATGTTGAGGGCACAAAGGAGGTCGTATGGTGGTAGTTTTGCTGCATTATGGTCGTTTGCTGTTAAAAAACGTATATCACAACCAGAAGGTTTTTTCCTCCGTAGGTTAAATTAAGTCTCTAAATGGCCTTTAGAATTGGCAATATGGAGATATCTAATATTGTACTAGAAATGTCACTTGGAAGTTGGAACATTACAGACCAAGGAGGGGGTAAAAGAGAGAAAAAGAAAGAAAGGAGGAGGGGGTGTAAATGGAGAGAATTTGAATAGCCCATCAATACACTGGACTGTAGACAATAATAACATCCCACGTTCTACTCCCACTCACTCAGAGGAGCACTAATCTAGTAAGACACTTTTATTTCCTCAGAGGATGAAACATTTTCAATTATTTTTTGGTTCATGCTGTGTTGTGAAAATCCTTAGTCTGTGAAGTAGTGAAAGCATTTGAATACATTGGACTGGACATGCACTTTGAAACCAACAGACATGAAGAAAAATCCCTGGAAGGAACGATTTAATTAAACCAGGCTACTGTTCAATGGCAGGTCTTCCATGAGGTAAGGGCAAAGGGAAGAATCGTTACACGGTTAATGAACATTCTGAATAAAACAATGTAGGATGTGCTACTCAATCAGCAGATACAAACCTGTATGGAGATATAATACACATGAGATAAGGCCAGGATCTGACCTTGGATTGGATTTTTATTTCATTAAAGCATTCAGCCATCTGGAGATACTGTATGCAATTTTAGAGGGATGAATGTGACGCCATGGTAACAGCGAGCTGAATGGCCTCATGGGAGAAGAAGGATTCCAGAGTGCTGTAACTAGGGGCAACTGGGCACTGGGAGGTTGGTGGGGAGTGGACATTCTAATAAAGTCAATTGAAAAGTTTCAAAGCTCTTCTACAAGCTGTCACTTCACCCTCAGACCTCACACAGTGCTATTACTGCAATCCTCGATATGAGATTGACATCTTCAACAACAAGGGTCAGACTACTTTCTTGTTATCACTGTTGCATCATGCACTGTACTGTGCCAGTTTAAATTCTAAACTCTTCATAGTCAGAGAGAAAAATAAGTCTGAGAAAGCAGCCGAGGCAACACAACATATACAGTACAAAATTGGCACTGAAATTGGTCTGTGGATAATGTGCTACCCCCTTCCACCACCATAACTGCCAATTCTGTGCCAATGCTGTTGACAACACTCCCCGTGCCTCCCTCGCCCATTTTGTTGGCTGAAACTATACACCCTACTTGACCACTAGATGCACTTGGAATATAACGGGGAGTCCCCTCAAAGTCATTGTCTAGAGCAGGTGTTCTGACACTTTTTCAGCTCGAGACCCAAATGAGAAATTCACCGTCCTCCCCCAAATTAAGAAGAAATTGTGTGTGATTATAGGTATAGTCTCATAACCCGTGACCCAGGGCCCACTTTGGGTCCCGACCCATAGTTGATGAAACCCTGGACTAGAGAAAGGGTACAGCTGCTGCAATGAGTTCTTTCAACTTGACTACAGGCTGCCACTGCTGTACTCCTGTCTCCTGTAGATGTCAAGGCAATTATCCTTTGTTAGGTCAAGGTCTCCACATGCTGGGGGGGGGGGCATCATTTGGAGGGACAAAAGTCTCCTTCAGTGATAAAAGTTGCTCCTGAACAACAGTGGTCATGGCCATGGGAGAAAAAGAGAGAGAGGAAGAGGTGGAGGGCTGTTTTTCCTCTAAGGCTCGACCTATGACATTTTTTACCATTCTCAAAGACTACCTTTGTGGAGGTTTCATTTTGTAACATCACACAGAATTCTGAGACACACACACACACACACAATTTTGTGATATCACACAGAGTTCTGAGACACACACACACAAACAGACACACAGCAAGGCAGCCTGGTTAATTACCAGGCATCCAAATGTCATTTGGACAGAGACCCTGCTGAGCCCTGGTGCAGAGAAGCACATCACATACAGCCATCCCCCATGTCATGTGATTGACACCATCATGACCGCAGCTCATTAGTGAGAGCACAGAAAGGGCAGTCATTAACAGAAACACACAGTTAGATTACCCTCAGGATGGTTTACATACCTCGCCAAGAACAAACAGAGATAATCTCAACACTCTGGCCACTTACCAGGCATGTCAATCATATTATTTATATTTCAAATCTTCCTTAATGTCATTATCTCATGTTAGCCCTTCATTGACTGTCACCAACCCCTGTTCTCTAAAATAAATGCGAAGGATAGAGAGAAAGAGCTGATGATGATGAAATTGCATGCACCCAAATCGACCAAGGCTGATTCTAACCGCCACCTTCAGTCTAACTCAGCCCCCCTGTCGCCTCTCCTCTTCCATCCTGCTACCTGACACCCTTGGTCGATCTGGGTGCATGCATGACTGAACGCAGTGGTGTAAAGTACTTAAGTAGTACTTTAAAGTATTTTTACTTCAGTCATTTTTTGGAGGTATCTGTACTTTACTTAACTATTTATATTTTTGGCAACTTTTACTTCTACTTCACTACATTCCTAAATAAAATGATGTACTTTTTACTCCATACATTTTCCCTGACACCCAAAAGTACTCATTACATTTTGACAGGACAATTGTCCAATTCACACACTTATCAAGCGAACATCCCTGGTCATCCCTACTGCCTCTGATCTGGCAGACTCACTAAACATACATGCTTCGTTTGTAAATTATGTCTGAGTGTTGGAGTGTGCCCCTGGCTATCCGTCAATTAAAAAAAACAAGAAAATTGTGCTGTCTGGTTTGCGTAATAAGGAATTTGAAATTATTTATACTTTTAGATTTTGATACTTAATTAAGCACATTTTAGCAATTCCATTTACTTTTGATACTTAGGTATTTTTAAAACCAAATACTTTTACTGAAGTAGTATTTTACTGGCTGACTTTTACTTTTACTTGAGTCATTTTCTATTAAGGTATCTTTACTTTTACTCAAGTATGACAATTTAGTGCTGTTTCCACCACTGACTGTAAGTCGCTTTGGATAAAAGCGTCTGCTAAATGGCATATATGGTGTAATCTATGCCAGGACACACAGTGCAGTGCTGTAATCCTGTTGTATTGAGTGGTTTGTTTGTTCTGGTTAGTAAGAAGGTCAGAGAGACTATCTGTTTGTTTCTAAGAGGCTTTGAGCAGAAAGGTCCCATTGATGATTCAACTGGGAACTATTGCTTAATTTGAGTATGAAAGTAAAATAAAATAATAATACTACAGGCAAGCACTTATTTTGCTGGTATGCATGTTCTTATGCATTGACAGTGTGCATTCACTGTGTGTACTGCACAGGTACTGTATCTACAGTATACAGTTTATCTCAGACTGCATGCTGCATGAACCTGTGTTCAGCACAGTCCCCCCGCAGCAACAACCAAATGGCTTCAACAACAGTTTTGCTGAATCTCGTTATTTCATAACGTCTCCCCTGCTGGCAGTCCTCACTCTCTTCCAGTTAAATGAGCACATAATTAAATGGAGAATCGTGATCCTTGCTGTGAGCGATCGCTGGAGAGGAGTTTCGGATAGGGCGGTCTCTGCCCACTCCCTCCCCCAGGCTGCCAGTGACAGTACTGCCAGTAGGATGGCATATGATAGTGGTGTTAGGCTACGTAAATACTGTATATCCACCCTGCAGGAGGCAGAGGAAGACATTCTGAGATCACTGGTGAGACACAGGCCTTTTACTGCGATAGGAAAATGTCCTCAAGCTACTATAAAAGGTTATATTCACATCAATGCATTTGAGATAAATTGCTCTGAGAATCTCAGTCACTTGTCTCAGTGGACACATGCTACTATACTTGTGGATACTTATAGGGCTATACTGTACACTGCCACATGTATACAACGCTCTTGCTACAGCTGGCAACCAAGCTTGCTACAGTAGGAGAACTTCACAGATGGTACAGCTGAGAGAGAGAGGCATAAGACACATAGGAGAAAATAGCATTAGCTATGATGGTTGAGTAGCAAATTCCATGGACCTTAATGAAAGCCACAACAGCAAACATTTAAAGAGGCAGGCCTAAATGTGCTACCTACTAAACAGCACACTTGAGAGAACATCCTTAATGTCTTTATTTCTACATACAGTACAAGTCAAAAGTTTGGACACCAACTCATTTAAAAACTAAAAAACTATTTTCTACATTGTAGAAAAATAGTGAAGACATCAAAACTATGAAATAACACATGTGGTATCATGAAGTAAGCAAAAATATATTTATATATTTGAGATTTGAGATTCTTCAAAGTAGCCACCCTTTGCCTTGATGACAGCTTTGCACACTCTTGGCATTCTCTCAACCAGCTTCATGAGGTAGTCACCTGGAATGCATTTCAATTAACAGGTGTGCCTTGTTAAAAGTTAATTTGTGGAATTTCTTTCCTTCTTAATGCGTTTGAGCCAATCAGTTGTGTTGTGACAAGGTAGGGGTGGTATACAAAAGTTAGCCCTATTTGGTAAAAGACCAAGTCAATATTATGGTAAGAACAGCTCAAATAAGCAAAGAGAAACGACAGTCCTTCATTACTTTAAGACATGAAGGTCAGTCAATACGGAAAATGTCAAGAACTTTGAAAATGTCTTCAAGTGCAGTCGCAAAAACCATCAAGCGCTTTGATGAATTTGGCTCTCATGAGGACCGCCACAGGAAGGGAAGACCCAGAGTTACCTCTGCTGCAGAGGATAAGTTCATTAGAGTTACCAGCCTCGGAAATTGTAGCCCAAATAAATGCTTCACAGAGTTCAAGTAACAGACACATCTCAACGTCAACTGTTCAGAGGAGATTGCGTGAATCAGGCCTTCATGGTTGAATTGCTGCCAAGAAACCATTACTACAGGACACCAATAAGTAGAAGACACTTGCTTGGGCCAAGAAACACGAGCAATGGACATTAGACTGGTGGTAATCTGTCCTTTGGTATCATGAGTCCAAATTTGACATTTTTGGTTTCAACCGCCGTGTCTTTGTGAGACGCAGAGTAGGTGAACGGATGACTTTCACATGGGTGGTTCCCACCGTGAAACATGGAGGAGGAGGTGTGATGGTGCTTTGTTGGTGACACTGTCAGTGATTTATTTAAAATTCAAGGCACACTTAACCAGCATGGCTACCACAGCATTCTGCAGCGATACGACATCCCATCTGGTTTGCGCTTAGTGGGACTATGATTTGTTTTTCAACAGAACAGTGACCCAAAACACACCTCCAGGCTGTGTAAGGGCTATTTCACTGATGGAGTGCTGCATCAGATGCATCAGATGACCTGGCCTCCACAAATACCCGACCTCAAACCAATTGAGATGGTTTGGGATGAGTTGGACCGCAGAGTGAAGGAAAAGCAGCCAACGAGTGCTCAACATATGTGGGAACTCCTTCAAGGCTGTTCCTCATGACGCTGGTTGAGAGAATGCCAAGAATGTGCAAAGCTGTCATCAAGACAAAGGGTGGCTACTTTGAAGAATCTAAAATCTAAAATATATTTTGATTTGTTTAACACTTTTTTGGTTACTACATGATTTCTTATGTGTTATTTCATAGTTTTGATGTCTTCACTATTATTCTACAATGTAGAAAATAGTAAAAATAAACAAAAACCCTGCAATGGGTAGGTGTTTCCAAACATTTGACTGGTACTGTATATATATATTTTGCTCAGAAAACTTGGGGGGGGGGTGAATATGCCAAATTGAAATAATTTGAGATTCTGTAATTAATAGACATGGGGTATTCAACTCTTACACTACGAGGTCCGGAGCCTGCTGGTTTTCTGTTCTACTTGATAATTAATTGCACCCACCTGGTGTCCCAGGTCTAAAATCAGTCCCTGATTAGAGGGTAACAATGAAAAAAAGGAGTGGAACTGGCTTTGGAGGTCCAGAGTTGATTTTGAGGGTGATAGACAATGGTAGTTCCCAATCAGATAATTATTATAAAACAAATCAGTTTTCATCAGCGCAATGTTTGGTGAATGCATGGCTTTGTTTTGTCCTCAGTCCTCCTTTGAATGCTGTGTGTACTGATTTAGTGCTAAACAGCCATCATCGATTCCATCCTCACCTCCTCGATCACCGCAACGGATTGTCTGGGCTTCTGTGAGGGTCATTGGCTGCCACCTGCCCTCCATCAATCTCCTGCACGACTCCAGGGCAAGGAAGCATGCAGGAAAGATCATCGCCGACCCCTTCCACCCCCCCTTCCAAAGACCAAAACCTCCCGCCACCTGAACAGTTCCTTCCCCTGCACCGTTGCCCTCACCGTCCGGCCACCTATTCCACGATGGTCTTCTCATCCATGGACTTTGCACCCTGCACTATCATCACAGAACTGCACATTATTCTTTGCACATCTCTTGCATAATTTAAAATGTATCTTATAGTTTTCATAGTGTAGTCTACAGTTTTTAGCTTAGTGTTCATAGTGTATGTGGATCTGTGGAAATTCTGTGTCTATATATTTTGTCAGTATATTCTGTTTATCGTCTTTCTGTATATTCTGTTTATTTTGCTAACACCATTTCACAGAGTCAAATTCCTGTACATGCAAATGTATTTGGCGAATAAAGCTGATTCTGACATGTTAACCTGAGTTTAGCAGGTTTATCATATGTCAGTTTACATTCTATTATTTGGGACTGGTTATTTACTGTATGAACTGTAGCAGCAGATTATCCCCTTTGTGTCTTCATATAATTAAAAATCCCCATGTGCTGTTCGTGTGTGTGTCCTTGGGCTTAATACTTTAAATATTGGATCCTGCCTTCAATTAGAGGACTCGTTTTATGGTGTTTGCTAGAGCTGACTGTCTGCTTTTCGTTTGACAGACGAACGTTTCTGGTTAACAAGTAATTAGCAAGCTAACTTTAGCAAGTAGATTCCACTCAAATCAAGGTATAGTACACCTACTTGAATTTATTTCCCAATTAATTTGGCTATCAAGCTGTTGGGTTTCCCAAGCCGTTCGGTGCTTACTGCTCATGCCGGCTAGATAGCTTAACAGACGGCTCTGCAGTGCATCTATTTGAGGGCCAAAAAACAGAAGGCTCAACCAACCAACCAACACGACGGGTTTCAGGCAGCGTAATAGCCAATCACAACACTGGACTGGCCAGGGGCAGGAATTTGTTCGTTTGTCCTTCACGCCAGTGAAAGTGATCGATCTAAGGTTTCTAGACACTTTTAAGCCTGCCCCCCATCTGCCAGAAATCCAAACCCAAAAGGTGCCAAGACTTGAGAGAGAGCAATTTGTGACTATTGCTGGTTGACAATTGAATGTGTTCAAGTGTATTTTTTACACATTTGAATCACGTTTCTTTGCTTACAGTTCTACAGTATATGTATGTTTAATTTGCACTCTCAACTGGCCTGTGCACTCGCAGGACCGTCCTCGGATTCCCTCAAACACATTTCTTCTCTCGACTCGTGCAATGATGTTTCATCTTGCTGGTGCGCACCATCTCGCGCCCGTTCAACTTTTGAATCGGATTTGACTCCATACTAGCCAATGTTGAGTCATATCATGAATGCTCAGAGTATGGATATTACAGCTCACAGGGGGATGGATGGATGGATGGATGGATGGATGGCAAAGCCTTCTTCTCAGTGCTAAGCTTTTCAGCACCTTAAGAAGGTTCAGGTAGAGAAAAAATCTTCAAAAGGGCATCTTAACTTTGAGCCTTTGATCCAAAATCCATAAAACCAAGACATTTCATGAAAATATCAGACTCTCTTTTAGTCTCTCTTCACTCCAATCAAAGCCTAAGACATTTTCAGAATGTAGTAGGATGTATCATTGGGTAATAATGTATGTTATACTGTATATACAGTAGCTATAAAACAGAGATACGCAGTCTGCAACGCAAGGCTGCTATAGAGTCTAGATAGGGAGTACCTGGATCTATGGCCTCGCATAAGAGAAGAGGTACTGATTAAAACTAAAATGCATGATGATTTTTCCCTCTCATTTAAACAGGGACTGTGGTCCGTAGACACTAAATGGAAAATAAATAAACCGTGGTGCTGACCTAAGGTCTTGTCCAGTTCCAGCATCAATCCCCCTCAGACACACCAAGCAGCTCCCAGCCATCTAATCACTCCGCTGTCTCTCCTCTTCCCTGGAGTGACCTGATGGGACAGCGGCCATTAAATCCCCTAGAGTATGTATGCGCAGCACAGCTCCTGGATGGCTCTGGCTCACTCCCATAGGCATTTACTGAGAGAGGTACCACCAACGCATCAGTCAAAAATCCAAATTTCTCCATAGTCCTTAAGGATGTTGGGTCTGTCTGAAAACACTGATTTGGGTTGCTCTTGATGTTCTGCATGGTTTCAGGGCATTGTGATTCAGGGTTTCTCTGTGTGTGATTAAACACTGCAGGGAGACAGACAGCTTTGGAGGAAAGTCAGAAACACACCCTCTATTTGCCCAGTAGGCTTACCCACGTCCCCCACTGAACACTGTGCTTATCACAAACCCAAACATTCCTGCTTACCGTTTTTTGATACTTCTACATTCAAAAACAGCAGTACTCTGTTGCTTATTCTGAGAAAAAAAATCTAAACCAAATTAATCTGGATAGAGTACTGGAGAGAAGGGGGGAAAACAGAACTATATTAAATGGGAACAAACCCAAAGCTCTTTGCTTGAGGCCCAAAGTGTGTTTTAATTAGCCAGCAACTCCTGGCATTGGGTAGTGAGACTTCAACAGACCTGCGGGTGCCAAAATCATTTTCAAACACCTTTAAAAGATTCCTGCTGATTTTTGATGTTTCACAGTTGTTCGGCTTCTGCTGCTGCAATGTTACAAGAGCTGTGTTTGAATACTCATACTAACCTCACTAACCTTACTATTTGTGATGTAAATTGGTCATAGTATGGATATAGTTTGTATTACGACATCCGGGAACTTTTGGCATACTTTCGCCAAAATTCTAAAGTATACAAACTGTGGACACCAATTCTGTGCTCTAGGGCCCATAATGCAATTCTTCCAAAAATGTGCGTGGTTCCACAACATTTTCAGATTTTAAGAAAATGGCGGAAAATATGCAGCCGAAGTCCGACGAGAGCGGATACAAATATAAGTACAAAAAGTAAATATTAATTGCGTTAACTAATTATGATAAATGTTAAGAAAATGTTGAGCAATGTAATAAATGAGTAATGACTTTTTAAATAAGTTATGTTACACGTTATGTTGGCCGGCAATTTGTTTTGCTACACTAGCCTTACAAACCGCAGAGCATATAATTACAGCAATTGCTTGTATGTGTCACGGCCGATTCTGGAAGAAGCAGACCAAGGTGCAGCGTGGTAAGCGTACATTACTTTTTATTTGGAATGACGCCAACAAAAACAATAAACAATACAAAACGACCGTGAAGCTTAAGGGTTATAGTGCCACAAATAAAGACAACTACCCACAACGAAAGGAGGGAAAAAGGGCTACCTAAGTATGGTTCCCAATCAGAGACAACGATAGACAGCTTTCCCTGATTGAGAACCATACCCGGCCAAAACATAGAAATAAAGAAACATAGAAAACAAAACATAGAATGCCCACCCCAAATCACACCCTGACCAAACCAAATAGAGACATAAAAAGCCTCTCTAAGGTCAGGGTGTGACAGTATGTACCGGTATGTTAGTTAACTACCTAACGTTAGTTGGCTACTAATACATCAAACTTGCCAGTATATTAACTAGATTCTATCTAACTATCTACCCAACGTATAATGACTTGATTATTCACGTCATTCTTGGCTTAGCTAAGTGGTATAGTCGTTGTTCGTTCTCAATGGACATTGTTAATAAAGTCGTAAGATGTCTAGCTAGTAATTTGTTATGCTAACAAGCTAGCAAGAAGTTGCATAGCAACAGCATCAACTTCCAGTACACAGGCGAAGCGCTAGTACACTCAACTTAAAGGATACCTTCAGTTTACAATATACTAAAATGAACTAATAGTATGTAGTATATACTCATTAAGTGTGTAGTATACAGTAGGTTAGTATGGGTATTCGAACACAGCTAAGGTGTTTTTTGTTTCTTTCATTTGCTGGACGTCTTGGTTTTCGCTGAGCACTAAACTTCAGTGCCATAGCTCTCCCTCCCCATTGACAATGTATACCATTGACAATGTATACAGGACAGATCAGCTTTCAGATCAGTTTTCTCTATTTAAATTTAACCTTAACATTATAATTATTTCTCAATAATGATGACGGATCAGCTTCTAGAGAGATATTACTACCGGTGGCTGCAAATATTGCCTAACCAATAAAAATGCACTAAACCACCGATTTGGCACATCATTGCGCACGTTAGGCTACACATCATGAAATATATTGAGACACATTAGACAGTAGTCTACAAGTAGCAAAATAGAACTCAATTAATTGAACATGAAATGTATTTCAATATGATTGAAATAAGCCTTTAGCTTACTGTATATATTATAATGCAGTCATATCTCGGTTTTTATTTGAAGCATATTTTTATACTTCGCTTGTTTGTACTGTATAATTGCAAAGACGTTGGCAACTTAGTATTTGTAGTCAACTTTGTTCTGAAGCTATCGGCGGTCACAGAGAGACGGATAAACCATGTGATTCTATATTTAGCAGAGATCCTATTTGTATAAAGTGAAATGGGAGGGAGAATTTTTTAAATCTAACGACGCACTTAGCTGTTCTACGAGTGTTCTGAGGCAGGCGTTATATTACGTGCGTTTTCAAGTGCAACGTTAACAATGGTTTTGGGATACATCTTGGAGATTTAACGATGTTCCTACGAAGGTTCTAACGATGAGCTTAGCCTTAAGATGCTTTTGGAAAACCGGGCCCTGGTCTGGTCAGGGGGAATAGAATGGTCTATCTGAGGCTCAAGGTTAGTGAGCAGATTCTATCATGCTGGGTGTTGATGCTGAATAAACCATGAGCACCCTGCGCTTCTCTTCCATAGTCACCTCTCTCTCCTCTCTCCAGCCCTTTCCACTCTTAAGCACTCTCCCCAGCCTGACTGCAGGTTAATTAATAAATTAGCAAGGTTGGGACTGGCTGTTAGAGGAACACATGTTTACAAGTGTTCACAGAGGTAATGCTGCTCATTTAGGTCCACCAATCACCATTACCACACTATTACAATCACCATTCACCCTAGCCCAATACTGAAACCACTATGTAGACAGAAGTAGAGAATATTGGATAAACAAACGTCCCTAAATGACTGTTGTCTCCTTATCGCCGTGAGTTACAATAATTACCTCAAGCTAAATGAGTCAGAAATCTACGGAGCATCACAAACAATAATTAAACCCCAAAAAAGAGGAACAAGACAAGGGCACCAGGCAGCAGGCAGCGTAGAGACAGGAATTTATCCTGCTGGGAGGAGAGGTGTCTGACAGGTATTCACACAGGGATGATGACAAACACATACAATAGGGAAAGTCACTGACAGCGAGGGAGAGCAAGGGAGTGTGTGCGTGTGTGTGTACACTTTGTGTATATCTTTTATACAGTACACTTTATGGTAACTTTGAGAGAGAAAGACAGACACAGAGTGAGCGAGAGAGCGGCAGGTAGACAGAGAGAGATAGAAAGAGGGAGAGGAAAATGGATGAGGTAGAAATGCATGTGTATGCGCACTGTCCTTTCCTGACACTGGCGACAGCCCTGGTTCAGATGATGTTCTAACTCCCAAAGAGGCCCCTGAATAATAGATGATGCTGAACAGAGGACAAGACAGGGAGGAGAGTAGCAGCTCTATCTGTTCACTTCATCAGCTTCCAGCTCACCTGTGCAGCTCCCCAGCCTCTTCTGTCCTGACTCCTGTCCTATCTGTGGCCAGGGAAAGTAAGCGCTGTGATGGGGCAGAAGGGACTCTGATCAGCCTACCCTGCAGTGAGGTGGCAAGTATAGAGGTCACCATGTAGGGACAGTGACCACTGCTAACAGAGATAACCAGGGCATGTACACAGCACAAACAACAGCAAATAGAGCAGACTTCAAGGTCACCTCTGTTAGCATTCTGTGCAGTTTCCCTTACTGCTGGGATAGAGGACTCACTCTATGTGCACATTTCTATCAGTAGGCTGGAACTAGAACAACTGCCGTTCTCTAAGCAACACGGCAACATGGCAACTGTAAATTACGGTGTTCCTCAAGGTTCCGTTATAGGACCACTATTGTTTTCACTATATATTTTACCTCATGGTGAAGTCATTCGGAAACATAATGTTAAATTTCACTGCTATGCGGATGACACACAGCTGTTTATTTCGATGAAACATGGTGAAGCCCCAAAATTGCCCTCCTTGGAAGCCTGTGTTTCAGACATAAGGAAGTGGATGGCTGCAAATGTTCTACTTTTAAACTCGGACAAAACAGAGATGCTTGTTCTAGGTCCCAAGAAACAATGAGATATTCTGTTGAATCTGACAATTAATCTTGATGGTTGTACAGTCGTCTCAAATAAAACTGTGAAGGACCTTAGCGTTACTCTGGACCCTGATCTCTCTTTTGACGAACATATCAAGACTGTTTCAAGGACAGCTTTTTTCCATCTATGCAACATTGCAAAAATCTGAACCCTTCTGTCCAAAAATGATGCAGAAAATGTTATCCATGCTTTTGTCACTTCTAGGTTAGACTACAGCAATGCTCTACTTTCCGGCTACCCGGATAAAGCACTAAATAAACTTCAGTTAGTGCTAAACACGCCTGCTACAATCTTGACTATAACCAAAAGATTTGATCATATTACTCCAGTCTCTCTACACTGGTTTCCTGTTAAGGCAAGGGCTGATTTCAAGGTTTTACTGCTAACCTACAAAGCATTACATGGGCTTGTTCCTACCTATCTTTCCGAGTTGGTCCTGCCGTACATACCTACACGTACGCTACGGTCACAAGACGCAGGCCTCCTAATTGTCCCTAGAATCTCTAAGCAAACAGCTGGAGGCAGGGCTTTCTCCTATAGAGCTCCATTTTTATGGAATGGTCTGCCTACCCATGTGAGAGACGCAGACTCGGTCTCAACCTTTAAGTCTTTATTGAAGAGTCATCTCTTCAGTAGGTCCTAAGATTGAGTGTAGTCTGGCCCAGGAGTGTGAATGTGAACGGAAAAGCACTGGAGCAACGAACTACCCTTGCTGTCTCTGCCTGGCCGGTTCCCCTCTCTCCACTGGGATTCTCTGCCTCTAACCCTATTACAGGGGCTGAGTCACTGGCTTACTGGTGCTCTTCCATGCCGTCCCTAGGAGGGGTGCGTCGCTTGAGTGGGTTGAGTCACTGACTTGATCATCCTGTCCGGGTTGACGCCCCCCTTTGGGTTGTGCCGTGTCGGAGATCTTTGTGGGCTATATTCGACCTTGTCTCAGGATGGTAAGTTGGTGGTTGAAGATATCCCTCTAGGGATGTGGGGGCTGTGCTTTGGCAAAGTGGGTGGGGTTATATCCTGCCTGTTTGGCCCTGTCCGGGGGTATCGTCGGATGGGGCCACAGTGTCTCCCGACCCCTCCTGTCTCAGCCTCCAGTATTTATGCTGCAGTAGTTTATGTGTTGGGGGCTAGGGTCAGTCTGTTATATCTGGAGTATTTCTCCTGTCTTATCCGGTGTCCTGTGTGAATTTAAGTATGCTCTCTCTAATTCTCTCTCTCTTTCTCTCTTTTTCTCTCTTTCTTTCTCTCTCTCGGAGGACCTGAGCCCTAGGACCATGCCTCAGGACTACCTGGCCTGATGACTCCTTGCTGTCCCCAGTCCACCTGGCCGTGCTGCTGTTCCAGTTTCAACTGTTCTGCCTGCGGCTATGGAACCCTGACCTGTTCACCGGACGTGCTACCTGTCCCAGACCTGCTGTTTTCAACTCTCTAGAGACAGCAGGTGCGGTAGAGATACTCTGAATGATCGGCTATGAAAAGCCAACTGACATTTACTCCTGAGGTGCTGACCTGTTGCACCCTCGACAACCACTGTGATTATTATTTGACCCTGCTGGTCATCTATGAACACTTGAACATCTTGGCCATGTTCTGTTATAATCTCCACCTGGCACAGCCAGAAGAGGACTTGCCACCCCTCATAGCCTGGTTCCTCTCTAGGTTTCTTCCTAGGTTCTGGCCTTTCTAGGGAGTTTTTTCTAGCCACCGTGCTTCTACACCTGCATTGCTTGCTGTTTGGGGTTTTAGGCTCGGTTTCTGTACAGCACTTTGTGACATCAGTAAGGGCTTTATAAATACATTTGATTGATTGAACACTCCTGAGAGCTCACCAAAGGCACAAGAGCCAAAATACTGGAGTAAAGAGGGAAACAAAAAGAGCATTATAGCAGAGGAAGAAGTGTTGGGTTAGCGGGTCAGAGTCATGCTGCACTCTGTGGGGTTGTGAGAGGGACTTTCCCTGCAGTCTGCCCATGGAGAGGAAGAGAGGAAAATAGGGCAAGAAGAAACCTTTGTGAATCCACCCCTCTAGACCTCTCCACTTTCCAAAGAGCAGCACTCTCTCTCTCTCTGCTTCTTTCTTCTTTTCTCTCTCACTCAATTTCTCATTATCTCTCTCTCATTCTCTCTCCCTCTCATTTCCTTCTCTTCCTCTCTCCGTTTCCATCTTCACTCTCTCATGAAAATGTCAGTAGCCTGTCACTTTGAAGCAGAACATTTCCCTCCACTCCGTCAGCAGAGTGATCTGTCTCACTAGATCTGTTCAGACGAGAGGAGACAAAACGCTGAGGCAACACACAGCTATACTAGCCAATGGCACAAATACTTTTCACCCTAGGATAGAACATACTGTATGATGTAAACATTCCACTCACACTGAAACCTAAGGCAACGCTAGGATCAAACCTCTCAGAAAAACAATTACTTCAACACTAAATCTAGTGACTCAAAGGCTGAAATTTGCAAATATTTCCTCATTGTGCTTCAATAAAAGAACATTTCTGAAAACATTTCTGAAAACTTTCTGAAAAACTGTTATATGATAGGCAGTGGGATACTCTCTGCAAGCCAGTCAAAAAAACAGAATTACAGCTCCACAACGATCTAGGCATGTAAATCACTAATCAGGTACACAGGCTTACACTCTCCCACAAACTAGCGGTGCTGTTACAGCTATTTCCTGTAATGCTGGATGGGAAACACTCACGCACCCCCTGAGCAGTTTCGGGAATGGAGCATAGAATAGCATTGGCAGCTGTGCTCAGAATTTAAAGTGGGAGAAAGAAGCCAATTAAATTTCCATTACCACCCACTGTCTATAATTACTGATACCTCTCTTTCTCTCAGGGAAGAGTTTCGCTTACAGGACTTCCACATTTAAAGGGGCGTGATGTGTCCCACTCTCTGACGGTGGGCCCAGAAGCATTACACTGCAGGGTCAGAACCTCTAATCAGGGCCTGGCAAGCAGAGCTCGTCTGGAGCCATAAAAGATCCAGGGCCAAAGGAGCATGTCAGCTCAGCTATAAAACACACACTAATGATTACCGTTCTCACTGCAACTGCGTTATTAACGCTTGGAGACATGTAGGGGCAATTCCATGGTAACGTAATTATGCATATATTTCACTTTAAAATGTATGCCAAATAAAAAACATTGATTTAAAAGTTTAACAAACCATACAAACCATTCCCGGACCTGCTGTTTTCGAATCTCTCACTACCGCACCTGCTGTCTCTAACTCTGAATGATCGGCTATAAAAAGCCAACTGACATTTACTCCTGAGGTGCTGACCTGTTGCACCCTCTACAACCACTGTGATTATTATTATTTGACCCTGCTGGTCATCTATGAACGTTTGAACATCTTGGCCATGTACTGTTATAATCTCCACCCGGCACAGCCAGAAGAGGACTAGCCACACCTCAGAGCCTGGTTCCTCTCTAGGTTTCTTCCTAGGTTCTTGCCTTTCTAGGGAGTTTTTCCTAGCCACCGTGCTTCAACATCTGCATTGCTTGCTGTTTGGGGTTTTAGGCTGGGTTTCTGTATAGCACTTTGTGACATCGGCTGATGTATACATTTGATTGATTGAACTATATGCACAATGACTACTTTGAACAATTTACACAGAGAAGTTCACAAACACACATTTACTGAAAAACATCCCCAATGTTTTGGGTGTCTTCCCCAGATCTGTGCTTCGACACAATCCTGCCTCGGCGCTCTACAGACAATTCCTTTGACCTCATGGCTTGGTTTGTGCACTGTCAACTTTGGGACCTTATATAGACAGCTGTGTGCCTTTCCAAATCATGTCCAGTCAATTGAATTTACCACAGGTAGACTCCAAGTTGTAGAAAAATCTCAAGAATGATCAATGGAAACAGGATGCACCTGAGCTCAATTTCGAGTCTCATACCAAAGGGTCTGAATACTTATGTAAATAAGGTATTTCAGTATTATTTTTAATACATTTCGATAAATGTCTAAAAACCTGTTTTCGCTTTCTCATTATGGAGTATTGTGTGTAGATTGATGAGTTTCTTTTTTTATTTAATCCATTTTAGAATAAGGCTGTAACGTAACAAAAAAAGTCATAGTGTTTGAATACTTTCCGAATGCACTGTATGGAACATCATCCTTTGCATATATGTGTATTATTCTACACACTGGCTATTATTCCTAAACAAGACCAAATTTGGTTGGGCCGGACCAAATCTGAACCAATCATAGACGTCTATGTTTCACAAGTTTGAATATCACAGAGTAGCACAGTAGAGTACAGTATAGTACAGCACATCACAGTAGAGTTCAGTACAGTACAGTTCAGTACAGTACAGTACAGTATAGTACATTATACTGTACTCTAGTGTGCACAACTGTACTGAACTATACAGTACTTTTCTGTAGTGTACTGTCCTTCACTGTACTGTACTGTACAGTACTGTACTGTACCGTGCTGTCCAAACTTGTGAAACATAGACATCTATGATTGGTTCAGATTTGGTCCGTTCACCAATCATGGACGTCTATGTTTGGGCCAAACCATTGCCGGTAATAAACTGTAGACGTTGAAATCATGGCTGGTCCGGACTTGCCCAAAAAACGACGTCTGTGGATGTTGAAATCAAGGCCAAGGCGGGCTAACCAAGTTTCAACCACCAACTGTAGATTGTGACTAATATGAATTCCCATAGTAGCAAATTCAATTGCAGTAATTACCTTACAGATTTTTCTGTAATTGTTGTTACCAATTTGGTAACAGAATTACAAGTTTTAATCACTTAATTAAGCAAAAAGGCAAGAGAGGTTGTGGTATATTGCCAATATACCACGGCTAAGGGCTGTTTTACGCACAACGCAACATGGAGTGCCTAGATACAGACTTAGCCGTGCTATATTGGCCATTTTGGGGCGGCAGGTATCCTAGTGGTTAGAGCATTGGGCCAGTAACCGAACGGTTGCTGGAATTAATCCCCGAGCTGACAAGGTAAACATCTGTCGTTCTGCCCCTGAACAAGGCAGTTAACCCACTGTTCTCCGGAAGGCCGTCACTGTAAATAATATTTTTTTCTTAACTGATTGCCTAGTTAAATAAAGGTTCAATAAAAAAAAATGAAATACAGTATACCACAAAACACCATAGCGCTTTATTGCTATTATAAACTGGTTACCAACATCATTGTCATACCTGTGGTATACGGTCTGATATACCACAGCTTTCAGCTGATCAGCATTCAGGGCTCGAACTACCCAGTTTATAATAATTAATAAACAGAAATGCATATCAGTAAAAACACTATAACTAATTGGTAGGTCTATCTTCACTTGTTACTTCTAGGCACTTTCATTATCCTCCCTCTTCATGAAGGAGAGAAATTAGAAAATATCTTAAAAGACAGGTAACATAATTACAAGGCACAAGGCAATGTTTCTTAAAACTTCTTAAGGATTGGCGTTCCGTCAACGGGACAGTTGTAAATCATGCAGCGCTTTATGTCAAGATCGCAGATTTGAGAGAAACAACAAATGTCGGTACATAGAAGTGTCTTATATCGGCTGAAAGCTTAAATTCTTGTTAATATAACTGCACTGTCCAATTTACAGTAGCTATTACTGCGAAAAAAATGCCATGCTATTGTTTGAGGAGAGCGCCTAACCACAAAACACTGTTTTCTTCGCAATAGGTTTGATAAATTCACCTCTGAAAGAAAGCAAAGAAAGGAATCTGTGAAAATCTCACCCTAAACGTTATTTCAACGAGTCAAATCACGTTCGTATTTATTCCTCAGAGTTCCTAGAAGGTAACAAGACTTCACTATTTCATTAGGGGTGTAGTATATCCTATAGGATACCATATTTGGTCAGAGAGCGGCACGCCTATGACGCGAGCGGCCATCACTTGAACAACTGTATCTTTGTCAAATGTATGTCGTAAAATGTAGCAACTAACCTTGTAAGACAGCATGCCTTTTCATTTTGGACAAAAATTATAAGGATATTCAGAATTATGAAGTTATGAAAACTGGTTGTTTTGCAAATGTTGAACTTATAATATGGCTACTAATACTTGGAAAGCTAAAAGTCCAAGTATACAGATTTGACGATATTCTTGCAGAAAAATGGAATATGAATGCGAATCTCTCCTTCACGATTTGCCCAAATGTACCTGGGGACTTCACACTAAAAGTCTTGTTGTTCACTCATTTTTCAAGTTATCCATCTGACACTTTGCACATGCACTGCTGCCATCTTGTGGATACTATCAGAATTACAACCAGAGTGAAGGCTATAACTATGACCTTTCTCTTGCATTTCAAAGATGGTGATAGAAAAAGACCGGTTGTTTTTTTCTTTGTATTTTCTTCTACCAGATCTATTGTGTTATATTGGCCTACATTCAATTCACATTTCCACAAACTTCAAAGTGTTTCCTTTCTAATAGTACCAAGAATATGCATATCCTTTCTTCAGGGCCCGACCTACATGCAGTTAGATTTGGGTATGTCATTTAGGCGAAAATTGTAAAAAATGGGGCTATCCCTAAGTTAAACTTACAGAAGGTAGAGAAATGTCTCCAAAAATAAATATGTGTTGATATTAGTTGGCAGGGGTCTTTGCTTCAACATTATTGTGTTTTGATGTATTTGTGATACCTTTTAATACTTTTTCTGGTAGATGTTTTCTAAGACTCCTTTTCCATCTGTTTGATCAGAAATCAAAGCCATTACTTATGCCACATTTTTAAGATGTTTGTTATTATAATTTTTTATCTATGCCTTCATTTCCCAAAAATATAGACTCTCAGCTTTCATTTGACACCCAATTTGATATGCTCCGATGAACTTCACATGTTGGTGCTCATGGAAATGATCATAGGCTTCTTTAGCAGGTGCCCTTTTGGAGGTGGGCAGGAAGGGAGAGGCAATACAACCTCTGACCCTTGTCGATCCATACATGGATTCTATTCTGAAGAGCTAAGGATTCTCTCTCTCCCCCCTCTCTTTTCCTAATATACAGTATCCCCCCCCCCCCCCCCATACGTAAAGGATTACAAAAAAACTGTAATCCATTATGTTACCAGCTAAAATATTGTAATCAGATTACAGATACTTTGAAAAACTAGATGATTACTTTTAAATTCAGAAAGGATGTTTGCTGTTTTCTCAATGACATTCAAATTAGCAATAATTTGTTCCGCCTGAGCAAGTCAGACGATAGGTCAGAGACCCCTATGATGACACACTAGATGTGTTTGATGGATCGTGGTAAAAGAGCAGGAATAGGCTTTTGTACAGGCTACAGTCCAGGCTGTCTTCCAATGGTGCGACTGCTGTCGGCATCCAAAGATTATCCAACTTAAATAAACACTTGGAGGTAAGGACAACAGCAGTGGTGTAGCATATGGGCGATACAGATATAACTTATTATTGATATCTAGGACACATAGCACATTGATGTGACTCACACTGCTGCTTTCTCATTTTGCTATTTTGTGGTTGTTGTGGATGGCTGTTCACAAATGTAGTCCTATACTGTAGGTCAGTGCCGGTCAGTGCCATTTAAGTTTAGGGAGGACACTTTTTTTTAATGAACATGGCCTTATTTCTATTACAGCATATTGGATGACTGTCATTCATAATCCATTCAACTAACTCAAATGTAACATGCTACAACCTAGCCTTCAAATTAAAGTTTATAACGTAGGTGCACAGGTCGAGAGACAAATTGGTGTATTCAAGGTGACAGACAACGACACATTCAATACCGCCTAGGGTGTAATTATTAGTCCAAACAGTTGCAAACAAGAGTTTCTATTGGACAAATTTAGGTAGGTTAATCCCCATTTGGTTACGTTTATAACAAACGTTTTCAACAGATTCGGCAGAATAAATACACCCATAATCACCCGAACACAGTTCACTTTAATGGCAGCCACATACAAACAGCATCATCACTTTGCTCGTTGTATAATTCCTTCTCCTCTCACATTTTCCCTTCACTTGTGGACTTCAGTGCACAACATAACAGATGCCTGTGGCCAGGCGAAAAAACCTTTCCAAGCCAAACCTTCATACCATAACCGCTAATCGCTACACACAGCCTATATCGTTCTCACCATATTAGCTAACGTCATAGTCAACATAGTCAACAGCTACTAGAACTAACACGTTAGTAAACCCGCTACAATCACGGTACAGTGTACAGTCAGCAAGCAGTTTAGCAGTTACACCGGTGGGCCCCGGTGGCAATAAATTAATAAAATCTAAAGCTTACCTTGACTTGAAAGAGTTACAGTGTTGGATAGCCTTAGCCAGCTAGCTAACATAAATGGCATTCCTCTCTGTTCGAGCTGGGTTTTGGAGTAGGCTAAATTAACTAGCTGCATTAGCTAGCTAAGTAAGTGAAAGTGAAAAAAATGCAACAAAATATAGCTAACTCTTTCTCTTTCTGCTGCTTCCCCTTAATTGTTGAATACATTAATTTGTTCAAAACTGTTCAACTATTGTCATTCTCTCTCTGAGTCAACTACTCACCACATTTTATGCTTGCAGTACTAGATTAATTCTATGGTCCTTTGATTGGGTAGACAGCATGTCAGTTCATGCTGCAAGAGCTCTGATAGGTTGGAGGACGTCCTCCGTAAGTCGTCATAATTACTGTGTAAGTCTTTGGAAGGGGGTGAGAACCATGAGCCTCCTAAGTTTTCTACTAAAGCCAATGTACCCATAGGTACCCAAAATAGCTGTCCTCTGGCTACACCTTGGTGCTTCCCCAGAGAGTGCTGTTGAGGCTACTGTAGACCTTAATTGCAAAACAGTGAGTTTTAATCAGTTATTTGGTGACATGAATATATATTTAGTATAGTTCTATCTAAAAAGGATAACTTTCTGAAATTCACTGAGTAGGATGGTCCTCCCCTTCCTCTGAGGAGGAGCCTCCACTGCTATATGTGTATTTTAACCCTATAATGGTTGAATTGAAGAAGTTTAAGCTGCCCATCAATCAATGTTTTTGCGACGAGGGATGTATTCATTTACAGAAATCGTTTACCATTTAAGAACCAAACGGAAGCAAACAGAGCAAAACTAAAGTTTCTATTGGACCAATTCAGGTAGATCCCTCCCCGTTTCGTTCAGTTCACTTCCTCTTAAGAAACGGTTTGCAAAATATCGGCATAATGAATAGGCTACGCCTCAGTGGACAGCCAGTGAAAAATGCTCTCTTGCAACAGCTGTATAGAGTGGATCCCAGCCTATGGAATATAAGTTTGAGGGAGTTACTTCTTTCTAAATCTAATTCGTGCTGATAAAAAAACTAGAATAATCCATAGGCCTAACGGACATATGCTGAAACACACACACTTTTGATAGACTTAAACAGCTGCAAATTATTGAGAGATCAAGCGTCACCAATAAAAATGTAAACAATAGGCCTATAGCAAATGCAGCATATGCAGCATACATTTCGGTAGTGCTCAAAGCATGAAATTCCCAAAGCAGCATTTCTTCAACTTGAAGCAGTCCTCCATGACAACAAAATCATAAACAACAGAGTGTCACGAATACTACCGAAGGTGGCTCCCCTTCCCGTTCGGGTGGCGCTCGGCGGTCGTCGTCGCCGGTCTACTAGCTGCCACCGATCCCTTTTTCCTTTTCGTTTATGTTTGCCTAATTGTTTTCACCTGTTCCTTGTTGGGGTGTTGGGAGGTGTACTATTTAGGTTCGTTTCGCCCGCTAGTGTTTGTGCGGGCTTATTGGTTGTCATGTTACGTCGGAGGTGGATTATTGATTTTGGGTTTTCGCTGTCCAGTTTATTTCACAGTGGTCTTTGGGTTGTGTTTGCACCTGTGTTTTGGCGTCACCCCTTTTGTACCTGTTCCTGTTTGACTGTGGACATTAAAGCGTTTTTTCCCTTGAAACTTCTGCTCTCTGCACCTGACTCTACACCCATCATTCTCCTGACGTTACAGAAGCCCGCACCTCCCCGATGGAGTCAGCAGGAGCAGCGACCACCCCTCTCCCCACGATGGAGGAGAGAGTCCTGCATCATACGTCCATCCTCCATCGCATTGGTTCAGCAATGGATCAGATGATGGAGAGGATGGACCGTTGGGAGAGGAGTGGTCTCCCTACTACCCCACCTACCCTCCCACCAGCAACTTTACCATCTCCTCCAGCGGGAGCCAGTTCCAGCGTCCTGCGCATCACGCCTCCGAGGGAGTACGATGGAGCAGCGGCCGGGTGCCAGGGATTTCTACTCCAACTTGACCTCTACCTGGCCACCATTCGGCCTGCTCCCTCGGACGAGGAGAGCGTGACTGTATGTGAAGGCAGAGAAATGTGAGTTTTCCAAACGAGCCGTTTCCTTCCTGGGTTATCGCATTTCCACCTCGGGGATGGTAATGGAGGATGACCGCGTAAAAGCCGTGCGTAATTGGCCGACTCCGACCACAGTAAAGGAGGTGCAGCGGTTCTTAGGGTTTGCCAATTACTACCGGAGGTTTATCCGGGGTTTTGGTCAGGTGGCGGCCCCTATTACCTCACTGCTGAAGGGGGGCCCGGTGCGCTTGCAGTGGTCCGCAGAGGCGGAGGGAGCTTTCCGTCGTTTGAAGGCGCTGTTCACCGACGCGCCAGTGTTGGCGCATCCTGACCCCTCTTTGGCGTTCATAGTTGAGGTGGACGCATCCGAGGCTGGGGTTGGGGCTGTGCTCTCCCAGCGCTCGGGTACGCCACCGAAGCTCCGCCCATGTGCTTTTTTTTCGAAGAAGCTCGGGCCAGCGGAGCGGAATTATGATGTGGGGGATAGGGAGTTGTTGGCCATGGTTAAAGCTCTGAAGGTGTGGAGACACTGGCTTGAGGGGGCTAAGCACCCTTTTCTCATCTGGACCGACCACCAGAATCTGGAGTATATCCGATCAGCTAGGAGACTGAATCCTTGTCAGGCAAGGTGGGCCATGTACTTTACCCGATTTCGTTTTACGATTTCGTATCGACCAGGTTCCCTCAATACTAAGGCCGACGCGCTGTCCCGACTATACGACACTGATGACCGGTCCATCGATCCTACTCCCATCATTCCGGCGGCCAAGCTGGTAGCACCGGTAGTATGGGAGGTGGACACGGACATCGAGCGGGCACTAAGGGCGGAACCTGCACCTCCACAGTGCCCGGAGGGTCGTAGGTATGTGCCGCTCGCTGTTCGTGATCAATTGATTCGATGGGCGGCTCATAGTCTACCCTCGTCAGGTCACCCGGGTATTTCAAGGACAGTGCGAAGTCTTAGAGGGAAGTACTGGTGGCCTACCTTGGTGAGAGACGTGCGATTCTATGTCTCCTCCTGTTCGGTTTGCGCTCAGAGTAAGGCTCCTAGACATTTGCCACGAGGGAAATTACAACCCCTCCCCGTTCCACAACGGCCGTGGTCCCATCTATCGGTGGATTTTCTTACTGATCTTCCCTTGTCTCAGGGGAACACGACGATCCTGGTCGTTGTGGATCGGTTCTCTAAGTCCTGCCGTCTTATCCCGTTGCCCGGTCTCCCTACGGCCCTGCAGACTGCGGAGGCACTATTTACCCATGTCTTCCGGCACTACGGGGTGCCCGAGGATATCGTTTCTGATCGGGGTCCCCAGTTCACTTCCAGAGTATGGAAGGCGTTTATGGAGCATCTGGGGGTCTCGGTCAGCCTGACCTCGGGGTATCACCCGGAGAGTAATGGGCAGGTGGAGAGAGTGAACCAGGAGGTGGGTAGGTTTCTGCGGTCGTATTGCCAGGACCGGCCAGGGGAGTGGTCAAGATACATCCCCTGGGCAGAGATTGCCCAGAACTCACTAAGCCACTCCTCTACCAACATGTCACCATTTGAGTGTGTGTTGGGGTACCAGCCGGTTCTGGCACCATGGCATCAGAGTCAGACCGAGGCTCCTGCGGTGGAGGAGTGGGTGCAGCGCTCTAAGGAGACCTGGAGAGCCGTCCAGGAGTCTCTGCGTCAGGCGAGTGGACGGCAGAAGAAGAGCGCTGACCGTCACCGCAGTGAGGCCCCCGTGTTTGCACCGGGGGACAGGGTCTGGCTCTCGACCCGAAACCTGCCCCTCCGCCTGCCCTGCCGGAAGCTGGGTCCGCAGTGTGTAGGGCCATTTAAAGTCCTGAGGAGAATAAACGAGGTGTGTTATCGATTGTTACTTCCTTCGTATTATCGTATTAACCCCTCGTTTCATGTGTCTCTCCTCAGGCCGGTGGTAGCTGGTCCCATGCAGGAAGGTGAGGTTCCGGAGGTCCCTCCGCCCCCTCTGGACATAGAGGGGTCCCCGGCGTACACGATACGGTCCATTCTGGACTCCAGACGCCGGGTGAGGGGCCTGCAGTACCTCGTGGACTGGGAGGGGTACGGGCCGGAGGAGAGGTGCTGGGTCCCGGTGGGGGATATATTGGATCCAAGTCTACTAAGGGAATTCCATCGCCTCCATCCGGATCGCCCTGCACCTCGCCCCCGGGGTCGTCCCCGAGGCCGGTGTCGGCGCGCTGCGGGGGCCGCGCGTCAGGAGGGGGGTACTGTCACGAATACTACCGAAGGTGGCTCCCCTTCCCGTTCGGGTGGCGCTCGGCGGTCGTCGTCGCCGGTCTACTAGCTGCCACCGATCCCTTTTTCCTTTTCGTTTACGTTTGTCTAATTGTTTTCACCTGTTCCTTGTTGGGGTGTTGGGAGGTGTACTATTTAGGTTCGTTTCGCCCGCTAGTGTTTGTGCGGGCTTATTGGTTGTCATGTTACGTCGGAGGTGGATTATTGATTTTGGGTTTTCGCTGTCCAGTTTATTTCACAGTGGTCTTTGGGTTGTGTTTGCGCCTGTGTTTTGGCGTCACCCCTTTTGTACCTGTTCCTGTTTGACTGTGGACATTAAAGCGTTTTTTCCCTTGAAACTTCTGCTCTCTGCGCCTGACTCTACACCCATCATTCTCCTGACGTTACACAGAGTAGGCTAATTAGGTCTTAGTTTTTGGGTTATGCTCAGGTAAAACAATTTGGCTAATCTATATTTCCAAGTCCTATTCTTGAATATCAAGGGGTATTAATTGAATCGGAATGACTGGAAATCTGACGGACTGTTGTTTTTAATGTAAAGATATAGCCTAATCATATTATTATCTGTAGTAGAAAGCAATGGGTTAGAAGACACCTAAACTCAGCAAAAAAAGAAATGTCCTTTTTTCAGGACCCTGTCTTTCAAAGATAATTTGTAAAAATCAAAATAACTTCACAGATCTTCATTGTAAAGGGTTTAAAAAACTGTTTCCCATGCTTACAGAGGGTAGGCAATTAAGGTCACAGTTATGAAAACTTAGGACACTTAAGAGGCCTTTCTACTGACTCTGAAAAACACCAAAAGAAAGATGCCCAGTGTCCCTGCTCATCTGCGTGAACGTGCCATAGGCATGCTGCAAGGAGACATGAGGACTGCAGATGTGGCCAGGGCAATACATTTCAATGTCTGTACTGTGAGACACCTAAGACAGCGTTACAGGGAGACAGGACGGACAGCTGATCGTCCTCGTAGTGTTAGACCACGTGTAACAATACCTGCACAGGATCAGTACATCCGAACATCACACCTGCAGGACAGGTACAGGATGGCAACAACAACTGCCCGAGTTACAACAGGAACGCACAATCCCTCCATCAGTGCTCAGACTGTCCGCAATAGGCTGAGAGAGGCTGGACTGAGGGCTTGTAGGCCTGTTGTAAGGCAGGTCCTCACCAGACATCACCGGCAACAACGTCGCCTATGGGCACAAACCCACCGTAGCTGGACCAGACAGGACTGGCAAAAAGTGCTCTTCACTGACGAATCGCGGTTTTGTCTCACCAGGGGTGATGGTCGGATTTGTCACGTTCCTGACCTCTTTTCTGTTGTTTTGTATGTGTTTAGTCGGTCAGGGCGTGAGTTGGGGTGGGCATTCTATGTTATGTGTATCTATGTTGGTTAATGGGTTACCTGATATGGTTCTCAATTAGAGGCAGGTGGTTTACGTTTCCTCTGATTGAGAGCCATATTAAGGTAGGTTGTTTCACATTGTTTGTTGTGGGTGGTTGTCTCCTGTGTTTGTATGTTGGTACCACATGGGACTGTATCGTTCGTTCGTTTGTTTTGTAGTCTGTACCTGTTCGTGCGTTCTTCGTTGTATGTAAGTTCTCATGTCCAGGTCTGTCTACGTCGTTTTGTTATTTTGTTAATTATCAAGTGTAGTTCGTTTTTTCGTCTTGTTTAATAAATTAAATCATTATGTCATCATACCTCGCTGCACATTGGTCTTCCGATCCCTCTCTCCTCTCCTCGTCCGAGGAGGAGGAAGAGCTAGAGTTACGTTACAGGATTCGCGTTCATCGTCGAAGGAATGAGCGTTACACCGAGGCCTGTACTTTGGAGCGGGATCGATTTGAAGGTGGAGGGTCCGTCATGGTCTGGGGCGGTGTGTCACAGCATCATCGGACTGAGCTTGTTGTCATTGCAGGCAATCTCAACGCTGTGCATTACAGGGAACACATCAAATCAAATCAAATTTTATTTGTCACATACACATGGTTAGCAGATGTTAATGCGAGTGTAGCGAAATGCTTGTGCTTCTAGTTCCGACAATGCAGTAATAACCAACAAGTAATCTAACCTAACAATTCCACAACTACTACCTTATACACACAAGTGTAAAGGGATAAAGAATATGTACATAAAGATATATGACTGAGTGATGGTACAGAACGGCATAGGCAAGATGCAGTAGATGGTATAGAGTACAATCTATACATATGAGATGAGTAATGTAGGGTATGTAAACATAAAGTGGCATAGTTTAAAGTGGCTAGTGATACATGTATTACATAAAGATGGCAAGATGCAGTAGATGATATAGAGTACAGTATATACATATACATATGAGATGAGTAATGTAGGGTATGTAAACATTATATTAAGTGGCATTGTTTAAAGTGGCTAGTGATACATTTTTACATAATTTCCATCAATTCCCATTACTAAAGTGGCTGGAGTTGAGTCAGTATGTTGGCAGCGGCCACTAAATGTTAGTGGTGGCTGTTTAACAGTCTGATGGCCTTGAGATAGAAGCTGTTTTTCAGTCTCTCGGTCCCTGCTTTGATGCACCTGTACTGACCTCGCCTGCTGGATGAAAGCGGGGTGAACAGGCAGTGGCTCGGGTGGTTGTTGTCCTTGATGATCTTTATGGCCTTCCTGTGACATCGGGTGGTGTAGGTGACCTGGAGGGCAGGTAGTTTGCCCCCGGTGATGCGTTGTGCAGACCTCACTACCCTCTGGAGAGCCTTACGGTTGTGGGCGGAGCAGTTGCCGTACCAGGCGGTGATACAGCCCGACAGGATGCTCTCGATTGTGCATCTGTAGAAGTTAATGAGTGCTTTTGGTGACAAGCCAAATTTCTTCAGCCTCCTGAGGTTGAAGAGGCGCTGCTGCGCCTTCTTCACAACGCTGTCTGTGTGGGTGGACCAATTCAGTTTGTCCGTGATGTGTACACCGAGGACCTTAAAACTTTCCACCTTCTCCACTACTGTCCCGTCGATGTGGATAGGGGGGTGCTCCCTCTGTTGTTTCTTGAAGTCCACAATCATCTCCTTTGTTTTGTTGACGTTGAGTGTGAGTTTTTTTTCCTGACACCACACTCCGAGGGCCCTCACCTCCTCCCTGTAGGCCGTCTCGTCGTTGTTGGTAATCAAGCCTACCACTGTAGTGTCGTCCGCAAACTTGATGATTGAGTTGGAGGCGTGCATGGCCACGCAGTCGTGGGTGAACAGGGAGTACAGGAGAGGGCTCAGAACGCACCCTTGTGGGGCCCCAGTGTTGAGGATCAGCGGGGTGGAGATGTTGTTACCTACCCTCACCACCTGGGGGCGGCCCGTCAGGAAGTCCAGGACCCAGTTGCACAGGGCGGGGTCGAGACCCAGGGTCTCGAGCTTGATGACGAGTTTGGAGGGTACTATGGTGTTAAATGCTGAGCTGTAGTCGATGAACAGCATTCTCACATAGGTATTCCTCTTGTCCAGATGGGTTAGGGCAGTGTGCAGTGTGGTTGAGATTGCGTCGTCTGTGGACCTATTGGGTCGGTAAGCAAATTGGAGTGGGTCTAGGGTGTCAGGTAGGGTGGAGGTGATATGGTCCTTGACTAGTCTCTCAAAGCACTTCATGATGACGGAAGTGAGTGCTACGGGGCGGTAGTCGTTTAGCTCAGTTACCTTAGCTTTCTTGGGAACAGGAACAATGGTGGCCCTCTTGAAGCATGTGGGAACAGCAGACTGGGATAAGGATTGATTGAATATGTCCTTAAACACACCAGCCAGCTGGTCTGCGCATGCTCTGAGGACGCGGCTGGGAATGCCGTCTGGGCCTGCAGCCTTGCGAGGGTTAACACGTTTAAATGTTTTACTCACCTCGGCTGCAGTGAAGGAGAGCCCGCAGGTTTTGGTAGCGGGCCGTGTCAGTGGCACTGTATTGTCCTCAAAGCAAGCAAAAAAGTTATTTAGTCTGTCTGGGAGCAAGACATCCTGGTCCGCGACGGGGCTGGTTTTCTTTTTGTAATCCGTGATTGACTGTAGACCCTGCCACATACCTCTTGTGTCTGAGCTGTTGAATTGCGACTCTACTTTGTCTCTATACTGGCACTTAGCTTGTTTGATTGCCTTGCAGAGGGAATAGCTACACTGTTTGTATTCGGTCATGTTTCCGGTCACCTTGCCCTGGTTAAAAGCAGTGGTTCGCGCTTTCAGTTTCACGCGAATGCTGCCATCAATCCACGGTTTCTGGTTTGGGAATGTTTTAATCGTTGCTGTGGGTACGACATCGTCAATGCACTTTCTAATGAACTCGCTCACCGAATCAGCGTATTCGTCAATGTTGTTGTTGGACGCAATGCGGAACATATCCCAATCCACGTGATCGAAGCAGTCTTGAAGCGTGGAATCAGATTGGTCGGACCAGCGTTGAACAGACCTGAGCGCGGGAGCTTGCTGTTTTAGTTTCTGTTTGTAGGCTGGAAGCAACAAAATGGAGTCGTGGTCAGCTTTTCCGAAAGGAAGGCGGGGGAGGGCCTTATATGCGTCGCGGAAGTTAGTATAACAATGATCCAAGGTTTTACCAGCCCTGGTAGCACAATCGATATGCTGATAGAATTTAGGGAGTTTTGTTTTCAGATTAGCCTTGTTAAAATCCCCAGCTACGATGAATGCAGCCTCAGGGTGTGTGGTTTCCAGTTTGCATAAAGTCAGATAAAGTTCGTTCAGGGCCATCGATGTGTCTGCTTGGGGGGGAATATATACAGCTGTGATTATAATCGAAGAGAATTCCCTTGGTAGATAATGTGGTTGACATTTGATTGTGAGGAATTCTAAATCAGGTGAACAGAATGACTTGAGATCCTGTATGTTGTTATGATTACACCACGTCTCGTTAATCATAAGGCATACACCCCCGCCCCTCTTCTTACCAGAAAGATGTTTGTTTCTGTCGGAGCGATGCGTGAAGATACCAGCTGGCTGCACCGACTCCGTTAGCGTCTCTCGAGTGAGCCATGTTTCCGTGAAGCAAAGAACGTTACAATCTCTGATGTCTCTCTGGAATGTAACCCTTGCTCGGATTTCATCAACCTTGTTGTCAAGAGACTGGACATTGGCGAGTAGTATGCTAGGGAGTGGAGCTCGATGTGCCCGTCTCCGAAGCCTGACCAGAAGCCCGCTTCGTTTGCCCCTTTTACGGCGTTGTTGTTTAGGGTCGCCGGCTGGGATCAGATCCATTGTACTGGGTGGAAGGCAAAACACAGGATCCGCTTCGGGAGAGTCATATTCCTGGTTGTAACGATGGTGAGTTGACGTTGCTCTTATATTCAGTAGTTCCTCCCGACTGTATGTAATGAAACCTAAGATTACCTGGGGTACCAATGTAAGGACCAATGTCCTTACCACATCCTCCTCCCTCATGTGGTATCCTTCCTGCAGGCTCATCCTGACATGACCATCCAGCATGACAACGCCACCAGCCATACTGCTTGTTCTGTTCGTGATTTCCTGCAAGACAGGAATGTCAGTGTTCTGCATTGGCCAGCGAAGAGCCCGGATCTCAATCCCATTGAGCACGTCTGAGACCTGTTGGATCGGAGGGTGAGGGCTCGGACCATTCCCCTCAGAAATGTCTGAGAACTTGCAGGTGCCTTGGTAGAAGAGTGGGGTAACATCTCACAGCAAGAACTGGAAAATCTGGTGCAGTCCATGAGGAGGAGATGCACTGCAGTACTTAATGCAGCTGGTGGCCACACCAGATACTGACAGTTACTTTGGATTTTGACCCCCCCTTTGTTCAGAGACACATTATTCCATTTCTGTTAGTCACATGTCTGTGGAACTTGTTCAGTTTATGTCTCAGTTGTTGAATCTTGTTATGTTCATACAAATATTTACACATGTTAGGTTTGCTGGAAGTAAACACAGTTGACAGTGAGAGGACGTTTCTTTTTTTGCTGAGTTTATATAACCAAACCCATAAAGTAAAATGCAACATAAATTTATTGCCAACTGTGTATAAACTGTAACATTGATTCATCCTGCAATATGTCGTTCAATTGGTTATATTCATTTTTGTCTTGTATTGCCTCTTCATAAGCAGGTTGATATTTATTTGGATGAGTCTTGTCTTTGCTAGCCTCAAAGTAAAAATGTATTATATTGTAAAAATGTATTGAATTTTCTTTTCGATTTTTTGTCTTAAAGTAAATATTCACCAATTTTGAATGTTATATTGTGTTAGTGCATCTCTGAGAGATGTTCTATTGATTCCCAGGGTAATTTCATGTTTTCATGTCTTCATGTGTATCTGTTCAAGCAGGCAGAAATCCGTCCGGTATGATATAGCACCGTGATAAAGTCTCTCTCACTACACAGAAAGTGAATAGGAATATGACTTTTAGATCTCAAAAACGTCTATCATACATGTCAGATTTTAATACTGGCCGATGTCATAACGTAGGAGGTTGTCTTCTCGAGAATGAGCCATTGACCATATTTTTTACGATATTCCAACCTCGAGAAATGTGTAGTTTAACAGAAAATCCACCACATTTCTCCTATTTGTCTGCCTCTTCAGTCCAAGGTGCATTGCATGGTGCCGTTGCATGGCCATTGTGAATGTCAGACCCCACTCTGCGAGGCACATCGATCTGCAGGTTGAACATGTTAAGATTGTAGACTCCTAAATTGATAATGCAGTTTGTTTAGGCGATTTTACAGTTGCTGTAGCTACTTCACATGCTGATATTTACTTTGGTATTATTGTGTGTAGCTAGCTACCATAGAGAGAGCATTGCATTATGGGTTTTGTAGTTGACTTGAGCTGGAACAGATTTCCACCAAGATTTTTACATGTTGCCACCAACTTTATTATAATGACAAAATTAAACATTTGTTCACAAAAAATATTGTTCTCACATATTAGTGTTAGCAGTGTGTAGCAGATTACATTTAGAAAGTAATCTCTCTCTCTATGTGTGTGTTTAGCATCTCTCTCTCGTTAAAACAGCCACACAACATTTCCCAGGAGAGGAGGGTAAAAATAGCACGAACTGAGCTTGTTCCATACATCAAATAACAAGGATTCTCTTTAACTATGTGCTTTTGGCAGCTGTGGTCCTTTTCACAGTGATTAGCTGTTTTTCCCTTTGAAAAATAAATAGTTAGATTTCACCATTGCGAAGCTTACTCATGAACCCACAGGAAAAAGCCCATATTCCTCTAGGTAAAACAAAACCAAAGACAAGTCACTGGTTTTAGAACAGAAAATGATTTGGTAAATGTAAAGGGAACTTGCATTTACAGGATTGTTGGGTGTCCGTGCAAAAGTGTTACACACTCTTAAATTGCAAGAGATACAATTAACTTTGGTGTATTGACCATGTAGTGTATCTACTGTGTTAGTAACAAACATACACAGAGAATAGTTAACTATTTTTAATTTTTAAATATGAAAGAATTTAACAACTCATTGATTGAGAGAATGAGGGGAAATTGCAATAGTTATCTGTCCCAAAACACAGGCACTCATCCTGCTTGCTAACTGCATGCTCACACACACACACACACACACACACACACACCAGAAAATACAAGAAGATGGCCATCTGGCTGATATGAAAACGGTGCTTTTTAAGTTGTCTCCTTGTTCGTTTTCTTCTGTCTTGTCAAAGGCTCCAAGAGATGACAGCAGAACAAACAAGTGACAGAGGGAATGAGGGAAGCGCTGGCACCAAACAAAACGCTGTACTAGCCTGGAAATGAACCAACACCCAAATAACCCACAACACTGGGCAGGGTGGCTACCTTACTGAGAGGGCACAGACAACATGATAACAGATCAGTTTAAAAAACAAAAACACACTTACCATCCTTATCAGCTCTCCGGAAAATCTGTTAAGACAAAACAGGAGCTCTGCATTAGCGAAGGGACTAGTCACGTGAAAAGTATCAAAACATGAAACATGATAAAATATGGCAAAAAAGGTCAATGATACCATAACGCCTAAAAAGATACTGGCTACAGACACAGAGACAGTAAATAAGCCTGCCTGAATGGCTAGTTAAGAGTAAGTGAAAACCCAGTGCAGTCATGTTTAAAAAGCCTGACCACATTGTGCACTCATGTGTGTAATAGCACAGTTAAGGCTGCAGGGTAGAGGAAGAAAAAGCATTCGTTTGTCACTGGAAAAGCAGTATTCACACCAGTTTAAAACACTAATACATTTTCTGTAACCATTGTTATATCTGGTGGGGGATACATATTCATGTGTTGTTTCTTTCTATGCTTTTGAAAGTGGTGAGTGCATTTCATCCATGAATGAGCTTAACAGTATGAAATACTGCGTATACTGTAGGTGTTTGTCCTTTGTGCGTTTGTTGATACTATCTATTTGCTTCACCAGATTGATGAGCACTTGAGCAGTTTTAATAAAACAAATCAGGGGTAAATAATTGACCATGCACATTGGGAAAAGCTCCATAGAAAGCTGACAGGAGGCCTATCAATGTGGTCCAATGAGTGAATAAACCGTGAAAGGTAAAACAAAGTAAAAGACAATGGACAGGTGACTAAGAGAGCACACCATACATTACTACGGCTTTATTATGTGACTGCAGATGATTGAAGCCTTTATAACAAGTCTGTGCCATGTTTATCTTTGGCATCTGAGGGTGAAGTAAGCTGAGCAAAACGTCTTGGGAACGATTTCAGATCAATACCACAATCTTCCACTCCACCTGAAAGGCACTGCTAGAGCACTATTGAAATCATTTAGAAGTGATGGTGTTTGCTGAGCTTAATCGTTCATATCTTCTGCTATCGGAGAATTGCTTTGCGATACAAAGATAAGGGAAAGGAGATAATTTTGAGATCAAACACAAGAGGTGGATGAAATAGTCAGGTTTGAGAGAGAGAGAGAGAGAGAGAGAGAGAGAGAGAGAGAGAGAGAGAGAGAGAGAGAGAGAGAGAGAGAGAGAGAGAGAGAGAGAGAGAGAGGGAGACAGAGAGGGAGAGGGAGAGAGATAAAAAGGATTGGGGAAATTAGATGGGGAGAGAGAAAGAATTGCAGGTTGACATTTATTGGGATGAGTCTTGTCCTGGAGGCAGAACTGAGCGATTACCGCTAGATGGGCCAATTGCAAAGTCAGAATTGGCTTCATTTTAGATTAGGGTTAGGCATTAGGGTTAGCAGTGTGGTTAATGTTAGGGTTAAGGTTAGGTTTAAAATCAGATTTTATGACTTTGTGGCTGTGCCAGTTAGTGACCACTCTGCAGAGCTGCCTCAAGAACAAGATTCATGATGTAAAATGCTAATGTGCAAAAGAAATACAGGTACCTACTCTCCAGAAAGACTCATCCTCACTGACATGATTAGAAAAGGTGCATTAAAATATTACATATCATGCAAAATGTAAACCACAATTAAAGCAACAGAAGTGGGGAATAATATGATAAAAGTGGCAGACGTGTGTGTATAAAATTGGCCAATTTTGTGTTGAGGAGCTTGTCTGATCATCCATTTGTCAGGCCTACCAGCATGGTGTCACATAATGTAGGTGACCCAATTTCACTTCGTTTCAGATAAAAAAAACATATTTGACAAAAAAAGGGGACAAACACCAAATGCACACACTGCTCCTCTAAAATATATAGAATGAAAACGACATCAAAGAGTATCACTTACTAAGACAAGTATAAAACAACTAGAGCAGCTCAGTTCCCAGGGGCCAGGGTGTGGTTTGCTACTGTCTTATCCAGCGGTTGGAACTGGTTCAGGGAACAGAACTGAAAACCGTAAAATATGTTTTTCAGAGGAACAGAACCAAGAATGAAAGTGATCAATCCTGTTCAAGAACAGAACGGTTATTATGCAGCCTACTCAGCCTACTCAATCACTTTTTATAGCTACTGTTACTACAGGCCCCCTGGGCCATATACAGCATTCCTCACTGAGTTCCCTGAAATCCTATCGGACCTTGTAGTCATGGAAGATAATATTCAAATTTTTGGTGACTTCAATATTCACATGGAAAAGTGCACAGAACCAATCCATAAGGCTTTCAGAGCCATCATCGACTCAGTGGGTTTTGTCCAACTTGTCTCCGGACCTACGCATTGCCACAGTCATATCCTGGAATACATATTGTGGATCTAAATGTTTTTCCTCATATTCTTGGACTATCGGAACACCATCTTATTACGTTTGCAATCGCAAGAAATAATCTGCTCAGACCCCAACCAGGGATTATAAAAAGCTGCACTTTAAATTCTCGGACAACCCAAAGATTCCTAGATGCCCTTCCAGACTTCTTCCACCTACCCAAGGATGTCGGAGTAAAAAAATCAGTTAACCACCTAACCAAGGATCTAAATTTAACCTTGTGTAAATCCTCTAAAAACTAAAAACATTTGTCACAAGAAATGAGCTCCCTGGTATACAGAAATACCCGAGCCCTGAAGCAAGCGCCCAGAAAATTGGAACGGAAATGACGCTGAATAAAAACAATCCAAAATGTATTTTTGATACAGTCACAACGCTAACTAAAAAGCAGCATTCCCCAAGTCCAAGAGAAGATGGCCTTCACTTTTACAGTGATGAATTCATGTACTTCTTCGACAAAAAGATCATGATCATTAGAAAGCAAATTGCGGATTCCTCTTTGAATCTGCGTATTTCTCCAAAACTCAGTTGTCTTGAGTTTACACAGAACTGCCAGGACCTAAGATAAATGGAGACACTCAAGTTTTTTAATCCTGTATCTCTTGACTAGTTCTCCCTGACTTTTTTCCTCATTAAGAATGGATGGATCTGTTTTCCCTAGGCAGTCGCTGCTGTGTGGAGGAGGGGTGTGGAGGAGAGAAGAACGGAGAATAATGGGGCTGTAAGAAATACTGTACAAAGAACAGCTACTGTGAGTTTTCTCTTCTAATCAGATGGGTTTTCAATACTCACATACCTTTAAATATACAGTAGGTCCTGGAAGTCTCAAGTTTTTGCTATAACGAGTTAGAATACCTAATGAAGCTGTAGACCATACTATTTACCAAGAGAGTTGTCATCTATATTTTTCGTAGCTGCCCACCACAAACCAATGCTGGCATTAAGACCACACTCAACACAAGCAATAAGCAAACAAGAACATGTACATTCAGAGGAAGGGTTTCTCGTGGCCGGGGATTTTAATGCAGTGAAACTGAAATCCTCCTTTTCTACCAGCATGTCACCTGTGCAACCAGAGGTGACACACTCTAGATCACCTTTACTCCACACACAGAAACACATACAAGGCCCTACCTCAACCTCCCTTTGGAAAATCAGACCATAACTCTATCCTCCTGCTTACAAGCAAAACCTCAAAACAGGTAGTACCAGTAACTATCTTGCACTGACTCTATGCACACTCACTGGACTCACAAACTCACACATACTTACACTGACACCCCAACACACACCCTACATACGGCCACACACACATAACATGTGCAAACATGCATACTGACACCACACACACTTTCACACTCACCACATACCATGCATTCAGACCCCTTGACTTTTCCCACATTTTGTTAGGTTACAGCTTTATTCCATGTATAAAATAAAATACATCTTCATCAATCTACACACAATACCTCATAATGACAAAGCGAAAACAGGTTTTTAGAAATATTGGCACATTTATTAAAAATAAAAAACAAATACCTTATTTACATAAGTATTCAGACCCTTTGCTATGAGACTTGAAATTGAACTCAGGTGCATCCTTTCCATTGATCATCCAACAGATGTTTCTTCACCTTGATTGTAGTCCACCTGTGGTAAATTCAATTGATTGGACATGCTTTTGAAAGGCACACACAGAGAAAAAACCAAGCCATGAGGTCTAATAAATTGTCCGTAGAGCTCCGATACAGGATTGTGTCGAGGCACAGATCTGGGGAAGGGTACCAAAAAATATCTGCAGCATTGAAGGTCCCCAAGAACACAGTGGCCTCCATCATTCTTAAATGGAAGAAGTTTGGAACCACCAAGACTCTTCCTAGAGTTACTCTGTAGAGATGGGAGAACCTTCCAGAAGGACAACCATCTCAGCAGCACTCCACCAATCAGGCCTTTATGGTTGTGGCCAGACAGAAGCCATTCCTCAGATTTTTTTTTTTAACCTTTATTTAACTAGGCAAGTCAGTTAAGAACAAATTCTTATTTTCAACGACGGCCTAGGCACAGTGGGTTAACTGCCTTGTTCAGGGCAGAACGACAGATTTTTACCTCGTCAGCTCAGGGTTTTGATGTTACAACCTTTCGGTTACATGTCCTAACACTCTAACCACTAGGCTACCTGCCGCCCCAGTTAGTAAAAGGCACATGAAAGCCCGATTGGAGTTTGCCAAAAGGCACCTAAAGACTCTCAGACCATGAGAAACAAGATTCTCTGGTCTGATGAAACCAAGATTGAACTCTTTGGCCTAAATGCCAAGCATCACATCTGGAAGAAACCTGGCACCATCCCTACGGTGAAGCATGGTGGTGGCAGCATCATGATGTGGGGATGTTTTTCCCATCGGCAGGGACTGGGAGACTAGTTAGGATCGAGGGAAAGATGAACGGAGCAAAGTACTGAGAGATCCTTGATGAAAACCTGCTCCAGAGCACTCCGGACCTCAGACTGGGACAAAGATTCACCTTCCAACAGGACAACGACCCTAAGCACACAGCCAAGTCATCGCAGGAGTGGCTTCAGGACAAGGCTCTGATTGTCCTTGAGCCTGGACTTAAACCCGATTGAGCATCTCTGGAGAGACCTGAAAATAGCTATGCAGATCTGCAGAGAAGAATGGGCGAAACTCCCTGAATACAGGTGTGCCAAGCTTGTAGCGTCATTCCCAAGAAGACTCAAGGCTGTAATCGCTGCCAAAGGTGCTTCAACAAAGTACTGAGTAAAGGGTCTGAATACTTATGTAAATGTAATATTTCAGTTTTTTATTTTTATTTCTAAAAACCTGTTTTTGCATTGTCATTATGGGGTATTGTGTGTAGATTGCTGAGGATTTAAAAAAAATATATTTTAGAATAAGGCTGTAACGTAACAAAATGTGGAAAAAGTCAAGGGGTCTGAATACTTTCCAAATGCACTGTAAACTGCTGCTACTGTCTATTAACTATCCTGTTCACTTTATCCCTACCTATATGTACATACAGTAGCTACCTCAATTACCACGTACCCCTGCACATCGACTCGGTAGTGGTACTCCCTGTAAATTGACACATTATTTTATTTTTTACTCGTTATTGTTATTCACTGTGTATTTATTCCTCATATTTTTGTTTTTTATCTTTAACTCTGCATTGTTGGAAAATAACACATAAGTAAGCATTTCACTGTTCTACACCAGCATGTGACAAATATATATATATATTTTTTAAATCCTGGCACATAGCAAGCAATAAATAATATTAATTAATACTATATGTTTGTCCTTCAAAAAGAGATAACATGCAATTAAAGCAAGTAGTAAAGTTTGGTATGGCTGAGGCTAAAAACGGTGCAAATGACAACAACATTTACATTTCATGGCCAATAATCCAACTAAAATCTTCTGTAAATGTCACTTGCTGGATCTATATGGACAGTTTAATTAAAAACCTTCAATCATCACCTCTAAGTCACTCACAGAGCTAGAATGTCCTAGAGCAGTGCCCATGTGACAACAATTTTGGACCCCCTTGTGGCCCCCCTAAATGTGGAGTATGAAATAATTTTTACATGACAAATTTTTGCTATCGTTCTTTTTTTACATCCATTATTAGACAGTGGCAACGATGATGATTATGAACATGGTCTTTTGCCTGCTAATGCCTGCAATGCAGTGAAGAAAACGATATGACAACAATAACGTCCAATGTAACTGGCCACTCTAACAGTACAACTGGCCCCAGCTTGTACTGGGCCAGATAGGCCTACTGATTACAGAGAAACTTAATTTTCAAGATATTTATAGTGAGTGCATGTGTATTCAGAGAAGCTAGAATTAAGGTACAGTATTTGCACAACATTGAGGATGATCTTTGCGCGTAAGTGCGCACTGAATTAAAATGGGACTTTCTCCCGCAAACTATTCCACCTCAGCCACCATATTAACGAATCATGTGCAGGTAAGATAACTTAGCGATACCTACATCCAATATAACAGAGATGCCTTTCCGTGGCTCTGGTGCGAAGAACTGCTCTTGGGCAACCGACGCCTCCTCCTTCGTGTATTCCCGGGTAGAGATGCTTTTGTTGTCGCTCATCTTGGTGACTATCCAGCGGACGAGCCCGTCAATTGCACCGGGCTGGGCGCCGCTGTTTCCGGACTGTGCAGCCGTTGCTGACTCGCTGTCCTGGTCCACGGGTTTTGGTTGCTCTTTGCTGTCCTGAGCCCGGAGTTTCGGTTGTTCTTTTTGGAGCAGTTTGTGGACACCGTCCCTGCAGTAGCGCGCTGCTTGCTCACACATCCTTTTGCACCGGAGCGTTCATGCTGAGCGCTATGGGGCCAATCCCTCCCTCCCCTCTTACATCATCATCGACCCTCCAAACATCTCCGAAAACACACCTCTCCTCAACATCACTTCAAACTTTAAGAGGGTTAGTGGACTATTCCAGGTGACTGTCTATTGATGCCGTGGAAATATTCGATTAGACTAATCAGCATCTTGCCTGATACAGGTCTACTTGCTTAAATATATGAGAAGTTATTGTATATGTAGAAGTTATTGTAAAGAAATTGAAGTAAACGTGTTGAGAGACATTGTACAAAGTGGACTGAAGCACCATGAATTAAGTTAAAGAAAAGTATATGAGTCCTTTCAACACTACCTCTAACAGACCTCTATCAGTTTTGGGGCAAATTAATCAAGTCACTAGCTAACTACGTTTCCATTAGGATAGTGGCATGGTTGAGTGGGGTGATATCACCCAGTGTATGTGGTTCATTAATTAAGCCACTGATTAGGCCCCCTGTTGCATTCATAATCTCTGCTAGATGAAAAGTTTGGCTGATGATGATCAGAGACATTGGGCCTCACCATAGAGCTCAGAATGCCCCACCTACATGTTTCATCTGAGCCCCTCTACATTTGGAGGAATGTCCCTCATTACTAGTGTGTGATGTGTGCTACTATAAAGGCCCATGCAGGATAACCTTTGTGAGTTGAAAGACTCCCTGGTCCTGCCCTTTTCAGAGAGGTGATTAAGTCATTCCAGGCCTCTCTCTTTAATTAGCCAAATCCACCAGAGTAGGAAGAATGCTCTGCCTTTAGAAATATTTATATATAATTATTGTCATTTTAATGTGTGGCATAAAACTGTTTACGGAAATCCTCCACAGCAGTTGAGGAGGAACCCATTCTTGCCTCAGGCGACTAGAGGTGCATCCATCCGCCTCTGGTCTCTGACAGAAGGCCTGATGCCCAGCAGAGCACAGCCAGTCAGACCTGGATGGGTTACACTAAATGGGTCTCAACAGGACTTCTATGTGACTCTGGTTACTTGAGCCTCATCTGCCTCATTGCTTCCCCACACAGATCAGGCAAACGAGCCCAATACAGGCAGCCCAGCAGAGACAGGCCTCTCCTGTGGTCAGGCCCAGATGGATGTGATGCCCCTTAGCAAAGAGCTGGGAGCGTTCCATAGAGGAGAGAGAGAGCTCCTTCACTGGATCATCTTATCTGTCTACTCTGATTACAGTTCAGCTGCATCATAACTGCTAGCCAGTTTCAAACCGACAATCATAAACACAACACATGCCCTTTCTGTCAAAACTGTTCATCCTCTTCTGGTCACCGTCTTCTATTGAGACCGCACAATATAGGGGTATCAAGAACAATCTGATCATATAACAAGCCCATCAAATAGACCCACATGCTATGCAGTGGGGGTGGGAGGGAGACATACAGTGGGAAAGCGGTGGTTATGCCATCCATCCCTATTGAGCTGATAGCCTACAGAGCACAGCCCACGGTACCAAGTTAGTTCTGGCAGAGGGACTGCTGACACGGGCAGCAAAGAAACAGTGGATTCACGATCCTGTGAAAAAATGAAAGAACAATTTGAATTCCGTGCTTAGGAAAAAGAGCCAATATATGTATGTGTGCCTGTACAATGCCCTCCCACTCCCTCATTAAAGCTCTCCTACTCACCAGATTAAAAGCTCTGCCAGGAGACTTCAAACCCCTGCGCAATATTTAAATATGAAAGAATTTAACAACTCATTGATTGAGAGAATGAGGGAAAATTGCAATAGTTATCTGTCCCAAAACACAGGCACTCATCCTGCTTGCTAACTGCATGCTCTCTCTCACACACACAAACACACACTCACTCTCTCTCATTCTGACAACTATTCAACTGCTGTTTATGCAAATTGAAACGCTTTTTATATTTCATGCATCTTGAACACCCATCCTGTTCCCACAAATGAATGTAGGAAGTCACTGGTGCTGACACATAATGGTTGCTATTTGGAGGAGTAAGTGCTCTCCCTAGTGGCTGAGAGGGACATGATCTAGAAGAGATAACACCCAACAGAGCTGATACGATAGACCATTTCTGCTATAAATATATTTATTATTTAGTCTCACAATGTATAAATCTCCTAAGGCTTTATAAATAGGACAACAACACATTATTATTTGTAAAATCAATAACTAAATGTGATTACTGTAGCCTACTGATTTAAAACACATTCAACAAATACAATTTTATATGCTAAAAGTATAAATGTAAGTGCAACAGAAGAAAAACACCCATCTATGACATTTATTAGCTTGACATTTGCTTAAAACTATATCAGTGTGGAGTAAACATATTGTAGTATCAACCATAATGTGCATTGGACTGTTCTATACTGTATAGAAGAGGTTCACCCTCCTCTAAGAGGTCTTGTCCCTCTGGGCCAGCTCAGGGCAGTAGCCCTTCAGGTAGAAGACCCAGGAGATGCTCTGGCCGTGGCCCTCGGAGCGCGGGCTGGAGATGGTCAGCTTACCACTGCAGGGCCCTCGGGAGCCAGGGGGAGGCCCCTCGAACATAACAAGAATGTTATGGGTCTTCTTGGACCGGATGGTCTCCACGCCCTTCACAGTGAAGGATGGGCTGTCCACCTGGAAGGAGAAGGCTGTGGTCTGGACAAACACATTCTTAAAGGGGATGGACACGCTGGATCCGGCGCGGATGGTGAAGGGGCCCTGGGCTTTGGGAGGGGTGCAGCACCCAAAGAGAGGGAACATGTATTCTCCACCAAACCCTGAGGAGAGGGTGAGCATGCCACGGATCTCTCCCAACTGACAGGGCTCAAAGTAAACCTCCAGGCTGATGTCTGTGCCCGCCTGGTAGCCAGCTGCAGCGTTGATGTTCTTCTCCACAATGAAGTCAGGACTGTCCGTCTAAGAGAGACATCATATCATCAGAGACATAATTTTATGATCATGCATTCCCTAAGATAATGAATTAAATCTATAATGGTAATGCTATAGCTTGTATTGTCCAACGTCTACAAGATATTCTATAAAAAGTACAATTTGTAGAGAAAGGCAGTAAGACAACAGGTTTCCAGGTAACAGTGGTCATCAAGCATGAGCTGTGTGCCTGGCTGTGTGGGTAAATGATTGCAGGTGGATCCAGTACCTTGCAGGCATACTCTGCCTTGACGCGGGAGTAGTTGGTAAACTTGGCAGAGACGGAGTGTCCGCTGCCCAGCGGAGCACGGAAGTAGAGCGGTTTCTCATGCGACGCTGGCAGGGCTTTCAGCAACAGCTCATAGTGGAAGTAGCCCAACTCTCCATTATGAAGAATGAGACGAGCAGTGGACTCGCCCGCACGCAGCGGCTGGTACTCAAATGAAAGAGTGGCCTGCAATTTAAATAAAACCAAACAAAAATGGAACAATCATGCATTGGTTTGATACAGTGTATATGCTAAGGAAAAGCAATCATAGTCAAGATAATAGAAGAAGTCAGGTGCATGTAGACCCACCTTGGAGAGTGCAGGCGTAGAGAGCTGTGGAGGCACACTGACGTCTGGGCTGCGGCACTCAGCACTGAAGAACAGGCTAATGGGGAGGGGGTTCTCCACCCTGACAGAGGCAGAGGCTGTCTGGCGCACCGGAGTCACCATTTCTATGGTGCTGATGACACCCGGCGCTGTGGCCTTGAAGTTCAGGTAGTAGAACAGGTACTCCCCTGTAGACTCATTACGGAATGTCACCTGGAGGGCAGGGAGTAGAGGAGGACAGGACACATATGGTTAAATACAAAGTCAACTTGGAAAACAGCTGCCTTTGGCATTCTTCACTATGTGTAGGTAGCAGGGTAGAGTAATGATCTGGGTTTTGCAATCTAAACATACCTGAAGATAGATAGTATTCTCCTGTATGCATTTATAATGTAGATCTCCACTCACCTTGGCGTTGTACTGGCCCTCCTTGTAGGTGAAGAAGGAGACCTTGTAGTCCCTCTTGGCCAGAGCTGGTACATCCAGATAGTCCAGGCCCTTCAGCGACACAGTGCTGTCTGGCCTCTCTGGCTTCATGATCTCCACTACAGCACGGAACCTGCACACAGAACAGCTTAACACAGGCAGCTAACAAAATTGTGGCAACGTATTAGGAGTGTAGTGTGACAGTGGTAGAATCAGTAAGCTGCTGATAGACGTCCTGCTAAAGTAGTAGTATGGTGGTACCTCTGAGGTTTGGAGAGCCAGTTCTGGACGGGAACCATCTCAGTGTACTGGGTCTTGGAGGGCATCTCGTGGGTGATGGTGGCTACAGCCTTGGGGGCCTCAGCAGTGCCATGCAGAGTGTAGAGCATGCCTGTCCCATCTGGAAAGGAGAAGAATACAGAGCCCTGGAAGAGGGAGAGGAGGACAGTAGGGTCAAGCAACAGAGACAAATCACAGGATGCATCTATAGTACATAATGCTATAATATGCTGTATCATATGAACATATTATTTGACTAAAACCAAAATATGTTAATTGTCGGCAACAATAATAATTTGTCATCCTATTCAAGGCTCTTCACACTACAAATATGCTCAGTCTGTTCTAGAGCCAAGAAAGCGCTGCAGTGAAAGTGTCTCACCAGGTGCTTCTTGCCATCGGCGGTCGTGACCATGGGTTTGTATGTGATCTCGTAGGCCTTGTTCTGCTGGTAGGGCTCAATGATGAAGGAGGGAGGGCCACTCCAGTGCTCCCCCTCCATCACAGGCTTCAGAGTCCAGCACTGGTTGGTGCGGTTGGACAGGGTCAGTGACTGGATGTGCTGACAGCGCACCTGACACACAAAATGCAACACCTGTGAAGAATGAGAGGGGTAGAGAAAGGGGAACAAGCGATAGGGAACAATCATTAATAAACGCAGGTCTCATTTTCTATGCAGGTTTTGGGTTTATATTGTGCACATGCGTTGTATTAAAGAGATTTCCAAGCAGCCTTACCTCTTTGGTGACCGGGGGTAGGATACAGGAGCCTGCCAGGGTGAGTTTGATGGGCTTGGCTCCTTCTATAGAGCAGGGTAGGTCATCATATCTCAGCTCATGGCTCAGCTCCACAGGGGAAAAGGTCACCTCAAAAGGCACCTCCATGCCGGGGCAGATGTAGCCCTCTACAGGGGTGATGGAGAAGTCTCTGCCAAACCTCTTCATTTCCCACTGGAACCTGACACAGTCACAAGAATGGATACATCAATACAACAGATGCTAGATAATGGCCATTGTTACCTATTGTATAAGTATGTAGCTGTAACATAGCATACTTTACATTTTTATGACCATCAATAATAGGAGAGCATACAGTATCTAATAAAGTATTCAACTTTATCATTGACTGACATCGGTTCAATTATTTGAATTCCATTTATTTCGGGGGTTTCTGAGCTCAATGTGCAGTTTCTCTAGAGAAATCAGATCAAGCCCGAACTGTGTGATGTAATATGGGGTTGAAGTTTCAAACAGGCCAATATTCTACATTGTTTAGTGCAGAAAACGTGGTAATTAACTACATAATTGTAACGGATTTCCTCTTCGTCTGAGGAGGAGTAGCAAGGATCAGACCAATGTGCAGCGTGGTAAGTGTCCATAATGAGATATTAAATAACTCAACAGAACCAACCAACCAACCAACCAACCAACCAACCAACCAACCAACCAACCAACCAACCAACCAACCCAGTCCCGTATGGTACTAACACAGGAAACAATCACCCACAACACACAATGGAAAGCAGGCTACCTAAATATGGCTCCCAATCAGAGACAACAATAAACAGCTGCCTCTGATTGGGAACCACACCAGGCCAAACACATAGAAAAACAACAACCTAGAAAAAAGAACATAGACTGCCCAACCTAACTCACGCCCTGACTAAACTAAAATAGAGACACAAAAACGGAACTAAGGTCAGGACGTGACAATAATCCATTACGTGCCTACTTGTCCGGTCAGAGAAGAGAGAAAAACGTGCGCTCGAGAGGGATAGAGAGCAGTTGCCTCGCAAGGTACACTACATGACCAAAAGTATGTGGACACCTGCTCGTCGAACATCTCATTCCAAAATCATGGGCATTAATATGGAGTTGGTCACCAGTTTGCTGCTATAACAGACTCCACTCCTCTGGGAAGGCTTTCCACTAGATGTTGGAACATTGCTGCTGGGACTTGCTTCCATTCAGCCACAAGAGCATAAGTGAGGTCGGGCACTGATGTTGGGAGATTAGGCCCGGCTCGCAGTCGGCGTTTCAATTCATCCCAAAGGTGTTCGATGGGGTTGAGGTCAGGGCTCTGTGCAGTTCCTGATTCATCACTCCAGAGAACGAGTTTCCACTGCTCCAGAGTCCAATGGCGGCGAGCTTTACACAATTCCATCCGACGCTTGGCATTGCACATGGTCATCTTAGGCTTGTGTGCGGAAGCTCGGCCATGGAAACCCATTTCATGAAGCTCCCGAAGAACAGTTCTTGTGCTAACGTTGTTTTCAGAGGCAGCTTGGAAATCGGTAGGGAGTGTTGCAACTGAGGACAGACTAATTTTACGCACTTCAGCACTCGCTGGTCTGGTTCTGTGAGCTTGTGTGGCCTACTACTTTGCGGCTGAGCTGCTATTGCTCCTAGACCTTTCCACTTCACAATAACAGCCCTTACAGTTGACCGGGGCAGCTCTAGCAGGGCAGAAATTTGACGAACTGACTTGTTGGAAAGGTGGCATCCTATGACGGTGCCACGTTGAAAGTCATTGATCTCTTCAGTAAGGCCATTCTACTGCCAATGTTTGTCTATGGAGATTGCATGTCTGTGTGCTCGATTTTATACACTTGTCAGAAATGGGTGTGGCCTAAAATAGCCAAATTCCCTAATTTAAAGGGGTGTCCACATACTTTTGTATATATAGTGTATCTCTACCTGAAAATACATGATCTGTGATTGATAGTTGGTATTCAGCAGTCATATACACTGAGTATACCATTAGTAACATATTCTTAATATTGAGTTGCATTCTCCCTTTTGCCCTCGTCAGGGCATGGACTCTACAAGGTGTCGAAAGCATTCCACAGGGATGCTGGCCCATGTTGTGCGTGAAAAACCAGCAGCGTTGCAGTTCTTGACACAAACTGGTGTGGCTAGCACCTACTACCATACCCAATTTAAAGGTACTTAAATCTTTTGTCTTGCCCGTTCAACCCTCTGAATGGCACATATATTTGCTCCCGAGTGGCGCAGCAGTCTAAGGCACTGCATCTCAGTGCTAGAGGCGTCACACCAGACCCTGGTTTGATTCCAGGCTGTATCACAACTGGCCGTGATTGGGAGTCCCATAGGGCGGCGCACAATTGGCCCAGCGTCCTTAGGGTTTGGCCCGGGTAGGCCGTCATTGTATATAATAATTTGTTCTTAACTGACTTGCCTAGTTAAATAAAGGTTAAATTAAAAGAAATAAATATGCGCAATCCATGTCTCAATTGTCTCAAGGCTTCAAAATCCTTCTTTAACCTGTCTCCTCCCCTTCATTTACACTGATTGAAGTGGATTTAACAAGTGACATCAATAAGGGATCATAGCATTCACCTGGCTTCACCTGGTCAGTCTATGTCATGGAAACAGCAGGTGTTCTTCCTGTTTTATAAGTATGCCTTATTTACTTAGAAGAACTGCTAAAATAGTGATGTCAGACAGCATAGGCAGAAGCTCTAGAGATAAGATGACTTAGAATTAAATAATAAAGTCATCAAATAAAACAAATGTAATATACACAACAACTGAAATATTTTATTAAAGTAAAGTAATGTGAATAAATTATGGTTATTAAGTGATAAGCAGTAATGGGCAGTCACTACGATCATGGGACACATTTTTTTATGCTGTGTTGTTACAGCATTTAACCCACATAATGCATAGTGCAAAACTAAACAAATTAAACCGTGATTGTTTTTTAATAATTGAATCGAAACCGAATGGACCTCAAAAAGCACTAATCACTCAGCATTAGTGTCAGAGTACCTACCTGGCTCCGATGTCTCCAGAGTTCTGCATGATGATGCGTCTTGTGACCTTGCAGCGCTGAGCGACAGCTCCAAAGGGCAGGTAGTCCTGGTCCAGCTTGACCTCCACTCCCTGACAGCAGCCCTTCAGTACCAGCAGGGGGCGAACCGTGCCCAGACACTCAAACTGCAGCTCTGACGTGAAGGGAGCCATGCGCTGCCTGGGAGAGAACAGCACCTCCACCAGACAGCGGCCCCCAAACGGCTTCAGGGTCACCTCACCTGGCGGGTTCACTGACAGCACCTATGGTACAGGAGAGGAACACGTCTCATCACACTCACATCTAGAATGACAACCCCATGAAAAGGAACACTCTTTTTGGCTCAACTGTGTTCTCTTTATAGATTAATTCTGAGCAAAATATACATTAATCTAGCAACTGTACTACTTGTGTGTCTGTGAGAGGGAATAGTGTCAGTGGTGTGGAGGTGGCTGTGAGGCGTACCCTGGAGTCCAGCAGAGTGTGTACAGTAGAGCTGAGTAGCAGGGAGAAGGTTAGAGAGGATTGGCTGTTGTTCACCAGGGGAATCACCCTCCTGATCTTCTGACCAATCTGCAGAGCCCCCAGATTCACCAGCTTGTGTCTGGGGTCTTCAAAGTCAACCTGATAGCAGGAAGTTCACAGGGGAGGTATGCATAAAGACACACACAAGCATAAACACACACACACGCAAGCTCCCACACACGCACTCCTCACCTTCATCTCAATGCCTTGACCTAGGATCTCGACCATCTGCTTGGCACAGTCATTGATCTCGAAGACCACTCTCTCATGGTAGCGCATGGCCTCCCGTGGGTAAAAGGTGATGGGCACCTCCATGGACCCACCAGGGGGCAGCACCTCTGGCTGGAAGCCCACCTCCAGGAATGGGGTGTTGGAGAACTGACAATCTAGACTGGAGAGGACAATAACCTGCTATGGCAGCTCCCTCAATGAGAAACACTGATAAATAAAGTATGCCTTTCCCTGTCAGTGCAGTGAGGCCTTTTTCATTACATTTCATTTGGTAGTTTGAGAGGAAATTAAATGGTCTGACAGCGAGCCTGACAATGGATATATGCTGTTTTGTTTAAGTTTAGAAGTTGTCGCTCAAACACAGGCAAAGTGCCAGACAACCTGTCAGCTGGTACCTGATCCCTCTCTCTCCCTTGTTGCTTATGATCAGTGTATGTGTGGCTGGCACCATCCCTGCACAGTAGATAAAGCTCATTCCAAAGTTGTGTTTCAAGAAGGAGAAATCCAGGCCAGGAGCAACCGCTGAACCCAGGATGGAGCAGCTGAACACAGGCCCGTTCTTAATCTGAAGAGAAGTGAGAGATGGTATGATTCATAGATTGGAATCATATACACAGTAGATATAAGGATGAAAAGGAAGAGCAATGATGCAAAGATGAGATGCTCACCTTGATGTTGAGGCCCACGTCTTTGAGCACACACTTCTGCAGGGGGAAGAATGTGACAGTACAGCGGCTTTGTCTGCCCACCTCAACACTCCCCTTGTCTGTCTCCACCTTTAGGTGGCGCTGCATCTCCGCCGAGCCCCATAACTCATACTGAACATCCAGACTGAACTTTCCCAGGTTGGACACTAAGAAGGTACACAATGTCGTATCACTGAGCTCCACCTGAACAAGGACAAAAAGCAAAAGGAAGAGAACAAAATGTCATTATAAAACTTCAAACAGGGCAAAGGAGAGAAAAAGTACCTCTGAATTTGCATGATTTTTGTACTTCACACAACAAAGGTTTAAGGGGATTTCGGTGTATAAATAGCCTTTCTGTCTGAGTCTTAAGCTTTGAAGTGGACATTTCTCACTTGTTTGAAGTCCACCTGATGATAAGAGTTGCCTGGAGACAGCTCGGTGACGCCTCCCTCGGTGCTCTCACACTGCACACAGGCATTCATGCTGTAACCCTCTGCCTTGACGTTCATATTGAGGGGCTGGACCTTCCCCTTCACCTGGACCAGCAGGTTAAAGGTCACCACTCCATCTTGTGTCGGGGTGAAAGACACAAGCACAGGGAACCTGCAAGACACCAGGAGAGAGAGGATGTTTTGTGTCAAGGGTATCACTCTGACAATACAGTAACTATAACTACAGACAGTCCCTCTTAGGCTGATACACCATTCTATTAAATTAGATTCAGGTGTATCACCGGTGAAGTTGAGTTACACACCTGTCTTTAGGTGGCACCACCCCCTCCATGGGCTCCAGCTGCAGGCTGTCCAGGAAGGCCTCTGAGTAACGGGACGTTTCCTTAATGAAGAACTGAAAGGGCTGATTCTCTCCATTCAGCAGATACACTGTTTGGTGAGCCTTGTGTCCTACAGAGACATATTCACAGAGACATGTTGTCACAACAAATGTTCACAGGTTATATATATAAGACTGATGTTGTGTTTAGGATAATGTTATTAAGAATTATCTCATATGATAGTGATTCTAGTGCAGTGGGTATTTTCTACCTTAGTTGCTGTATTGCACTTACCCACTAGCAGGTTTCCCAGGTTAAGATGGGCATGGTCCATGTAGACAACAGGCTCACTAGCTGTTCCAACCAGCAGGAAGGGCACAGACAGGTTCTGATCTGGGATCAGGAAGGTCCAGAATGACTCCACTGTATCTGGCTCCTGGGCCTGGAACTCAAAAGATACCTGCAGCGGGAAGAATTAGAGATTTTACAGCTGACATTTTCTCACAGTAAACTAGTAAAACAGCAGAGATCAGGGTTCGCTGGAGCTGCACTAAAAGCAGTAAGAGTAGCTGACATTTTATCAGTGATCAAGGACCTCAAAGTGAAGCACAATATACACAAGCCATACCTCTACTTTCTTCCCAGGCTGAATGGAGTTATTGGGTGTGAGACATTGGAAAGGGGAGGCACCTGCATCCTCACATCTCCAGATAAAGGAGTAAGGCTTGTTGGTGGGGTTAACAATGCTGAACTGCCTGTATGGGGGGAAAAGATACAATGAAATATACTATTCAAAAGTAGTGAACATGTTTATGGCATGAGTGATCAAGCTACAACCCACCTAAGGATGGAGGAGCCAATGCCCACAGATCTGAACTCTATGACCCTGGTGTTGGGGTCCAGGGGGGCCCTGGGCAGGGCCCCATGAGGACCACGCAGTTCTGGGTTACGTCTGTTTCCACTGATGTAGT